>NW_027397080.1:8663349-8808840 GCF_003265705.2 Callorhinus ursinus | reverse complement strand
TCCCTACCTCAGATCAGCTGTCCCCCCCCCTCAGCCAACTGTCCCCCACCTCAGCCAACTGTCCCCCACCTCAGATCAACTGTCCCCTCACCTCAGATCAACTGTCCCCCACCTCAGCCAACTGTCCCTACCTCAGATCACCTGTCCCCCACCTCAGATCAGCTGTCTCCCACCTCAGCCAGCTATCCCTCCACCTCAGATCAGCTATCTCCTCACGTCAGCTCAGCTGTCCCCTACCTCAGCCCAGCTGTCCCTCCACCTCAGCCCAGCTGCTCCCCATCCCAGCTCAGCTATCCCCTCACATCAGGCCCACTGTGCCCCCACCTCAGGTCAGCTTTCCCCTCACCTTGGTCCAGCAGTGCTAACTGCCTTCCAGTATAAGCCTAGCTATTACCCAACATTATTCAAGATGACCTTCCCAGATGAGCCCAGCTGCTTCCCAACAATAGCTTAGTTGTTCTTTCACATCTGCTGTCTGTTCCCTTAGATCAGGCCAGATGTTTCCCATGTCACCCAGCTGTTCTACCTTATTGGACCAGTGGTTCTGCCCTTACATCAGGCCAGGTGTCTTGTCACATCTGCTCAGCTCTTCTCACCCAACACCATCCCAGTTACTGCTTCTCAGGCAACCCAACTGTCCCCCTCCACATCTGTTCCTCCGTTTTCCTGTCATCACATCAGCCCAGCTGTGTTCCCCTTCCCCCGCCCCGTTCCCCAAGGTTCCTGCATCAGCTGGCTCTTCTCTCTTTCTATCAGTTCAGTGGTTCTCTGTTCTGGGCACCTTCTCAGGGAGTAGGAGAAATATATTGGGTTTCCCCAGGGCAGCTTCTCTGGCATTGCTAGAGGGTCTCCCCACTCTGCTCCAGCTCCCCTCACCCCATGGGAAGCGGGGACATGGCATGAGGTGTCTAATCCTAGGGTCAAACCTATTCTTCCATGAGAAAGGGTAGGGAGGGGGATGCACTCGAGACTGGAAGAAGATAGAGAGAAACCAAGCATTCCCATCCCCCTATTGACAGGAGGGACCCCTACATCACCGCCAACCCCTCCCAGAGGCAGGCCGAGTCCTGGCCTTACACCACCTCCAGAGAGGCAGGGGGAGCCCCAGGCATTCCACAGTTGCCCCAGCTCCAGATAGGAGAGACACCCCCTCAATCATCCCCTTCCCCAGGGATATGAGCAACCTCTGGAATCATCTTCCCCACCCTAATCTGAACCCCCAGAGGAGAAAAGACAGATCCTGATTAAATATGCAAATTCAAACAGATGGCGGAGCACAGTGATGGACGGGCTGTCAGGAGAGCATGTCACCATGTGATGTGTGTGCCTTTCGTGTAAATGTGTGTCTGTGCAGTGAGTGTGGAGGCTACTGCATGGGGGAGGGAAGAGTCTGGGGGGGTGGCGCTGCCTCTGGCTCACGGGGCTGGACGGTGCTGGGCGGGGATTCTGTGGGAGGGGGAGGAGCAAGCGAAATGACCTTCCACAGTGGCCAACCTGCGACTCCCTGTGTCCAGCTCTCCAGGCCACCGTGCTAATTCCACTGGATTGGGGCTGGGAGGGGAGGGCACTCGTTAGTATAATCTGCACCTGTATCCCTGCTCTTGCCATCGGCCAAACAATAAAAGACACAATATTTATATTTACACAACTTACTGGGGGAAGCAATATTGGGCCATTGATTTTGTGTCCCTCTGATTTTCACGGTCTAAACCTTAATGGTTTTTAATCATAAAATGTTAGTGCCGCAGGGCACTTAGCCCCAGTACCTTGCTGGCAAGGGATGGCCCCCCCCCGCCCCCTCCACAGCTCCAAGGGGAGCATCCCATGGAGGAGGGACCACTATGTCACTCCACACACGGCACACCCAGGGTAGCAGAGGCTCCAGGCACCTGCTGTGGAATGGGACCAGGCCTGGGCACAGTTGGGGGAGCTCCCCGAGAACAGGGCACTCCATGATCAGTCCTCCCAGTTCTGGAGGCAGAGCAGGAGCGAAGAAATCAACCGATTCTCAAAAAATGGAGATTTGCCTTCATCTGGAGTACTTAAAATACAATCTTTTATTCTTTCTTTTCCTTCTCCAAATACACCCTTCACCCCAGCTCAGTCTGGGGACTCCTACCCACCCATCAAATCTCCTAGGTGGAGTGGTATCAGTTCACATTCATTTCTGTATCTTAAGCACCTGGCCCTGTGCCTGGAGCATCAATGGCTCTCAGTATTGGTTGAATGAATAAATGAATGAGTGAAGGTAATAGATTCTGGAAGCTGGTTTCCAAGAGAGGTTTCCCATTCATCATTCATTTGTTCATTCATTCAACAAATACTTACTGACTCTCTACTATGTGTCTGGTCTCAGAGAGGAATCTGAGCCAGGTCCTGCCCTCACCATGGTAAGTACTACAACCAGGGAGGCTCCATGTGCTGGGGGGTGGGCTCAGGACTGGAGAATGAGACCGAATGGGCTTTTCAGCAGGGGGCTGACCTGAATGAAGTTCAGCTTCCCAAAGGGCCCACTTTGAAGAAGCGCACTCATGAGACATTGCGATCTGGGCACATCACATCTCAGCCCCTTCTTGTCCCAGGCAGGGAGGACATGTAGGTGGGGCTTCCTTGGAGAGTGAGGTTTGGCTGTTGTGTGTGATGTGTGCGCATGCACGTGTGTGTGTGGAGTGCGTGGGTGGGTGCAGGAAGCCCTGCCTGGGAGAAGCTAGGCGCAGAGGAAGAGGTGGGTGGGTGTGGTTGTTGCTGTTGTTTATTTTCTCAGAAAATGAACGCACTGTCCACCCCACCCTGCAACTCCCCTCCTCAGAGCCTGGGGGGAAGTCGATAGCAATGGATTAAACAGCGAGGAGAAGGCTGAGAGCACAATTGGAAGAAAGATAAAGATAATTAAAACTAATTCCAACTGTTCCCAGAGAAATCAATTTCATAACTTCAGTGCGTCCCTAAACTTGCTCCTGAGGCCCTGCTGCGCTGAGCACAGAGCATGCGCCGGAGCATGCAGCGTGCAGAGAGGTGTGTGGGAACGTGGCTGCTTGTACGTACGGGAACGCGACTGTGGCTTCGTGTGGGTGGGTGCATGTGGCTTCATGCTCGAGTGTGCATGCTTGCACGTACATACATGTGTGCTTTGTGTATGTGGGGATGCATACAAGTTGAGAGGCTCCATGGGACACCAGCTCATGGCCTCACCTTTAATCCAGCGTGGAAAGGGCAAGAGAGTAGGGTGGCTGGGTGGGCTCAGGCCTCCTCTCCTACACCAAGACCCTTCCTCTTGCTTGCTGCAGAGGCCTCCGGGCTAGTCCACTCCCCTATAAACATACGGGGAAACTGAGGCCCAGAGAGTGGAGTCTTGCTATGGCCCACACAGCAAGTAGGAAGCAGAACTGGGACTAGGATTTTGGTCTCCTGGGTCTCCTCTTCTCTAGGGACTTCACTGAACCTTTGGATGAGGGCAGCCAGGGATGGAGGGGGAGGTAGATCTAACCTCATATGGCTGGGAGCTCCCTTGTGAACACACCCTAATTTACTCACTTATTCTTCAAACATGAACTGAGCACCTACTGTATGTCAGGCCCTGTGGGTTGTCTAGCCTGGCTGAGGGCTGGGGGTTGGTCACAGGTGCCTCTGGGAAAGGCTGGGTCTTCTGAAGGAGAGGAATGGTGGATGGTGTCCTCTCCACGTGCCTCGCCAGGCGGCCTCTGAAGCAGAGCCCAGGACAGAGCACCCCTAGGAAGTATGGGCTGCCAAAGGGCCCACCTTTGGCTCCGTTGGCATTGCCATCACAGTCGGTGACTTCTCACAAGGACCTCATGGCCTGTCCTTCAGGTGACTTCCCAGTGAGTGGGCTGAGCTAGGGCTCCTGCTCACACACACCCCCACCCCCAATGGTGAGCATACCCAGGGTGCGGGCAAGGAGGAGTACAGGTCTGTTATGTCTCTGGGGTGCCCAGGGCCTGGCATGGACGCTAGCATACAGCAGGTGCTTCTCTAGCACAGGACTGGCACATCAGTGAACCTCCGAGGTCCTCAAGTGAGCCAGAAAAAATGAAGTCAAGAAGGCTCATGTCGAGCCCTGGGTGTCAGTTGCTCTACATGAATGGTTCTCTCTCCCTGCCTGTGCTGGTGTCCTCGTTCGGAGCACGGAGCATACTATCCACGTGGTAGCTGCTGTGAGTCTCGGAGGAGGTGATGTATAATGAGTGCCCAGCACATAGCTTTCACTTCTTGGGGGTCCTGGGTTTCCTAGAGGGGTTTGCCTGGTGATCAAGGAGCCAGGAAATAACTCATGGTCACATGAAGTCCTGGAAGCAGGGGAGTGGATGAAATCTCTCGCAGCTCCTCCAGGGCAAGCTGCTGGGTATTTTCATTCTTGGTCCATCCTTCCCTGGTGGGCTTGGGAGTGAAGGACCCCCCTGGGGGCTCCCAAGCCACGTAGCAGCGCCTGCACTTACCCATCTTACCTCTAGATGGCAGCATTGGCGAGCAGGAGCCGAGGAGGAGTGGACGTGAGGGGGCTGGGCCGGGCAAGTGGGGCTAAGGCCGGCAACCCGGTCCTTGGGTCCCCAGTGCCCCGCCCCGCTCCACTGTCTGTGAGCAGAACAGGAGGGGCACGGGGTGGGGGAGGAGACCTCTTGGGAATTCCTGGATTGGGAAGGAAGGCTTGTCCCTTCTCTTCTTGAGACAGGCCCTCTGGGAGTCAAAGATTCCCAGCTCTTGGGTCTGCGGGGGGCGGGGGGTGGTCCACGCAGGACAGGAAGTGGCTGCAACCTCCTCTCTCAGAGACCCTCCCACCCTTAGGAGTGGGGCCCCCAGTGTGGGTGGGACGAGGTCTCTGGCAGCAGAGCAGGGGGCCCCCATGCATGTCAGAGACCACTCCGGCTACCCCCACATGCGTTGCGACCAGGGCTGAGCACTGGAAACACCCACCTTCTCTCTCAGCTCCACCTTCCTTGGTGTCCCCTTCTCTCTCTCCCTGTCCCCAGGAAGCCAGAGAAGAGCAGATGGGAACTGTCAGCAGCTCATTAGGGTTACAGATGGGGAGCTGGGGGTGGGGGGAGGGAGGAAGGGAGTTGGAGGGGCAGAGTTCTTGGCCAGCCCCCTTGCAGAGCCCCAGGCAGGGCCCAGCAGGGGCGCCCATGGCCCCATATTTCCTTCTCTGGGTCCCTCCCAGCCGCAGGAGAGGCTCAGCGGCAGTCCGGGGCTCGGCTGCTGCATCTGGAAGTAACATGGGTGTGAGGGTGGGGGCTGAGGAGCCGCAAGCCTCCTAGCCTGGAGAGAGCTTCGTGGGAGGGTCCCTCCCCACTCCTGCCATCCCAGTGCATCTCTGGACTTCCCAGGGTTGGGGGCTGGAGGCACCCCCCAGATCACAGGGGAGAGGGGACTAAGGGCCATCCATAGTCAGTGGGTGCTCTGGCGAGAGAGCAGTGGGTGAGCTTAGACTCTGGGGCTCTGAGTTGCTTGTGAGCCCCAGTGTGCTGAGGCGTGGGGTAGGGGGGGTGGGCTGCTGCTTAGAGATGGAGAACGTTCAAGGGTAGGTCACTGAGCCTGACTGGCCAGCCAGCCACCAGCGTCTCCGCCGTGAAGAAGTAAAGCAGGTGGGCAGTGGGTAACAGCCAGGGCCAGGACACGGGAGGCCCGAATATGGGCATCTATCTGGTCTGCTGCTAATTCCTCGTGACCCTGAGTCACTTTCTCTCTCTCGGCCTTAATTTTACCACCTGGTAAATAATAGTAATAAAATAATAATAATAACAATAATTATGGCGCCCATCCTTTGAACATTTACACAAGACACAGCATTTTACATATGTTATCTTATTATTTTTATTTTTTTAAAGACTTTATTTATTTGACAGAGAGAGAGACCGACAGCAAGAGCAGGAATACAAGCAGGGGCAGAGGGAGAGGGAGAAGCAGACTCTCCGTTGAGCAGGGAGCCGACACGGGACTCAATCCCAGGACCCTGGGATCATGACCCGAGCCGAGGGCAGACGCTTAATGACTGAGCCACCCAGGTGCCCCTATATATATTATTTTATGTAATCCTCATAACCAGCCTATAGAGACTCGGGGTGAGTGACTTGGCCAAGGTAATACACAAAGGAGCAAGAACTCAGACCCAGGGGTTGTCAGCTCTTTCCTCCGCTTCCAGGAGGCTTAGGAATGGGTGACTGAGGAGGAGGGGGTCGTTTTAAGGTTCCAGATTTAGCCAATAAAAATATAGCATGCCTGGTTACATTTGAATACAAAATACATTTCTAAGCATAAGTATATTCCATGCAATAGTTGGGATATACCTATCCTAAAAAATTATTTGTTGTTTATCTGGCAACCCTGGTCAATAGAATGCATTTTATTGACGCACTTACTAATTGCCAGCCATTGAGAATCTGGGTGGGAGAGACCAGAGGTATGTTTGGGTCATGCCCAAGTTTGGGCTCTGTTTCCTCATCTGTGAAATGGGGAAGAAGAACCCCTTCCTCCTTCCTCCTAAGGACGATGGGAGCATCCAGTGTCCCAAGGGATGTGGGTGGCTTTGAAGAATCCAGAGAGCTTGGCCAAGGTGA
Organism: Callorhinus ursinus; assembly: GCF_003265705.2. Classification (NCBI taxonomy): domain Eukaryota; kingdom Metazoa; phylum Chordata; class Mammalia; order Carnivora; family Otariidae; genus Callorhinus; species Callorhinus ursinus. The sequence continues at coordinate 8,802,271 of NW_027397080.1, read as the reverse complement.
GCCCTCGTCTAGTTCATGGTGGATGCCAACCTGTTCCTGGCCCCCTCCCCATCTCCTAGGCACCCACCATGAGCCTCCCCGCCCCCCTCCATCTTCAGCTCTACAGAGGCCAGTGAGGAGAGGGCTGTGTCTACAATAGGGCTCAGCAGTGCTTTCCAGGAAATCTGTTGTCTCTTGGCCTCTTGGAGAGGTGCCCTGGCCAGCGATGGGCCTGAAGGGCCTTGTCTGCCCCATAATCCCACTGACTGTCTAGCCCTGGAAGCGCTAGACCTCCCAGAGTCTCAGTGTCCTCATCTGCGGTGGGGGGAGAAAGGATCTCCATCTCGCCGGTCATCGGTCATCGGGAGAGTGCAAAGCAATGGCAGAGTGTGGACGCTCACCGGCTCTGCTCTGCTCCCAGCTGTATCTTGTTGTCAGCGACACACGTCACGTCACGGCCCTGGCCGGCTCACTTAAGAAGGCCTGGCTGCCACCACCATCATTGTCATCTGCCATTGGTGGATGATTGGGTGGATAATCCCGGTTCTCCGTGGTCTGGGCTGAGACTTGCCTGCTGGCTAAGTGACAGGGACACTCGGATGTGCTGCTACCAGCGCCTCGGCACGTAGACTCACACACACACAAACAGACACATCCTCTCAGCACACTCACACTTAGCACACCCACACAGCTAGGAGGCTCCTCGGATTCATCTCCTCTCTGCTGTTTGCCCAGGGTTCGCCCTTTTCTCTGTAAACTGCACACAGACCTTGCCCATCCGTGGGCTACTGCTGCCATGGGCTGGGTTACAGGCTTACTCGGGGTCACTTGCCTTTGTTTCCAAATCCGTTTATGCCGGCGACACTTGTTACGGAAGTTGTGCCATTTAATTAAATAAGAAGCAAACCAAAATATTGTGAACACACAAAAAGTTGTTTCTGCAAAACTGCACTGAAGTCTTTAGAAAGACTCTATCAAGGTGAATTGCTAAAAAAAAAAATTGTTGTCAAATTAGGTGTGGATAAGCAACTGTAAGATAAGATTGGAAACAAAATTGTAGAAATCTAGAAGATTCAGCACTCACATCACTTTACAAGTGTCTTTAACGCTCATGCTCCACTTTAGAGAAATTGAAATTGGAAATTGAGGATGATGTGTTGTGGGTTTAGTTTACCCAACAAAAGATGACACAGCTCCCATCAGCAGACCCACAGGCAAAGGGAAGACTTTGGTCCTGTGCTAAAGAAAATGAAAAAGGCAAAAGAAACTTAGATGCTCTAAGTTGAAATGAAATGTTGGAGTTCTGAAGGTGTGTATTTTTTAAAATGATTTCCCCCAGAACTGGGGGAAATTTTTTTATTAAAATTTTTTTTATTAACCCACTACCCCAAACTAATGGTACTTCTGTAGCCAGAAGGCTTCTGCCGTATAAAAGGCCATGTCTGAACACACTCACTGCCATACCCCCTTCTAAGCAAATCCGTGTACACACACACACGCCCCTGCATCTACACACATCCTTGCACACACATAGATACACTCACCCAAACAGGATACTTGCACGAAGACACACTCTCACACCCCCAGGCTCCAGCGGACACATGGATACCGGCTCACACAAAGCCGGAGTCAGAGGCACGCCCAGTCAGTAACTCACACACACACCTGAACACACGCGCGCATGCACACATGAGCTGAACCTTTTTTTTTTTTTCTTTTGCAAGCACAGTCAAGGCAATAAGCAAAGGTTAGTTTTTAATCAGAAATTCACACTTCAGAGTTTTCCCTCCCCTTGGCCCCATGGGGGTTGGGGAGGGAAGAGGAGGGAGGACGGGGAGGGACCCAGAGGGAGGAGGCAGGCCTCCAAGGCTAGATTCTTCCAGCTAGCACCCGGCTGGGGAGGCATGTGGCCATGCAAATGAGCTGAGCTCCGGCTGAATTATCCAGTGCCTGTTCTGTTTTTAAGTAAAATGTAGGCAGGACTGCCTTAGGAGGTGGCTCTCGCAGAGCTCTAGGAGGGAGGTGGGGTGGGGCAGCAACTCCCAAAGAGAAAGGGCAGTAGGCTTTGTGGGGATCCAGGGCTGGAATGGCCTGTTTAGTCCAGGTTGTGGCCAGACGTGGAGACAGCCATTGTCGGGGGGGGGGGGAGCGGATTTCTGGTCTGGGGCTTCCCCAAAGCTGGTCTCAGGGGCACCACCTCAGACCTCCTGCATCTCTGGGAGTCAGGCTAAGGAGTCGGCATTTTTAAAGTTCCTCCGGCGATTCTGATCAGCAGCAAGGTTTGGAGAACATCCCACCACAATAGAAAGGCTTCCCGCTCGGGATCCCCAGAGACACGCTGTCTCCTGGTATCCTCAGGACCCATTGTGATCTTGGCCAGGGGTGGGGGGATGTCTAAGACGGGGTAGAGAGTCCCAGAACTCTGGGAACTGGAAGGAAGCCCATGCCGGGGCCCTCTTTTTTATAAAGAGGGGATACAGGGAACCAGAGGGAAAAGGGCTTGCCTAAGGCCATTCAGGGCGCCAGCGGGTTGGTGGGACTTGAACCCGCGCCATCTGGTCCCAAAGCTCATTTCGTGTATCCGTCAGCAATAGGCCAGGCTGGTGGCACTTAAACGCTCTGGCACAGGAGTGGCCACACCTCTAATAGAAGTGGCCAGAACAAGTTGTCTGCCTTACTTCCAACTTTAAGAAGGGCAATCCTATCACCTGCCATGAAGGGGGGAGAGTAGGAAAAATTTAGTGAATAGCACCTATCACCTACCTACTCTCTCTGTGTCTGTGACACGGGGCCCAGGAGCTCTGCTGTGTCCCCGGAAGGGACCCCCTAGAGCGCTAGCCTGGGACAGCCCTTCTCCTCCTCTCTGTAACCCAGGCCCAGCCTCCCTACTGCCTCCCCCCAACCCCCAGCCCCTTTTAGGCTCAGCGGCTCCTTCCGCTCATGTTCCAATCCAGGGGTTTTAAGTTCCAGTCCTGGCTTTTTCTCTAGCCCACAGTACCGGGTGATCCAGAGTCTGTCTTTTCTCATCCAGCGGGTCTCAGTTTGCCCATCTGTACACTGGGACTCTGCCTCTGAAACTTGGCCCCCACTGCCTCTTGTGGGAAGTGTTTCTGGAGGCCTCTGCATGTTGAGACAACAGACCTGGGGGAACAGACTTTATTTTTCCTCCTTTCCTGTCCCTGTTTTAGAAGATCCCACATATGTTGGGCCTGAAGGCATCCCACGCGTCCTGGGAGCTGAAGGGGCTGCAGTTTCTGCCAGGAAAATCCTTTCTTGGAGGTGGGGAGCTCTTCTCAGAGTGGGGCCAGGCAAGCCTCTCCCCTTCCCCCCCTTGACTTCCATGGAGGTGGGGGCAGCTCCCAGGGTCACAGGCTGTGGCTGGGCTGAGAATTTTGCCGGCTTCTCTTTGCCTTGCCTGGAGACGGCCCAAAGCAAGCTTTTATGTCTTGAGGGATTTAGGTTTGATGTCTGGAAGGACTTCCTGGCAAAAACAGTTATCGGATGGGGGGGATGGAAGACAAGGGAATCTTCTCTGATACAGATTTAACTCTTAGTCTATAAACCTTAAACATTTCTTACATTTTTAAAAGTTGTTGCTAATGTTTGAAAAGTAATACATCTTCGCTATAAAAAACAAAATACTGAAGTTTCTAGAGTACAGAGTGAATATTCTTCCCTCCTCCAGGCCCACTCTCCAGGGGCCACCTCAATCAGCAGTGTGGTGTCTCTTCTTCCAGATCTTTCCCTGTATACATACAGATAAAACGATAAGGTTTTAGAATTCTCTTTTGTTTTTGTTTGTTTGTTTTAACAAAAATGGGGTTGTGTTTTTGCACATAAATACGGTTCTGTCACCCACCCCCTCTGCAAGCATGTATGGAGCCCCTGCCATGTGTCTGGCCCTGTGTTGGGCCCCACGCTTTTGGAAAGGCCTCCCAGTCTTAGTGTGGCCGAGAGGGAGGCGGCACCAACTCTGGGGGAGGTTCCTTTGGAGGAGAAGGCCAGTCTGCCTTGGGGACTGGTGGACAATGGCCTCACCAGCAGGGGTCTGCAGCAGGGAGGGGGGATGAGAGGTTGTGCGGGCCAGATCACAGGGCGGTGAGGTGGTGCTGGCTTCTCCACGGGTGGGTTGGAGGTGTGTGCAGCCACCAAGGTCCAGGACAGATGGCGGAGGCCCAGCCGAGATGCTCTTTGCCCTAGCCGTGCAGGCCTGGGTCGGCTTCATGGATTCACGAGGCCGGCCACCCTGGGTTGGGGAGGTGCTGGGGCCACAACAGTTATACCAATGCTTTCGTACATGTTACTGAATCCCCGAGGTTGCCTTTGCTCCTTCTGGGGCTCCTCAGGTAAATGCCACCTCCTTCACGAGGACTTCCCGGGGGTGGGGGGTGTCTTCTTCTTGCTGCTATGACCCCCTGTGCTTTTTTTCTCTCCTCTTTGTCCTCCCTTTCAGACCAATGGCCTGTCTGTAGGTTCCCCTCCATCCCACTGGACTATAAACAGCTCCCTGAGAGTGAAGACTGTGGCCAGGTCGGAGGCTGTACCCACATTTCTGGCACATGGAAGACACGGACTGCAGCCTCCTACCGGCCCCACACAGACTCAGGCCTCTGACCTGGGGTGGGGCTCTCCCTCCCCAAGCCTTTCTTCTCCTTTCTCTAGAAGGGGGACGACTCTCCCTGCCCTCCCCTCCTCTCCATCCTGGCCCAACCGTCAGATTCTGCAGAAGCATCTGGGGGTGGACTCAGAATCTTGCCTGTATCTGCACACCTTTTCCCAGCTTGAATACCTTCTTTGACAGGGAACTCACCACCAGTCACAGCACCCCTTCCAGTGTGCAAGGAGCTGGAGTCTGTCCCTGAGGGGCTTGGACACCAGCCAACCAACGTACCCTGCCTTTTACAGATGAAGGAACTGCTTCCAGAGAGATGAAGTGACTTGTTCAAAGCAAAGAGAGGATTGGGACCCCTGCTCCTGACTCCGGGTCCAGTGCTCCTTCCCCCGCCAAGGACCCTGGTTCCGACCTCTGGGCCTCACTACCCCCGCCCAGGGAGCTTCCTCTGTCTCAGGGATTCAGTGAAGGGAGGCCAGGTCGGTGAGGGTGGCGTCTTCCCCATCCTGACCACCCCTCTCCGGACTGTCGGTGTGTCGGCCCCTGGGACAGAGCCGACCCGGCCTGCTAAGGCTGCCGTTTGCCCCCGCCCCTCACCTCACCTCTTCCTTCCCCAGCTCCTCTCATTTTTCCACCGAAAGGAAAAAATTAATAGAAAATGTAAGTGAGCAATCTCACATACGAGGCGGGTTTTCATTATTTGCGGCTGGGGAAGGCAGGCTGGGGCGCGGATCCCAGTGAAGCATGGATTCTGCCAGGAGCCTCGGGAGATAATTGAGCGGCCGCGGCAGAGGCGGCGGCACGGGGCGGGCGCTGTATTATCATTAGAATTTACATGACACATTAGCCAGAAGTGGCAGCGTTCATCTTTCTAACCAAATCCCATTTACCAAATGAGCAGCCGACACTTGTTTTATCAGCTGCCTCCGTTCTCCATGCGACTTTCTGCTCAGAGTGCTCCGAGTGGGCTGCTGGCCCTTTGGGCACCGGAAGGAAAGACGACCGGCATCTATTAAGTGCCCACTGTATGCCAGCAACCTCCTTCCCTGTTACTGAATCCTCAGAATCCTGTGGGCAGGCAGTGTTATTTACCCCCATTCTATGGAGAGGGGGACTGAGACTTAGAGAGGTCAGGCTGTGCCTTCCTTGAGTTGGGCGGTGTTCCGGCAATGATAATAGGAGACTTCAGAGGCTGGACCTTGAAGCCAGACTTCCTGGGTTCGAATCCTGGCTCTCCCACTTGCCAGCTCCGTGGCGTTGGGCAAGTTACTTAACTTCTCTGGATGCCCCTGTCCTCACCTGTCAGATAGTATAAATATTAGTATGTATATCAGGGCTGCTGTGGAGACGGCATATGACACCAGGGGGGCTCCTAGTGTGTGTCAGTTATTCCTGGGGCTGGTGTTGCCCCCATCCCCCCCACCCCAGATGCCTGGGGCGCACTGGACACTCTCCATTCACCGTAACATCGGATCTGCTCAATGTGTTTTTTCTGATGAGGGGCTTGAGGCTCAGAGAGGTGACCTGGAGTGCCCAAGGTCACCCAGCCCTTGAGTGGTGAAGCTGCTTGCTGAGCTGGAATCGGGTCTCTTTGATACCAAGACCCGTGTCTTTCGGGCTGCACCAGCTGCCTTCCTGCCTGAAAAGGAGTTCTCCCCAAGAGCAGGAGAGTGAAGTCCTTGACAGCGGTCCTCCCTTTGAGCCCCTCCGCACAGCCTTGCCCCCTCTCCGCTCCTCCCCTCCGCCCAGAGGGACCTGCAAGGGTAGGGGTAGGGGGCGTCTGCTCAGCCCTGCTGCTTTTGCCCTCAGGAGTGTCTGCGGCTGAGCTTATCACTCAGTGCAGGGAGGTGGTGAGGGTTAATGACAGGGAACCCTGACTGAGCACCTACTACGCGCCGGGCCCTGGGGCGAGACAGAGATGAATGAGGTACAGCCTCCAATGACAACACAAAGGGTATCGATGACAGAACATGATTAATTGCAGAAGGGTCTACACTGACAGCAGCTGGGCTGGAGTTTGCAGGCGGGAGAGCCCCACTCTGAGCAGGGAGCCCGGATCTCAGATGCTGTGAGGCGGGGCTTGTTCATTCGTCCCGCAGATATTTCCTGAGTGCCTACTATGTGCCAGGCACTTTTCCAGGTGCTTGGGGCTGTCTCTGGGAACAAGCCAGAGAGGGCCTCTGGCTCCCACGGAGTTTAACATTCTGAGCAGGTGACAAAGAATAATGATGGAAAACCATAATAAGCTAATTTTAGGTGGCGAATGCTCTGGAGACAATGAAAAAGGCTGATGGGGCTGAGGGAGGCATTGCTAGATATTGAGGTCAGAGGAAGACTCCCAGAGGAGGTGACAGTGAAGGGTGACCTGCACTGGGAGAAGGAGCCAGCCATCCGAGGATCTGAAGGAAGGGTGTTCCAGGCAGAGCAAAGGTTTTGGGGAGGGAATGAGGGAATGAGGGAATAAGCTTGGCAGGTTGCACAAACAGACCGAGCACCGAATGTGGCTAGTGGGGTGATCCGAGAAGGGAGTGTGGACGATGCTGAGGCAGGAACGCAGACCCTGGACCCTGGTGGAGGGAGGAGAGAGAGGAGGGGACGGTCATAGTTTCCAGGTCTCCCTGGTGACCCTACCTCTTCGAGGAGTGCTTCTTTCCTCTCCTGGGTGGCTTTGTTGCCTCTCTTTGTCCCTCCATCAATGTCCCTTCCTGTTTGAAGGGCCCATGGACACAGCGAGGGGCACAGCTAGCTTCTAGAGCAAGGGGCCTCCGTATTCCCTGCCCATCCCCCGCCTCACCTCAGGCCGCCCCTCCTGGACTCCGTGCTTCTCTGGTTTTTTCACTCCTCTCTGCCTTTTCCCAGGCTGTGCCCTCTGTTTGGAATTCCTTTCACTGTTTCAGCTAGGCCAGGGAAGGCTGACACCTGCTCTGAATGCCTGGGTCCTCATGCTCTCTGTCTCCGAGCCCGGGACACAGCACGTTTGAATCCCCTACTTCCCACGAGGAGGGAGGGCTTATTCGTAAATGCCTGTTGAAGAATCAGAGAACGTGTTCCTTTTTTGGTCAGTGGCTCTGAAACTTCAGGGGACGGCTGGCTGGGGTTGCAGCTATTGGCCTCCAGGAACTCCCTCGGATTCCCTCCAAGGTGGGAAGGGGCTCAAAGGGGATTTCTCCAGTCTGTGTACCCTCCCTCTCCCATGGGGGGTACCCAACCTAGTGACCTAGGCTGGGGGTAGAACGGCTCTCGGCTCAGGAGTCTGTACTTCTGTGTGCCAGGAAATGACTTTGGAGATGCTCTGTCAAGCACGAGATATAAATTGCAGGCAGTTTTTAAACGTTTGGAGAGATTGCTTTTTGAGTGGCAACTTGCATCTGTGCACATCGGGAGGGGGCAGGGCAGGGAATCATCGACATTTTTCTATTTTCTCTCCTCCCTGAGGCTCAGGCCCTTCTTAGCCCAGCGGGACCCCACTGAGGCCTGGAGTAAGAGGTAGGCCCTCCGGACACAATGGGGGATTGACTGGAGGGGGTCTCCGGGTTCAGCCCGTGACGTGGCATGGCTGGGATCTGGGTGAGGGGCTGGTGGGCCTGGCAGGGAGTCGCGGGGTGGGAGGGAAGCTGGCGTATAACAGGTCTACCTGCGGGTGGGCCACGCCCCTCCTGCTCCCTGGGTCCAAACAAGAGAGGCTCAGGGGCCTGGCTTTCAAGGCTTCTCTGCTAGACTGACTTTCAGGGCATGGATTCAATCACATTGTCTTCGGTCTCTGCCATCAAATCCCACAGAGGCCCCGGCTTGGCATAGGCATCCTCATTTTCTAGACCTTCCAGGGCCATAGGCTGGGTTTCTGCATTCTGGCCATGGGGACTGCTGGGGGTTGGGGAGATACTCTGTCAACCAGGGTGATTGCCACTGTCAGCCAACTGCTGACCCCAGAAGCAATTATTCCTTTGTTTCTTTATTCATTCATTCATTCATTCATTCATTCATTCATTTCTTCATTCATACCAGAGTTTTCTGTGTCTCAGTAACATAGGAGTGATAGGAATGAGGTACGAACTCAGAGGGGTGATGGGAAGATCTGAATGGGACCGGCCCTGGTGAGGGCCCCGGATGTTTGCTGTTTTACCCCATGACTGGTCTTGGTGAGGGAGGGGCTGTCAAGGGGGACTGGGCTTGCTCTGATTCCCCAGCCCTGTGAGTGGCCCAGAGAGGTGGACAGAGGGCCTGCAGCCAGGCTGGGTACCCCCTGGTAGGGGCTGTTCTTGCCTTGCTCACCACCAAATCCTAGGCCCCAGCCAGGGCCTGGAACAGAAGAGGCACTCAATAAGTAGTTTTTGAACGAATGACATGTATCCAGATACCCGCCCCTGCCACCTCCATGTCCACATCAGGAACCAGCTGACAGTGTTTTTAAGTGGCAGGTCTATATAAAGGAGGAGGGGGTGATAGCCAGAGGAGCAGGTGGGGTGGAGGGGGGCGTGCTCATGGTTAAATGCAGATGGCAGGGGAGTGGAGAGAGGGGCGGGGGATTTTAGAGGAGCTGACCCCAGGGGGTAGGAGGAGCTGAGCCCAGAGGAGTCCGAGAGAGCAGATTGGGATGGGGATGGGAGGTTGAGGTAGTTCACCCCTGCCGGCCTTGGTTTCTTCCCAGCGAACTTGAATGGCAGTTCAAGTTGAGAGTGGGAGCAGGGTGGGGTGCTGAGGCCTGGGGGGAGTGTTTGGGACGGCACTCTGGAGACAGGAGGGGGGTGGGCCTGCCCGTTAAAGCACACGAGATGCTCTGCTTAGAAGAGACCCAGTTCTGAGGGCGGAGACCCAGCTCTGTTCTCAGGGAGCTCCAGTCGTCCCAGGCGACCCAGCTCTGTTCTCAGCTTGCCGCAGTCTGAGGAAAGGCATGGCAGAAACCTTCCTTCTCTTTCCCTCTCCTGGCCCCTCTCTCTGGCCCCCAGCTGGCTGTCCCCTTATCTCTCTTGGGGCCCAGTTCCAATTCCAGCACATAGGAAGTGGGTCTTGCGGACAAAAAGTGCATAGCTGAGCGTGAGGACTTTTGACTTAGTCCTGGCAGGGCTGGTGGTCTGGCCCCTCCATGTGCCTCCCTGTACCCAGCTCCTGCTGGTCCCCTTGAGGGACCTTTCTGGCTCTAGCAGCATCTCCTAGACCAGACTCCTTAGTAAGACTCTCCCTGCTGCCTGGGACATGAGGGCCCCGGTTGAGCTAGCTACTAGGGGGCTCCTCATTTCCATCCTAGGAGGAGGACAGGCGAAGCAGAGGATCCTGGGCAGGGGTCATGGGGAGTCCATTTGCTGGGAGGTGGAGGGCTGCTCCCAACCCCAGGAAAGGAGGAGGCTTCTGGCCATACTGTGGTACCCAGGTGGCCCTGCTGTCCTCCCCCGACCCCTGGGAGCTGCCTCTGCAGGGTGGACTCAGCTGGCAATGGGTGGGAGACCTCTGAGGGGCAGCAGGCTCCTAGGCATGCATAGGGCTGGCCTGGGGGCCGCTGTCCTGCCATCCTCACTCCCGAGCTGCAAAACTAGCCTGCCAGCTCCTTCATGGCAGGCAGGAGGGCTCCCCCAGGACCTGGCCTCCTGACAGGCACAGAGAGCTGGTTACCATTTGAGTTAATGCTCCTTAGAAGGAGCCAATGGGTCCCTCCGGGGCCTTTCGGGAGATTACAGATCATTCAAACCAATCCACCCTGGAGAGAGAGAGAGAGAGAGAGAGAGAGAGAGAGAGAGGAGGTGAGTGCGCTACATCAGCCTTCTGAGCCCGGGAAGCCAGGAAAGTGGGCGAGGGCTGGAGGCGGCACCAGAACTGGGGCGAACTTCACAGAGAGCAGAGAATATGCTCCTTAGCCATTGTTCCCTCCATCGTCTCAGCCTCAGCCTGACCTATCAGGTAGGTTCTGTTAGCATGCCTAGTTGACAGATGAGGAACGTGACCTCTGCGGAGAGGTTAAGTAATTTGCACAAGGGCACGCAGCTATTAAGTGGTGTAGATCAGGGATTTGCGCCTAGGCAGCCTGGCTTCAGAGCACGGTTCTGAGCAGGAGATGCGTGGTTCCAGAGCAGGGGCTGGAGCTGGGTTTGACACTGCGGGCTGTGCTGGAGCAGAGGGGTGGGGGCTGGCTGGAGCTCGTGCCCACAGAGAACACCCCCTGCTCTCCTTCATGGATGACAGGCCTATGGGGGACAGGCCAGGCTCACCTTTCTCTCTTTGGAGACTCAAGGGATATGGGATCTGGGAGACGGCCACCTTTACCCCTCCTGGTTCACCCCTGCCTGGGTGGCTGACATCCTTGCCTGCCCTGAGAGAGTGTGGCTCAGGTATTTGAGGAGGAGATGCTCAGGTCCGGGCTATGGTTCTCCTGCTCTGGACTTGGGAGGTCTTGGAGGGTCAGAGATGGCAAGGGCAGTTGCATCAGGAATTAGGTCCTGGGTGGCTCTCTCTCTTGCTCCTGGGTCCAGATCCCATCTATGGTTGGGCTGTGGGAAGTTACAAAACTCCTAAGCTGGAACCCACCCAGAGGTGGGCGAGTGAGACCCAGAAGCAGTCAGAAGCATTTCCCTGAGACACCAAAGCCCCCTCTCCTGCTCTCTTGACCCCTGGGGTCTCAGGTACCAGAAGTCCCAGGCTACTTTCTTGCTTAAACATTTTCCATGATTTACCATTGCCTGCAGAATAAGGTTCACTTTAGGCTTTAGGTACATTCCAACGTTCTTTCATCCCAGCCTCCTGGCTAGTGAGGGGTACAAGGGTTCTCAAGGAAAAAAACCAGGTCAAGGGTTGTGCAACTTCCTTGGGTCCCCTGACAGTGTTGCTGTGGGCATGATTCAAAGGGTACATTCATTCATTGTTCCTTCTGACACACACCGGTCAGGGCCTGGCCCAGAGAGTCTGGCTTATCTGCATGGTTCCATTAGAAGATGAATCCTGGCCTGACTTTTGCTCTGGGCTGGAATTTAGAATTCCTTTCTCTATAGCTTTGGCTGCCTCTTCCCATGGAATCCCGGACCAGCCAGGTGTGACTGATAGATTGAAAAATTGCAAATCGCAATTTATGGGATGTAAGCAAAATACAGCTTTATTTGTGTCTCTCCTTGTCCTTTTAAATTTTATCCCCATGGCTTCTTGGCTCCCTTTTAGGTTACAAGTCCATTTTAAAAAGTCATTTTCAGGCATGAAACGGGTTTCAATTTCAAAATTAGAAAGTGTAGTCCCAGATAATAATCCCCATTTCAAATTTGATTCAATGTCCAATCTCTCCCTCCCCCAAGCCAGAGAAATTGACAGGCTTAGAGGGGACATGAGGGGTGAGCTGCTGTACGTGACCCCCCAGGGCTGGGAAAGGACAGGGAAGGGGAAGGGGGGCAGCCTGGTCTTGCCACTCTTGGAGGCTGCCTGGGTATCTTCGGGTCTGCACTTGCCCCGGAGTCCCTGCTCTTCTGGAAGGATTTAATGGGCCCCGAGCTCTTCTCTCTCCCTTGCGTCTGCAATAAACATTTGAACAGCCTTTGGCCCCACAGGCTCTGGAGGGGCACACCACCCCCATTCTCGCTGCCGCATCTTTTGCCAGTTAGATTTCGGGCAAGAGTTAGACCCCACAATTGAGTCTTGGGCCCCTCACTCTTGGGCAGGTCACATCTGTTACATCCTGGTAGCCTTTTTAAGCCCCTGTTATATGTAGAAGAGGATAGTTCTGCCTCCCGCCTCTCACTAGAGGGTCAGCCATGGGTGGTGCAGTGCCCGCCATGGGCAGCTGCCCACAGGCCCCAGCTCGGCCCTTCCCCACCCACTGGCCGGCAGACTCACAGGAAAGGGTCAGTCTGGACAAACGAGGGAATCCTGAATCCCATTTCCATTCCGACTAGGTGTGTGGCCTTGTGTGGCTGACTTAACTTCTTCAGGATTCCGTTTTGTCACCTGTGACCTGGGGATAAGTAGTCCTTATGTCATCGATCGCCGAGTAAACAAGATAACCCGAAACAGAGCCGCGTGCCTGGCACACAGTAAGTACTCACTATCATCCTAACCTCATCACCACCTGTGGGCCCCGGACCTCGGAGGCACCAGGGGAATGCTTAAAAACATAGGCTGTGATACTTGGAATGAGATCTGGTTAGAACCTGGCTCAAGGTTTGTGACTTCGAGCAAATTACTAACCTCTGAGCCTCAGTTTCCACAGCTGTGAAATGGAGCTCTCCATCTCCCTGTTTTGCCTCAGGGCTGTGGGAGGGATTTACTGAGATAAAGTCTCTAATGTCCTGAGCTCAGGGTTTAGCTTGTAGCAGGCGATTGATAAAGGGAAGCCACTGTATTCTGTTACTGATGGAGACAGATTTTTCTGGAGGTCTAGGATGTGCCAGTCCTCACTAGTGCCCATTTAAATCAGTCGCCCGCCCTGACTTATTTGTGCCGCTTTAATCACCAAGGAAGCAGTGAAGGGACCCAGATATTCCTGAGAAGCCCTTGATTTATCATTACTGCACCTCATAGGCAATAATCACTCCCCCACCACCCCTGTCCTGGTCCTGCATGTGGGAATGCTGCTCTGCATTGTCAAGAGCTGGGAACTTCAGCCTCAAATTAAATACAGACAGATGAATATCTCTCCTCTGTGTTTTGGTCCGAGTCTCCACGCGGTCCTGGAGAACAGGGGAGCTAGGGGGAGACAGCTCAGGTGGCCTGCTAACGAGCAGGCTCATTTTCCTTGTCCTCCCTCTTCCATAAGGACAGAAGAATTGTTTTTCTGTTTGGCAAGCCAGTATCAATATTGCCAGAGTGATATGAGGAAGAAAACAACCCGAGGCTTTATTAGTCTTCTGGTGGCTTCGGGGAAACCACACAGCGAGGATCGCTCGGGTTGCCGGTCCCCTCCCACCTGGCCTCGTCCCTGCCACGCAAAGCAGCCCAGGGAGTCGAGTTGGACCAGCGACCACAGGTGGAAAAGCCCCTGGGAAACGAAGTCTGTTGCCTGCTCCTTTGTACACATAGAGAATCGTTTAGAATCTTTTAGAAAGTGGACTTGCCTATGGAAATCTCAAATGGGAGACAGAAAATGTGGAGATGTTTTGGTTGAAGTGTGGTCAGTGAGGAAGGGAGAGCAGGAGCCCAGTTTTGGGACATCCAACACCCTAGTTGGCCCTTAAAGCCCCTTCAAGGAACCCCAGGGTCCTACAGCACCCGGTTTGAAAACCTTTGCAGTAAATTCCATTGTCTTGATTCTCAATCCCTGCATTTGGGGAAGAAAATGTGGGGTTTCGAACTCAAGTTTTTTGAAACCAACCAGAGGTTTGGGATACTGTCTCCACCCAGTGGGTGTGGGTGGGCACAGACTAAGAATAAACTGGGCACCTGCCCTATGTCTCACAAGAAATGATCAAGAAGGTACCGAGCTTCCAAGTGGGTTGAAATCTACTCTGGGAAGTGCCTTCTCTCTGACTGGGTATGGTCAGTGTTTCCCCCTTGGTGAATGGCGGGAGCCAGTCTATGACAGACTGTCTGTCACCCTCCCCTCTGGACCCTGAGGGGGAGCAACCCTGGAGGTCCGAGCCCTGGGCTGTTGGGGGCAGCTGGTCGTCTGTGGGCAAGGCAATTAACTGCTCTAAGCGCGGTCTCCTCACCTCTAACATCGGGAAAATCACCCGACCTAGGTTTTTTGGGGGATGAAATCAAATATTTTTTTTTTTTAAAGCAAGAAATTATTTTTTTAAGAAGAATTAACAATGATGGACTCCTTACTATGGGCTGGGAACTGTGTTAGTGCCTGACGATCCTGTGATTCTATTCCTGTGCCCATTTTGCAGCTGAAGCAATTGAGACAAGGAGCTTAAATAATGTGTCTAATGTCACAGAGCTTACACAAAATTCCCACAGACAAAAAAGAGCTACATGGGCCTTGAAGAAGAAGTTGTGTCTCTGGCTTCTCCTTTCACCCCTTCATGCCGCATACTCCTAACACGTAGCTCAAACATGGTGGGTGCTGGTCAGCCCTCTCATTTGATGAAAAGGGAAACTGAGGCCCAGAGAGGCATAGATTTCATCAAAGTCATTCAGCAAGCCAGTGGCAGAGCTGGTACCTAAACCCAGGTCTCCAGCCTCCCAGCTCAGGGCCTTGTCCTTGGCTGCATTGGGCAACATGGCGCATCATTCTGGCTACGTGAGATGATCTTCAGGCCTTTTCATCCAGAACATTTCTGGGTCCTAGCTCTCCCCTTGGTGGGTCTGGGCTGGGCTGGGCTGATCTGGGCTGGGCTCTCCCATCAGGGATGTGGAGCAGAACCCTCCTTGAGGGGAGAAATGGACCTCTAGGCAGCCCTCAGCTCAGACTTTTCTTTTCTCTTTGAACTTCCCCAAGTTACAAACCACACAATTAAGGTCTGCCTAATAAGCCATCCATCTTGTCCCACAAAGAGAGAACTGTAGGCTTCCCGCCGGCTTCCTCCTCCTCTGGGAGGGGATCAATGCCTTATCTCAGCCAGGCCTGCGTGGAGAGGAAGGAGGGAAATGAAAGCACTTAATTAAGGCGCAGAGGAGCGGAAAGGGAACACCGCGTCCTCCCTGGCTCCCTGCTCTCCCTTTTCCTACCGCCGTCTCCCCTCCCAGGGCAGCAGGCACAGTCCACAGAGACTGGTCTGCTTGGGAAACAGAGGAGGAGGTGGTGAAGATGAGAAAGACTCTAGAAGGACCCCCTGCTGTCTGCGCCTGAGCTAGAACTTGCCCCTAATGGAAAATTCCCCACTCTGTACTGTCCACCCATCCTTGTCCCATGCAAGCCTGGCCATGGCCATGAGCAGGGGGGCAGGTTATAAGCAGCAAGCCGGCCTCCTGAAAAACGTCCTGCTTGGGCCTGAATTTCTAGCATTAAAGTGTATTCCTTCAGGTAAGGAAAGCCGTCTTGGCTCTCTCTATATGACCGTAATGTTTATAGAAGGGAGCTCCTCACGTGCTTGGGGGGAAGAGACTGGGCTCCATAATTTACATTTTCCCTTCTACATTTCCTCTGGGCAGTGCCTAAAAAACAGTCCTTAGTGCGGCTAGGAAGGTGAGGGCCCACATGCGAAAGCATCCACATACTTGGAAGACCTGTCACCAGAATTTCCTGGGGTGTTCAGAATTCAGAATTTTCCCCTTGAAGTTCTTCTGTGCCTCTGTCTTCTGAGATCTTGGCTGTTGACGCCTGGACATCTCTTCCTCCCTTGGCCCCTTGCTCCTTCTGTCCTGACTGGTGTCAAATGGTTGACCTTCACAACCCCTCTGGCCTCCTGACCTAGAGATGGCCCTTGTCTCTGGCTTTTCTGTACGTGACTTCATTGTGTACACAGCTCCAAGACGGGGGACGGGGGCACCTTTGACATTCCATGACCCTGGTGGTGGCCCCTGCCTAGCCACAGTGGGAGGACGGACCAGGTGAGAGCTCTTCTCAGAGGATCCTGGGCCTGGACCGAAGAGCATTGCTCTCCACCCTGGAGGTTTCCCAACAAAGCCGTAGACAGAATGGTTGTGTCTCCCCTAGATTCGTATGTTGGAACCTAATCCCCACTGCGATGGCCATTGGAGGTGGAAGGTAGGGCCTTTGGGAGGTGATTGGAGAATGAGGATGTCCTTATAAAACAGACTCCAGAGAGCTCCCGTGACCCGTCCACCATGTGAGGACTCAGAGGGAAGATGGCTGTCTAGGAACCAGGAAGTGGGCCCTCACCAGACGCTGAAACTGCCGGCGGCTTTATCTTGGATTCGTAGCTTCCAGAATTCGTGAGAAATAAATGTCTGTTGGTTATTTTTATTTTTTAAATTTTTTTTAAAGATTATTTATTTGAGAGAGAGAGAGAGAGAGACAGCGAGCGAGAGAGAGTGGGGGTGGGGGGCCAGAGGGAGAGAGAGAATCTCATGCAGACTCCGTGCTGAGCGCAGAGCCGCACGTGGGGCCCCATCTCACGACCCTGAGATCATGACCTGAGCTGTCACCGAGAGTCGGACGCTTCACCCACTGAGCCAGCCAGGCGCGGCGAGTGTCTGTTGTGTATAAGCGACCCAGGCCAGGCTCTTCCGTGAAAGCAGCCTGAATCCCTGCCCCCGGGAGGCTTGAGCAGGTCTGGACTTTGTCCACCGTCTGTCCCCACCTGCTCCGGGGATTCAGGGATGGAAATTTGAGGGAACGGTGAGCAAGCTGACTATGCCTGCAGGGCGGGCCCCGTTTCCTCACCTCGCCATGGTAGGCTGACTCAGTTCTCTATCCAGGGGGACCCAATGCTGGCCTCTCATTGAGAGCTAAGTGTCCTGAGATAATTTAATAATTCACTGAATGTTAACTGAGGTGACAGAAGGGGGAGTGGAGAGCGGAACCCACCCTAGGGGATGAGCCATGTCTAGTTTTTAAGTTAACTCGAGTACGTACAGAGCTGTTGTCCCCAGGTGTGACTCCAGTGCACTCGTCGCTGTAATCACCGCCCCACCCCCCACCAGGGTAGTTTCCGTCTTGGGGACTTAGCTCAGCCTCCCCTCCTCAGGTCTCCTGGGTCTGGGTTTCTCCCTCGCGGTGTTCACTCCTGACTCTCACCTGACGTGGCCCGGCGGCTTCCTGATAAGCTGCCCAGGGGCCTTGCTGCCCTCTGCCTCTTCTTGCCCAGGGGCCCGTCTTGTATCGGGCATGTCCTGGGCCTTGCTTGCAGTCTGCGCATCAGGGCCCCTTTCCCCCACCCCACCCAGAGCCGATTTAGCAGCATAGCATCAGAAGGAGTTAACACCCACCCCTTGGGGCAACCCCTGAGCAGTGAGGCTTAGGAGCTGGTGGATAAATACTGTCCCCTTCCATCTTCAGATGGACGATTCTTTGATGTTCTCTACACAGCTCCTCTCCTCAAAAGGTCCGAGCAGGGTGGAGCCCCGGTGGTCCACAGCAACTGATAGCATACCCTTGTATTGGATTTCCGTCCTTCTCTCCAGCCCCCATTCCCCTCCCTGGGATACTTCCCAAAATAAACTACTTGAATGCAAACTCTTATCGCAGACTTTATTTTCGTGGGACAAGGAGAGGGGATGGGGGGTGGTGGGAGGTACAGAAGCTAAGACTATTCCTTTAAGTATAGGCTATATTTGCTTCCTCTGCTCAGAGTGTACCATTTCTGTGCTTTTATTCCTGTGGTTTTTATTCCCATGTCTCACTGTGATTGTACAGATTCTCCCAAAGCAACAATTCCTGATTTGCCTTTAGAACATCTTCTATAGCAGTGGAAAGGATTTTAAAATATTCAGTTGATTTAGGCAGCAACAAGAACATCTTCTGGCCTGAGTGCTGTCTGCAAGTCTCCTGCTTGTTACAGTAACTTTCCTCTCTGACTGATTTCAGTTTCCATTTGCAATTGTAACCACCACCTGTGTCTCTTCCTTGTGATTGGATTTCTCCATCATATTCCCACATCACCGTTGCCCAGGAACTTCAAAGCTGGGGGTTCTATCCTCAAATCATTCAGCCAGCTCTCCCCCGGACAGGTTTTATGTATCTTAATTTTGTTGCCAATTTCTAACCCAAATCATTTGCCCCGATCTGCCTCAATCTCTGCCCACTGATAGATTGCTGATCGTTGAATGTTCCCACCCATGACTCAGTTTCCTGTTTTTTAAAGGAGATCCTTAGGGGTTGTACTCAGCTAAACAGGTTGGGTGACGGCTAGAGAGCTTTCTAGTTAACGGGGTCGTGCGCAGGAGCTATGGTGATCTTCGGGGTTGTCTTCGTGAGGTAGTTAGGTCCCAAGAAAACCAGGTCAGGTCAGAATGGGAGAGGATTGGGTTTTCTTTTCCTCCTTGTCTCTCTACAAAAGAACGCCAATTCTTGAGACTGGAGAGAAGCATTTCCCCAAGAGAGTTCCACTTGGTCCACACAGCTCTGTGAGATTTGGGCCCCTTGTCATCAGTCCTTGGTCAGGGCTGGTAGACAGGAGAAAGAGAGAAGAGGTCATGGTCATCGAGACTCTGGGGAAGGCACAGGAAAGAGAAGAGAAGTGGTCATGGTCAATGGAATGACCCTCCATGGCGGCACCAGGCTGACTCTCTAAGAAGATCCCAGTGGGCTCCCCTGGGTGTGGGTACTGTCAGGGACCTCCCCGATATTCCACATTGGGTGCTCACAGGAAGGTCCTCACAAGTCTGTCTTGTGTCCTGGTTGTGGCTCTGAGTGTGCAAGTCTGTCATATTCCGTCTCCTGAACTCAGGAGAGGGTGGCCATGCATGGGGTGGCTCCCTTCCCTTCCCTTCCCTTCCCTTTAGGGATCTTCACCCCCTGGGCAGACTGGCACAATTTTGCAGAGCCTGCTGGGAGGCCCTGGAAAGAAGAACCTCAGCCTGAGCTTCTGAGATACAGTTTCCAGCTGGGACTTCTCATAAAGAACCAACATGGCGGGCTATTCTCTTCCTCCCGATCTCCTGCCTGTTGAGTCCTTAGCTCTCAGGCCCATGACAGAGACCGATTTGTGTTTTACCATGTGCACAGATATCCACGCACTCCTGTGTGTTTCCCAGCCTTCCTTGTAGTTAGATTGGGGCCATGGGATTGGTTCTAGCTACGGAGATGGGGGCAGAACTGACGTGACTTATTTCCAAGATGGCACTTGAGAACACCTCATGAAATTATCCAGCCCTCCCCGCTTTTTTTCCCTCCTGTGGCAACAATGGGAGCCACAGCTTGAGGATGGCAGCATTGCATGACAGAGGAGCCTGGGTCCTTGAGTTGCCCCTGGAGGAGAGCCACCAGACACACCGGGGTAGGCAGAATTTTAGCCCCCGGGCCCTTTGCCTCTGATGTTATATCCATGAATATATGACATCTATTACATGGCAAAAAGGACTTGGCAGGTATAATTCAGATTACTGATCAGATGACCTTAGATAGGGATTTTATCTTGGGTTATCTGGAGAAACGCACTGTAGTCACACTAGTCCTTAAAAGTGGAAGAGGAAGGTAGAGAGATGTGGGGAAGAGAAGTCAGAGATTTGTAGTGTGAGAAGGACTTTGATGTGCCATTGCTGGCTTTGAAGATGGAAGAGGCCATGAACTAGGGAATACGGGTAACCTCTAAAAGCTGAAATTGATGCCTGGCCAGGAACCCCAAGGAAATGGGGACCTCAGTCCTATGATCTGCCAACAACCCAAATGAACTCGGAAGCAATTCTTCTCTAGCTTTCTGATGAAGAGCCCTCCTGGCCAACACCTTGCTTTTGGCCTTGTGATGCCCTAAGTAGAGGACTCCACCAAATCTCCACTTGGACATCTCACCATTATGAGATAATAAATGGTATTTTTAACAAGCTGCTAGTTTTGTGGTCATTCACCATGGCGGTAATAGAAAATGAACACACCCAGATAGGATTCTGTGTGCATAAGGAGAAATCCTTCCAGACAGCGAGATGTCAGAGCCTGCCCTGTTGTAAGAGCTGACGACGCTTATTCTGATGAACGCAGGCCCCCGTGTGCAGGCCACGAGGCGGAGGAGAAGAGATGCTTCTGAGGCATCTGAGTGTCTGCCTAGGTCTCCTGGGGAGCTGACGGTCGCAACAGGGGTGGGTGCTCACCAGGAGTGAGCTCAGGCCTCGTGAGCCCTCGGGAGCAGGAATGCGGTCCGAGAAGAGAAGCCTCGCAGGGAGAAGGGCAGGTGTCTAATATCACATCGCAAAATATCGGCAGAGCTGAAGCTAAGAGCCAGGCCCCCTGACTCGAAGGCCTGGGCTCTTTGCCCTAGCTGGCTGCTAGTGAGGTTTGCACACGAGTGTGCGTGCGTGTGTGAGCTCCAGGCACGCGTGCGTGGGCTCCACGTGCATGCAGGATCCCTCTTCTCTGGCTCCCGGATCTCCAGGGTTAATGCTCTGCTCGGGAGGCTGAGAAGAGCAGCCTTTCCCCTTCGGTAATTGAAATCAATTTCTCAGCCTTATCTTTCGGAAACCTATATAGTCTAGCCTGTAATCTGAAAGCCTGGGCTCGGGCAACTTTTAAATGAAAACCCCTCTGTGAGGAGGAGGGAGGGAGGAGAGAACAAGTGGCTCACCTCTTCCCACAATTTCTCAAGGAGCACATGAGTGTGTAGGGGACGTCTCTGCTTTTTCCGGGGATTTGGCTTCCGAGTATGTGAGAATGTGTCAGAAAATGGGCGAGCGTGTGCGTGAGGACGGGAGTGGGCGGTGGGGTGGAGGGTGGTTGTGTGTGTGCTAGCATGGGGGAAGCTGTGTGTGTGTGTGGGGGGGCTGGGCACATGTGGGATGGCCTTCTTTTTGTGTTTATTTTTGTCTCTGAGCCTGTGAGTCCCTGACGTCGGAAACGGGAGAGAGTGTGTTCTCGAGTGTAAATAGGTGTGTGTGCACAGGGGCCTGGAGTAGATTCATGGGCTTGTAAATATGTGTGGGATCAGAGGATGCATATTTATATGTCTCATTTGAAAAGGCATTTCCCGGTGGGCCTCGCCTCTGAATGCCCCTCCGCCCGCAATAGTTCCTTTTAATGCCTTGAGTGGCCTGACTGAGCCGCCCCTCCCCCTCTGAACCATCCCACTTTCTCCTGTGCACCCAGGAAGGGGAGGCCCTCCACTTGTGTCTGCAGCATCCCCCCCCTTCCCCAAGCCTGTCCAGTTTCCCTCAGGGCAGCTCCTCTCTAAAGGTGGATGCACCTGTGGGCAGGGGGCCTGGCTTGGCTAGATCACAGCCCCCAGGGAGAGGCCTCCACTTACTGACTCAGCAGGTAGATGCTCCTTTGCTGAAGCTGTGGTCTTAGACACAGAGGCCCATGCAGGTGAGCACAGCTTCCTCTCCGTCCCTCCCCCCCGCCGAGCAAAGGGTCCCCCACCCTCCCCGAATCCCCATGGATTTCTCATTTGAAGTCAATCAGCCTTGAAATCCCTGCCAGTCCCCACAGGGTGATTATGGGGCTGGTAATCAATGCCAGGCTCTCAGCGGCCCAGGGTGGGGAAGGCACAGTTTCCCTGGGCTCCAGGAAAGACTGGAAAGGGTAGTAACAGCTGGGATCAGGAAGGCCTGGCTGGAAATAGCCTCCAGTTCTGATAGTGGAGAAGTTGGGAGAGAGAGAGTTTGGGGGTGTTCATGCTGTGCACTCAGAGGGGGAGCAGTTGGGAAGGAGGGAGGTTGGCGTTTGAGCAGCCGTCTCCCAGAAAGGCCTAGGGGCCGAGGGTGGCTGTGGATCAGAACAGATAGGTGTTTCCATACCCTGAGGATGTAGGGGGAGCTGCGGGGGAGGGGTGGAAACCGGGGGTGTGGGAAGTGCTGGGGGTAGAGGTGAGGGCAGCACAGGTGAGCAAACTCATCTGGAGCCAGCACCAAATTAGCATCTGCCCATGAGCTGCTTGAGATTGGGACCTCTGCCCTTCTGAGTTTGGTCCCCAAGTGAGCTACCTGAGCCCTGATTAAGTGCTTCACAACGGCTTTGGTAACTGCCAGTGACGGTGGCAAGAGTGAGAAGGGCCGCGGTGAGGGGTGACCGTGGCATCGGGAGTGCGCTGTTGTTATAGGCGACATGAAGGAAGTGGGGAGGGGGGGGGGGGATGGCTATGGCGGGCCTGGAGGGACGGTGTCGGTGGTCTGGGGACACTGTGACAGAAGTGACGATTTTGTCGGTGTGATCGTTCAGGTGATGGTGGCCGTGGTGGTAGCACGGGAGGTGTGACAATAATTATAGTGAGATGGTGGTGAGGGGGAGGGTAGCTGAGGGTGGTGCTAACTTTTGAAGGAGGAACCAGAAGCAGGGGTGTGCGCGTGCAACCGGACACGACCCACAGGGATGGGGCGGGGTGGGGGTTGGGGGGCGCTGGAGGAGGAGGTGCGTGCTGCAGGTGACGGTCAGGCAGAGCTAATTTGAACCAAGCTAGCTGCCCCCAGCAGGAGTGGTGTGTGCTAAGGTGCCAGGCGCTAAAGTTAGGCAGAGGGCCACCAATTCAGCAGCCGAGGGGCACTTTGGCCCCCTTGTGGCATGGAAGTGGTGAAGGCAAAGCTTGGATCCCAGAGAAACAGAATCCCACTCTGGGAGCTGGGCAGCTGATCAGAGGATAAGCAGCAATTCCAAAGGCGGTGGTGTAGATGCCGGCCTGAGAATGGGATGAAAATGTCCCCTGGGCTTGGGGACTTGCCGTATATAGGGGGTCGCATCCCATATAGCTCCTACCCTGGTGCTTTGGGTTTCACCAGGCTTTGTGCCCTTTGTTCCTCCAGAGAAGTTTGTTGTCAAGGTCAGATCAGCAACCAAGGACGTGGGTGTCTCTTTGCTGCTCCAATAGACTCAGAACCCAGTGGCCTAGAGGAAGCTGGGGTGCTACATAGTGCGTGAAAGCCCCAGACTCTTGCCAAGTGGGTTGCCTGGGCTCACATCTGGTTTCCCTTTTGTGGTATCGTCCTGTGGTGAAGCGCTCAGGCTGTGGAAGCAGACAGACCATGGTTCAAGTCCAAGACCTGTCCCTTCCTACTTATGTGACCTTGGATAATGTCCTTGGTATTGATAAGATTCCGTCTCCTTCCCTGTAAAGTGGGGGTGGTGTTCCCAGCGTCCCAGAGTGCTGTGAGGATTGTGTGGCAGACTCTGAGGTGGCCCCAAGAATGCCATCCTCTTGGGATTCCTGTCCTTGCGTGATCTCCTTCCCTTAGGTGCGGGCGGGGCCTGGGCTTGTTTCTAACCAGGAGAACCATCTTATGTAATATAATATTGAAAGGATATCCTGGCACCCTTGCCATATTCTTTGGTTAGAAACAACACTAGCTTCATGAAAGCCAGCAAGGAAGAGAGTCTCAGAGCCACATGGGCCGGGTTTGAAGGACAGGCAGGAGGAGGGGCAGAAGGCAAGGGATGGGGCAGCGCCGGCCTATGCAGGCTGCCGGGTGGCCGCCCCCACACACAGCCTGACTCCATTCCTCCCATAGATGCCTGGAGGCCTTCTCTTAGGCACTGCCTCCCGAGGAGCTCCAGAGGCCACCGTACCCAGAAACAAGGCCTCTGGTGGCCCCACGACAAGCCTCAGTGCCCATGCTCAGAAACAGCACCTCGGGGGGCCAGTGTCAGGCTT
Organism: Callorhinus ursinus; assembly: GCF_003265705.2. Classification (NCBI taxonomy): domain Eukaryota; kingdom Metazoa; phylum Chordata; class Mammalia; order Carnivora; family Otariidae; genus Callorhinus; species Callorhinus ursinus. The sequence goes on along the minus strand of NW_027397080.1, from coordinate 8,778,637 downwards.
AGGGTGACTCTGTAAATCAGAGCATTTTGATGCATAAAATCTGGAAACGCAAGTCTATGAATCGTAATCGAGCATGACGAAATCTCATCAGCAGAAGTAAATATGAAATTCAAGATGACAGGGAGATGCACAGATGCGTTCCTGAATTCCCGACCCCCCCCCACCCCAGCTCTGGCTCCTAGCGCCACCCCCAGATTTATTCTCTGTATACAACAAATTAACCCCAGGTGCCTGTGATGGCTCAGCTCAGCTGCCACATCCCTCTCTTCACCTTTCTGTTCCACTAGGAGCCAGGACATTCTCCTGCCTGATGAGTCTGTGACAGGAGCCAGCTCACCTTCACTGTTCATTTGGGCCTAGACCCTTGGTTGGGAAAGAGCTAGTAACAGTGGGCACTTACTTATAAAAAGGTCTGTGCTGAATGCTTTTCCTGCCCTTCCTGGAGCTAGACCTCCTAAATTTGAATCCCAGCTCTGCCATTTGCTAGCTTTGTGACCTTGGGCAAGTTACTGAACCTTTTTGTACCTCAGGTTCTTCATCTGTAGAATGCAGATAATCACAGTACCAACTCACAGGGTTGTTGCTGGGATCAAGTGAGTTAGAACAGACAAAATACTTGGAATGGTGCCTGGCACATAGAAAAAACCTATGTAATCGACTAGTATCTTTGTAATCCTTCTGGTATGTGACATCGTCACACCTTTGAAGGTGAAAGAACCAGGTCTCAGGAAGGCTAAGCATAGGGTCACACAGCTCATAAGCCCAGTTGGTCTGAGATTCGAGATCAGTTGCTTTGATGAAGTTTGTTCTGACCAGTAAAGGTGGTCCTTTAGGTGCTCCCCTAAAGTTCCATGATCTCAGACTATGGCCTCTGGTTTGTAACCTGGGTTTGTCCCTCCAAACCCTCCTTGTCAGCATCTACTTGTCTTGTGAACCTGGGGTCTCTGCCAGATCCACTGCCTCACTGCCTCTGGACTGAGCCTCCCACCGCCTTGTGCAGTAGGGCTGTCTCCCCCGGCTTCCTGCTCCTCCTCCTAGAAGGCCCATTCCAACCAGGAAGTCTCCTGCACGGTGGCAGCCTCTAATCCTTATTGTCACCCCCAACGGCCTGCATGAACCTCCCAGGGACCCAGAGGGTGGCTTAATTTAACCATGTTGCCCAAAGTGTGTTCTGCTGAATGTGTTTAGGGAAAAATGGGTGTGGACAAATAAGCCTGGGCAGTGCTGGTTAAACCAAGGCAGGCAGGTTTCCTTCTTGCAGGCCTTGTCAGAGTCTTTACTGTACTAATCTGATATGTAAAATTCCAGGAGGGGACTGGTGAGGGCAGGGTTTCACAAACTTACCTGGCCATCAGCACAACTTTCTAGCCATAACTTTCTAGCCTGGTCTCAGCATCTCCCGGGGTTAATATTCCCTTTAGATAATGTTCATATAAGACCATGAGGCCCATTACCTAATTGTAGGGCCTTTTGGGTCCCAAGCAGGACCCCAGGTTGGGGGTAAGCAGAGGTGTCTTGGCTTTCTGACCTCCTTGTGGAAAGAGCAGTGACTGTTAAGTACGTGGCAGGTTGTGGAGGGGATGTGCCAGGGGTGGCGTCCCTCAGGGAACAGGAGTGAGATCTGTCCGTAGACAGGCTGACCCTGTTTCAGAGTGTGTGTGTGCATGTGCATGTGTGTATGGGTGCACGCAGACATGCACGTGTGGGAGCCAGTTACAAGGATAATTCAGCACCTCCAAGATGCAGACCTGACACTGCCCGGCGCATGGGGCAGACAGCACGGACCTCACCTTGGGGAACTCCTTCTCAGGTGCGAAAGCTGGAATTCTGATGCTGACAGTCCTCGGACTGATGAAGGAAGCAGTTCTGGCCTCAAGGGGGCTCCCAATCTTTATTACAGGAATCTGCAATTGCCTTGGGAAGAGAACAGCCCCTAGAAGAAGCACATTTGTGGAGACACACATAGATAGGCAACTCTGCATACAATCAGTGTGCATACAAAGCTTAACATGCATATATGTACGCACGCTATGTAGGCAGAATTCTAAGATGGCCTCCAAGAGTCCAACCGTCTGGTGTACAAGCCCTGTATAACTTCCTCCTCTTTAAGTATGGGTGGAACTTGTGAATATGATGGGATATTACACCCTGTGACTGGGTTATATTTTATGGCAAAAACGAAGGGATTTTCCAGATGTAATTAAGGTCCCTAATCAGTTGACTGTGGGTTAATACAAAAGGTGGGCCAGACCTAATCAGGTGAGCCCTGGTCTAGAGGTTGGGGGGAGAGAGATTCTTCTGCTGACCTTGCAAAAGCACGCTGCCAAGAGCTCTACAGTTCCAAGGAAAGACATTCTGCCAACAACCACATGAACTTGGAAGAGGACCCTGAACCTCAGATGAAATTGCAGCTCTGGCCAATACCTTGTTGCGGCCTTGTGAGACGCTCTGCAGAGGACCAGCTGGGCTGTGCCTGAATTCCCGACCCGTGGAAATGATGAGATAATAATTGGGTGCTGTTTTAAGCCGCCAAGTTTGTGGAGATTTGTGGTATTGCTATGCAGCAGACAAAACTAATACACAAACACTCCACTCAAAGAACGTACACACGTTTACCCAGAGATATCCATATATACACAGACACACATCTACACAGACATAAAGATATTCACACTTCTCCATTTTCAGGTACACCATGTTCACAGACATGAAAACATATTTGTATCCATAAACATATATACAAATATAAGTACATACACATTCTTAGCTACACATGTGTATTCATGTTTACATCCATAAACACAGATGCAGGCATGTAAACAATTTATACACCCACATTTACATATATACACACACACTAATGAAGAGCGTTATAAAATACTTCCTATGTGCCAGGCACTGCTCTAAGTTCCTCATACATATTAACCCACTTAATCAATACTCACATAGAGAAGCACGAGGCTGCGGACCTAAGTACCACGCAACCTCTGTAAATTACCACACCACTGAATGCTACAGGGGCACGAAGTGAAGACACGCTCAGCTGGAGCAGTTTCTCAGGGAGGATTCTGATGGAATCCGCGCCCCCCCCACCCCCAAGTGCCTGGCAGGTATGTTAAATCCCTTCACTCCTTTTCTCTGTCCGAGGAGGGGCCCAGAAGTCACCCCTGCTCTTTCCACTAGGTGGTGCTAGACTAGCATCTTTATTTGATGGGCAGACTCCGGGCAGGCTCTGGGGAGCCGAGCTTACATCTTGGTTGAAGAAAGACACATAGGAGAAAAGAAAAAACTTCTGACCACAGCATCCCAATCTTCATCTGTTCCCTTTCTGTCCAGGATAGTCAGTATGTCCTTGGAGCCCGAGGACCACTGGTGCCCTCCTCAGCTGGGGGCTTGGGTGACCGTGCTGGTAAGTCCTGGCTCAGCCTAACATCCTGCTGAAGACAATCGGACATCTACGCCCCTGGTCGTCTCTCATCTCAAGACTCTGTTCATTTATTTAACAAACCCTATGCACCATTTATTTTGACCTGGGCACTGTCATTAAGTTCTTATAAATATTAACTCATGTAATCCTCGTAACAACCCTATGGAGCAGGTACTATTATGCTTGCCGTTTACAGATGAGGAAGCAGAGGCACAGAGAGGTTATAAAACTTGCCTAAGCTCACACAGCTAGCAAATGGTGGGAAGAAAGGAGAGAGGGTAAGGACACTTTACTCCATTTTAGAAAGGGAGAAGCCTGGTAGTCAAACAGTCGATGGAGGAGTCTGACCTTGAACTCAGAGCTCAAGCCCAGGGCTAGGCTTTTCTTCCCAGACTGTGGGTTGCATGAAGATTAAAGCTGAGGCTGTAGCTGAGTTGGGGGCTATGAGAGGAGCAGAAGAAAGCCTTCTTTACATGCTCCAGTGACCCCTCACTAGGGATCCCGAGTCCAGGAAGCATCTTCCTGACCAAGAAGGGCTCTCTTTAGGAATTTCACGTGGATTGTACATAAAGGCATAAAAGGTAGGGCCAGCTCCCGGCTGATGCCCAGCCGTGGGTGAGTCTATAGACTGAGACGCCGGAACGGGCCTTTTACAAGATACACAACCCATTCTACACTCAATTGCGTCCCATAAATCAGGTTAACCTTTTCAACGCAGCTCGGAGAAAATTAATTACTCATATCGGAGCACATGACCTTTTTCCTGGGCAGGATGAGCCGAGCTGCTCCTAAGTGCTGGGCTCCCTGTTCTCTACGCTGCGGCATCCCAGTCCTTAGGAAGGCACCAGCAGCCCAAGCATCCAACCAACGACAGCCAGTTACTTATGTGCTTGCCAGGGGTGACCATGTTGGGCTACTCGATATCCCTCCTAGTGACCAGGTCCTTCACATTGAGCTATTTGGGGCTACTGATGGGGAAGGAGCACCACCCCAACCCTCATTGCAATGCCTGGCTTGGTTGGGCAAGGGGAGGGAAGAGGAAGGGAGAAGCATTTGAGGATTCATTATTCCCTTCTGGGGAGAGTTTTTCACCCCACTGGGATCAGATGGTAAGTTTTCCACTCAGGGAAACCCTCAGCCTCACCCCACACTCTGACACCATCCAACCACGTCGTCAACAACTGACTAATTGACCGTCTTACCATCCAGGCAACCCCAACCAACAAACCAAGCAAACAATCCATTCACCACCCACCTAACCAACCAGCAGACAACCATGCAGAAAGTTTGTACTGAATTCTTACTTTGTGCAGCCCTGGGGTATGTGCGTGAAAAAGAGGACATAGGTCCTGCCCTCCAGAGGCTTATGGCTTAGTTGGGGACACAAGACTTGAAACAGGGGACAAGACAGCACAGAATTAGAGTATGTGAGGACAGGCTCTGGATGAATCTGCTGCGGGGTAGGGCTCCAACATACGAATTTGGGGGGACACATAGTGCCCACTGTCGTTGCATTCTTGAGTCCCAGGCCTGCACGTCCAGGTGCCAGCAGGACTGCTTCCCTGGCTGAGGTGAGCTGGGCTGGGCAGGGAGGGTCCATGCTGGCTGTGCCCTCAGGCGCTGCTGTCTTGCTGACCTTCCTATTCGGCAACTGCAGAAAGAATCTTTGAGGGAGGGGAGGTGACCTTCTCCTGGGCACCAGTCCCTAGGCATGGGGTGTGTGGTGGGCAGGCTCCTGGGAATAGGGAGGGAAACTATTCACATCGGCTCCTCCCTCCCCCTTCAGGGATGGCTGAGACATGCTCTAGGGCAGGGCAGGGGCAAGTGAGGAGCAGGAGCAGCAGAACCTTGTCCCCCAGAGGAGGGAATGGGAAGCCAGGCTCCCCCTGTATGTTGCAGGTCATGCTTGGCTTTCACTGGCTCGAACGGGGGCACAGAGAACAGGGGTTCCAGGGACCTCCTTGGGGCTGAGGTCTTCCCAAGCTCCAGCCCATACCTGGTCCTGGGGACATGGCTATGACTGCATGTGTGTGCCAAGTGTGTGTCTAAGTGCACGCACACACATGTACACACAGCCATGCATACATGTATGTGGTATGCAGGTGCACGTACACACATGCATTCAGACACAGGCGTGCATGCAGACACACACGTGTCTACACAGTCCTTGTACGCTGGTGCATATGCGGAGCATGCCACGAGAGTGCCGTATCCAGAGCTGTCACCGCTGCCACCACCCCTCCGCAAGCCTCAGCCTGGGGTGGCTCCAGATGCTGTTCCAGTCGTCCTCATTCACTGCAGAAAATCAAACAAACAAATGAAAAATTAACGCCGTTGTTAGCCAGGGATGCCCCTGAGCTGTCGAAGCTGCCTCTAGCCAGCCTTGCTGGAGCAGATGGTGAAGGCTACGGGGCTTACCTTGCGCCTTGGCACTGGCGTAGACAGGACCGTCAGGGGGTGGGCGGGAGGCAGGCTGCTGTGGGTTGGGCCTGATGTGACTGCAGGAGGCTATAGGGGCTGCAGAGGGGTGTCCGGTCTCTCCTATCCACCCCCCAACCCAAGAGTCCCTCAGGTGTGTGACTCAGGGCAGGAGGGCAGGGGAAAGCCAGAGGACATGCACATGCATCGGGCACCTAGTATACAGTAGGCGTTCATTAAATGCTGTCAATTGAAGTTTACATACAAGTCCTCACAACAGCCTTTGACAGAGCAGGAAACTGAGGTTCAGAGGAGTTAGTTAGGTGGCCCGAGGCCATGTAGCTTATGAGTTGAAAGCACTGGGATTCATGCTTTTCTCTGACACTCTCTTCAATGCAGGGTCTTCCAACCGTAATGGTTTCTGGAGTGTGATATACGTGGTGGGGGTGTGGGGGGGCTTCAAGATTGTGGCAAAATTTCCAGCACTTTTCCTAATGAGAGGTGTGGAGCCTAATTGCCCTCACCGAGAATCTTGCTGTGTCTAGAGATTTACTTGACTCATAGAATGTGGTTGGCACAAGGTTCTGGGACTTCCAAGCCCAGGCCATGGGCAACCTTGCAGTTTTCACCCCATTGAGAACATTCTCCCTGGAAGCTCTGAGCCCCCATGCAAGAAGTCTGATACCCTGAGACTGTCCTGCTGGAGAGTAGATGTTCTAGTCGAAAGTTTTGGCAGAGCCCTGCCTTCCTCATCCCTGCCAAGGTACCACACATGTGAGTGAGTGAGTGAGTGAGTGAGTCCCTGGGACCCTCCTGACTGCCTCATGCTCCAAAGGAATATCACTGTTTCTGTTCACACTTCATGGAACAGGAGCATTACCAAGGTGGGCCCAGCCCGGACGCCTGCACCACAAAATCCTGAGCCTGTGATAAAATGAAACTAGTGGTTTTAAGCCACTAGTTTTTGAAGGTAGTTTGTTATGCAGCAATGAGAAAGTGGAGTAGACACACACACGCATGTATACACAATTCACATCAGCACACACACAGCACAAACACACATACTTACGGACACACACTTGGAGCAGGCTCACATGCCTGTGGGGCCCTTTTTCTCTTTTATTTTATTTTTTAAAGATTTTATTCATTTCCTTATCCAGAGAGAGAGCACGCACACGCAGGGGTTGGGGGAGAGGAAGAGAACCCCAAGCAGACTCCACACTGCGCACAGAGCCCGACGCCGGACTCAATCCCACGTCCCCGAGATCAGGACCTGAGCCAAAATCAAGAGTCAGATGCTCAACCGACTGAGCCACCCAGGCGCCCCATGTAGGTCCCTTTCTGATTCCAGTTCCTCCAGCAACCCCCATAGCAACATCGGACTCCTGTACATAGTTAAGTTCCCATTTTCGGGGTGAGAAGCACTCAGAGCCTGAGAAATGACAATGGCTTCTCATTACCCAGCCAGTTTCGTTGCTTGTGGGATTGTCTCATTTAAATTCTTCCCCGAGAATCAGAGTAATTTTACATGGAATTGCGGGAAGGAGTACGCGAGCAGTCGTCTCCAGTGACCGTATAGTAGTAAACACTTCTGCTGAGGAGGTCCTGGCTGCCCTTGGTCATGCTTCTCACACCTACTCCAGCCTGGGAATGGGGATGAACTGGGCGGGTGGGCGGGAGGCTAAGAGAGGGGACAGAAAGTGCTGGAAGGGGCTAGAAGGCTCTGGGAGGGCCTTGGGAAGAGACTCGGGCCCAAGAGGTGAGGAGCGTTGTCCCAGCCCTGAGGCTCTGGACCAGACGTCACCTGGAACCTGGCCGTGTGTGTGCGAGGGTGCGTGTCACCGGGCACCTGTGTGGGACTGCTGGTGCCTGTTTTGGTGAGAAGCCGCATTCTTACTGAGGCAGGGCGGTGGTGGCGGAATTCGCCTGGAGTTGAAGGTCATGTCTGCTGCCAGGCCCTTTGGTGTTCATCGAGAGGCATTTGAAACACATTTGTTGAGCATTGGTGTTGTGGATACAGCGAGGAACAAGACGGACAAAGGCTCTGCACTCACGGAGCTGATGATCATGTGGAGAAGGCAGAGAGGAGACAAATAATTATCCTAATTCTATCATTATAACTTCTGGTAGTTGCTATGAAAGCAAAAAACTCAGGACTGTGTTAAGACCAACATAAAGCTCCTCGTTTAGCCTGGGGGTCAAGGTTACGCGGAGGAAGCTTCTCTGAGGAAGTGACATTTAGGTTGAGGCCTAGAGTGAGTAGGAATTCACCAGGCAAAGGGGTAGTGGGATGGGCATGGGGAGGAAGGGTGTGACAGCAGAGGGAACTGTGTATGCGAAGCCTCTGATGTATGACAGAGAGAGTTCCTCGGAGAAACTGCGAGGTGGCCAGAGACAGGGGTGCACATACAAGGAGGCAGGAGAAGCAGCAGACACCAAATCTTTGAGGCTTCCCAGGCTGTGGTAAAGGCTTTCAACTTTATCCTATAAGCAACGGAAGGCAGGGAAAGTTCTGACGTGATCATGCCTGCCACGTTGACCTGTCAGGCTGCAAGGAAGGGACGCAGAAAAGTTAGAGGGGAGGCCAGTGCAGTGGTCGGGGCAAAGGACGGTGCCAGCCTGGTTGTGGGAGGTGAGAGACCTGGAGGTGGAGGGAAGTGGAGGGATTCACAGGCTATTTGGAGGGTAGCACTGGCCGTGGGTGGTGTGTATGGGGGAGGGCTGGAGGGGCGGGGAGCGCGGGCGTCTGAGAGCGTGGAGCAGGGGGAGCCGGTGCATGTGTTGGGGAGGGACTGAAAGTTCCAATGGGACATGTTGGGTTTGAGATGCTTGTGAGACACAGGGGTGGAAAGGTCCAGGAGGCAGCCACGGATAAAAGCCTGGAGGGATTTATGGAGAGTGGAAGCCAGGACCAGGAGGAAGACTAGCTGGGGTGAGCAGATCTGGGGAGACAGGGTGACTTTCTTTGCCTTGGTGGCAAGTCCACGGTGTTGAGGACACTGTTGAGTGTAGTACTTAAGATTCCAGACTCTGCTTCTGGGTACATACCCCAAAGATTTAAAGGCAGAGGCTTGAGTAGATATTTGTAGGCCAATGTTTACAGCAACAGTATTCTCAGCAGCCAAAAGGTGGAAACAACCCACATGCCCATCAACAGATGAATGGATAAACCAAGTTAGTCCATCCACACAAAGGAATAAATTCTGACACCAGCTACGACACGGATGGACTTTGAGGACATTTTACTGGGTGAAGTCAGCCATAAAAGGACAAATACTGTGTGATCTCACTTAGATAAGGTCCCTAGAGTGGTCAGATTCAGAGAGACAGAAGGTAGAACAGTGCTGAGCAGGGGCTGGGGGGCGGGAGGGGCAGCTGGTGTGTCTGGGAATGGAGTTTCAGTTTGGGAAGATGAAAGAGCTCTGGGGATGGAGGGTGGTGGCAGCTGCACAACAGTGTGAATGTACGTCATGCTATTCAATTATGCTCTTAAAAATGGTTAAAACAGTAACTCCGTGTATGTTACGTATATTTTACCACAATTAAAAAAAGGTCCTAGGGGCGCCTGGGTGGCTCAGTCAGTTAAGCTGATTTTGGCTCAGGTGATGAGCTCAGGGTCCTGGGATGGAGCCCCTCTTCATCGCCGGGCTCCCCGCTCAGCCGGGAGCCTGCTTCTCCCTCTCTCACTGTCCCTCTTTCCCCTGCCCCTCCCCCCACTTGTGCTCATGCTCTCTCTCTCTAATAAAAACATAAAATCTTAAAAAAAAAAAAAAGTGTCCCAGACTCCAGAGCCAGCCAGACTGCTGTGTTTGAATCCCAGCTCTCCGACATACGTGTTGTGTGACTCTTGGCAAGTTGCCGAACCTCTCTGACTCAGTTATCTCGTTTGTAAAATGGGTATCATAATAATAGCTGTCTGGAGGGTTGTTGAGGGGATTAAATGAGTTAATATGTGTGATGTGATAAGACACAGGACATACTTTGTGTGGCTGTCATAATCTTTATCAGCAGCGGACCAGAACCTGGGTCATGGGGTCTCTTGGTCAAGAGTCTGTGAAGCTGGGCCAGTGCCTTGGGGCAGGTAGGAGGGACCAGACTTGCCTCTACTTTTGCGCCTAGCCCCTGTTGTGCACCATGGCTGGATGGTCACTGTTGGAGAACCACAGGCCTATGATTGAACGAAGCTCCCTGGGGCCTGTGTGGTGGAGCAGAGGGAACCCAAGGGGGCAGGTAGAAGGCGAAGGGGGCCTCATGGGACGACAGGACGGCTTGGTCCAGCCACCTTGTGCTGCAGCTTGCAGAGGCTCCTGCCAGACTAGGGAACTGGGAGAGCTTCTGTGAAGGCAACTGTACTAGTCAGGATTTTCTAGAGATACAGAACCAGTGGGATGTGTGTGTTTGTATAACAATATCTGTGATAAGGAATTGGCTTGCACGATATGGAAACTGGCAAGCTCTGATGTGCAGGGTGGGCTGGCAGGCTGGAGACCACGGAGAACCGATGGTGCAGTTTCAGTCCCCAGGCTGTCTGCTGAGAATTTCCTCTTGCTCAGGGAGGTCAGTTTTTTGGTCTATTCTTCAACTGACTGGATGCGGCCCACCCATGCTACTGAGGGCAATCTGCTTTACTCAAGCCCACAGATTTAAATGTTCATCTTATCCAAAAACATCTTCACGGAAACATCGAGAATAATGTTTGAACAACCATCTGGGCACCCTGGGCCCAGCCAAGTTGAAACATAAAATTAGCCATCACAGAACTGATTTCCTCTCGACTGGGGACATGCAGGAACACTCAGTATGTCTCCCTGCATCCTGTTGGCCACTTTTTGATCCATTTCCCACAAAGAACCGCAGCGATCTCTCCAAGTGCAGATCTGATCATGCCACTCCCCTTTGCTCTAGGGATAAATATTGCATTGTTATTATTACTTACAAGGCCCCGCTTACCTTTGCCTGTTTACCAGTTCACCTGCTCATCTGCTTGTGCTTCAGCCTTGCTCTCTGCTCTCAGCCACACTGGTCTTCAGTGTGTTCCCTGTGCCTTCTCTCATCTTTGAAGGTGCTGGTTCTGACTTTTTGGGAGGATCCCCCCACCCCTTACCCAGAACTCTTGAATCTCATGTCCTACAAGCTACCCTCACTTGTCTCTTTTTGCCCCTGGGTCAGGTCTTGGGCTGGACACTGAGGATACTCAGGTGGGTTGGACGTGGGCCAGGACAAGACAAAGGGACAGAGTGAGACAGGATGGACCAGCTACTGTGGGAGCAGAGAATTGAGAATTATGGGTGGGGGACATGTCTGATCCCCCGACATGGCTTCCCCCAAAGGGAATCTGATTTGGCCAAATTTAGGACGCTGGGTCCTGTTTACCAGTGGACCGGGAGGCCATGCTGTCACTCAGCTCGTCCTTCTGGGGGACCAGAAGCTGAGCCAAGCAGTGTCAGTGTTAAGGGGTGGCTTTGGGGAACTTTAACTCCCCACAACCTCCATTAGCATTTCTCCTCCAAAATGGCAAAGAACTGAAATAAGAACAATGTGCTTGTTATTCAAAGGTGCCTTTAAGACAAGTCCCCTAGGGGCCCCTGGGTGGCTTAGTTGGTTAAGCATCCAACTCTTGATTTTGGCTCAGGTCATGACCTCAGGGTCAGGAGATTGAGCCCCGCATTGGGCTCCATGCTGGAAGGGGAGCCTGCTTAAGATTCTCTCTCTCCCTTTCCCTCTACCCCTCTCCCGTCCCTCTCTCCCTCTTGGGAAAAAAAAAAAAAAAGAAAGAAAAAAAAGACAAGTCCCCCAGCTGCCTCTTCTGTTGGGTTGCCAACCCTAAGCCCATAGAGCAATTCTGGAACCAATACTGCAGCCAGGCATTAAGCCTCGTTCTGTTTTCAAACAATTCTGGTCTCCGCTGCTCTGGGGTTGGCCACTGTTATCTATTGCTATATAACAAATGGCCCTAAAACTTAGCGGCCTTAAATGATCTCACAGTCTCTGTGGGCCATGAATTTGGGAGCAGCTTATCTGGCATGGCTCTGGGTCTGACCCAGGTCAGACCACCAAGGTCTGACCACCACCCAAGGTCTCTTGTGTGGCTGCTGTCAGGAGGTCCACTGGGACTGCTGTGATCCAGAAGCTTGACTGGGGTTGGCAGAACTTTTTTCCGTGGCCATGCACTCACATGATCGTGGCCAGGAGGCCACCGTTTCTCATTGGCTGTTGGTAAGAGGTCTTCATTTCTTGCCATGCAAGCCTCTATGTGTGCTGCTTGGTGTTCTCAGGACACGGCAGTTAACTTCTCCCCAGAATGAGCAAGGAGGAAGCCATTGTGCCTCACAGTCTCTGGGCACTGTCCCAGAGACTGTGCATTAGAAGCAAGTGACTAAGCCCAGCCATACCCAAGGGTGGTGGGGGGCTGGTTTAGGCTCCATCTGAGTCCACAACCACTAATGGTGATAAGGTTTGGATTTAGGGCTGTGGGCAGGAATTATGCCCTAGGGACATCAGACACTGACCCAGCTAATAATAAGGGGCATTTGGTTGTTGTTATTCCTGGGGTGTGTTACTCAAGGAGGAGGGATAATTAGAAGTACAAAATAGAGGCATTCCTGGACCCACCAGTCAAATGCTACTTACTACATTAAATCAGAACTTCATTTAGAATTCTAGTAAGAATGACTAACCCTGCCTGGGCGAGGTGGCTGGAGAGAATGAGGGAGAGCTACACATAGGAAGGAACACTGTAACATTGGGTTTTGAAGGATGAATAGGAGTTCTTGAGGAAGGCAATTCATGACGAAAGTGCAACAAAGCAGAAAAAGCAGGCTTTGAAGTCAGAATGAAAGAGGTTCAAATCCTGGCTCAGCTGCTAGTTGTGTGAGCTTTAGCAAGTCAGGTCACCTCTGTTTTCTCCCCCACTTTGAATTAGGGATATCAGAGCAAATAACGCTCCAGCGTTATTGTAAAGACTGGTGCTAATGCATGTGAGGTGCTTGGCAGACTGCAGGTGTGCAACAATTGCTGGTGGGCATCCAGGTTTAAGGGTCTGGAACCCAAAAGGGCCTGCTGTGTTTGGAGCATGGAGGGAGACTCTGCAAGTTCTGTCCTGTTCATAGGGTATTAGTTCTTTTCTATAGCTTGCTCCAGCCCAGTCCAGTTCACTGTACTCATTGACTCAATCAGCCGATAGTGATTACTTATAAATGGAAGAATCTGGGTCCCAGCCAGGCTCAGTCCTGAGGCTGGGCTGGGAGAGCCCGCGAGGCGGCACGGGTCAGTTCCATGGGCAGTGGACTTGAAGCAGAGGGGGACGCAGAACCGCAGAGATGAGTTTTGTCTTGAGGGGGTCTTCCTGCCAGCCCCCGATCGCTTGCCCTGTTCACTGCTCTGCTGGCTCTGGAGACATTAGCATTCTGTAGGCAGCTGTGTAGGTGTGAGATCAACGCCTTACATATGTCACAGGCAGGCCCAGTGAACAGAGGGCGAGGTAGGTGGTTGGAGGGGAAACTGGCTGGGTTTGCTGGGCGGGTCTGTGCTGACTCAGCACCGGCTTCGCTCCCTGGCTTACGGCGCCTCCTGGGCGGGGCTTGGGGGTTGTGGGGAGGCTCTGCAGCTTGGGCTTTGCTTTTCAGCTGCTTCCGGGCCTTGGACGGACACAGCAGGAAGAGCTGGAAGCTCTGTTCCTCCAGCTTCGTGCTGCTCAGGCAACTTTTTGGGTCATATCGCATCATCATCTGAAGCCTCCAGAGGACTTCACTGTACTTGGTCTCTTCCCGTGGGACAAAGTGGGAAGCCCGTTGGAAAGGGGCGTGGAGAGCTGGGCGGGGACCGCAGCTCTCCTTGGGTGAGCTCAGGTGCATCACTTCACCGCTCTGTGCCTCAGTTTCCTCATCTGCTAAATGGGGGTCCCAGGCTGCCAGGGCCGGGCAAGCTCGGATGGCCTCCTGGCTGTGGATGAGCTGTGTGGGGACAGGACATCGAAGGGCACCTGGGGGTCTCCATCCTTGCTGGAGTCCTGGGAGGGTTTTAATCCTTTGGTGTGATGGGCCCTTTCCCACCAGGGCAGGATCTGGAGTCTTTGGTATCTCCCCGTCAAGCCCTGATTTCCTTCAAGCCCTGTGACTGCATGAGTCCCAAGGTTGCAATTAGGTGCCTTTCAGGCAGAAGTCATCCAAGGGTCCCCAGACCAGCAGCAAGAACAACATCACCAGGGAGGCTATTAGAGATACAAATTCTCGGGCTCCATTCCAGACTTTGTGGCTCAAACTCAGGGGGTGGGCCCAGCCCTCTGGGTAATCCTGATATTGGGGACATTTGAGAATCCCTGCTCAAAGGCACTATGGTGCCCCCTTCCACTGGCTCCCCCTCCTCCCAGCTGGAGGCCCCTTGGCTGGGGAGGGAGGAGCCTGCAAGCCCGACACTGAGTCTCTCTGCTCTAGAGAGACCCCTGGAGGAGGCTTCTCTTTCCTCTGACTGTAGCTCAAGACACCCCTGAACCTCACCAGTGGGGCTGATGCCAGGGTATTTGAAGAGCTCATTAGCTCTGCTCTGGGCTTCAATCCCTCTTAATTAGTTTTGCAAAATATATTCATTAAAAAACCTCATTACAATTCAAACACAGATCCTTGAGAAGTTTGTGGATGTGGGTATATGGGAGTGTGTCTTTGTGCTCGTGTGTGCCCGTGAGTGAGCAGGCTGGTGCCTGTGGGTTTCAGCCAATGTGAAGGGGTAAGTGTGTCCGATGCGGAGGAGCGCCTTTGAGTGTTGTGTTCGTGTGTCTTTGTTCGCATGTCCACTGCACCTCCAGGGGCCCGCACAAAGCAGATTCTTCCTCCCCTCTTTATCAGTCATTATTCCTAATGGGCCCACACTGCGGGGAAACATACCCTCTCAACCCACATCTATTCCGGTTGTTTCGCTTTCCCCATGCCCCCAGCTCTGGGTTCCAGTGGCAAGGATGGCCAATTAAAGGCCTGTTCCAGCCAACTGAGCAGCGAGGGGGGGACAACAGTCCAATCTGAGAATTTGAAGAGGCCCCTGGGTGCTCTCTGCTACACATGTGCTGTTCCCTGATGCTCTAAGCCTCAGCCCAGGTGGGTTTCCTCAGCTCCTTGGGGCTGGAGATCGTTAGGCCTCCCACTCAGGGACAGTCATCCAGCCACAGGGCTGCCTATGGGGCTGGGGGACAGTGTCCTGAGATGCCTAGGCCTAGAGGCTGGGGCCACTCTCCTGCCCCCTCCCACCCTGTCCCTGTTTCCCTACCACATTGCTTGCTGTGAGCATCCCTGTTTGGAGCAGAGTAAATTTATGGCATAATCCTGCATGGAAATGCATGGAAATGCTGCCAATTACCATCAAGCCAAGAGAGAGGCTGCATCCCTGACGCCCTCCTAGGTCTGCTGTCTGTCGGCTCTCAGCCTTCCAGAAACCACAGGGAGCTAGAAGCCAGCCAGGATGGCCCAGATTGGTGGAGTGGGGCCATTTGTATAAAACTCTTTATTCGACTCACCTGGCCTTGAAGGTTTGCAGCAGGAGCGGCTCCTTTGCAGGAAACCTGAGCAAACCAGGGAAATGTCATTCCCGGAGTCTCAGCAAAGCCGACAGCTGATGGGATTTATCTAACTGAGATCAGTTCATCAAACTTGGGTAGAGCTGAGCCGCTGGAAGACGGGGAAATCTGATACAATCGCGTCTGCTTAAAATGCAAAGGCTCATTGAGATTTTGCAAACACTGTAAGGAGAGTCTCAGTGAAGCCAGGAGGAGCGTTTAGCGGCTCTGAGATGGAGCTGGGAGAGGGAAGAGGGCAAGGGCCTGCTCCAGGGAGGGGTGGGGCAGGCGGGGCTTGGGCAGCAGGGGAGGGCTGAGCTGGCTGTCCAGGCTCCGCCTCTTCTCGCACTGAGACCGGCAAAGGCCTAATGACGCCTACTGTGTGCAGGCCCAGGACTAGCTCTGGGGACTGGGGTGGAGGCACTGTGAGACACAGCCCTGCCCTTGAAAACGTCACAGTTTAATGGGAGAGGCATACGGGGAAGGGGGCATCCTGTGACCTGTCCCTGAGTAGGATCTTTATCAGAGGCTCGAGGCGCTGATAAGAGAACAAGGTGGGAGAACTTCGTGGTGAAGCACTCAGGTCCTGGAGTCAGTTGGGGGTGGCTCACCATGTATTCACCAGCTGTGTGTCCTTGGGTGCGTCACATAACCCCTCTGAGCCTCACTTGCTTCACCTGTGGAATGGGTGTAACAATTCCTACTTCTCAGGGAGTTGGGAGGATTGCTGAGATGCCGTGTATAAAATGCTTAGCGCTGGGCTTGGCGTATAGTAAGTGCTCAGCAGTGAAGCTGGCATCCAACGGGGAGGACGTGGGAAGAGTTCTGGGAGGAGGTGGGGACACCAGCTAGGCCACGAAGGATCGGAAGGACTTAGAGGGGTGGAAGGGACAAGGGAATACCCCATATGTGTGAAGCGAGACATGGCTGGCTGGCTGCTCCTTGCTGTGCCCCCGACCTGCCCCCAACCCCCACCCCCCCAGCTCTCCTAGAGGCAGAGGTGGGGGCCTGGGCCAGATAAGCTTCCCTTTCCCTACCACCCCGTCGGGGCCTCTGTCTAGCTCTTCCCTCACTCCATCTTGCTCCCCTTCCCCAGTGTGGATTTAGCAGTCCTCCTGAGATGCGCTTAGCGGGGACCAATTTCCTGCCATCAGTCAGGAGCCGTGGCGTTTGTAGGACAGCGAGGAGGCCTGGGAAGGGGGGAGGAGAGAGCACGTGGTGGCTCCCCTCTGGGACTGAGTGCTTGGTCCTGCCCTGCCCTGGCTGCCATCTGTCCCTCAGGTCTGTCTGCCCCTCCCTCTGGCTGGGGTTTCACTACGGTTAGGATGGAGGTGAAGCAGGATTCTGGTTCCTGGGGCGGGGGGGTGGGGAGGCAGGAGCCAGGGCTGAGCTGGGTGGAGGAGCGGGGTCTGGGAGGAGGTGGCAATCCAGGGGGACCATCAGTCAAAAGGGCACCGAGTGTTGTGTGGGTGGGTCCTCCTCAAGGAGGTCATCCATATTCTGGATCCTTTCAACTTTGTGGCTCTGGGTAATTCAGAGCAGGAACGTGGGGGCTCGTGGCAGACTCCGGCCTCAATGGGAAACTGAGGCAGCAGTTCAGGGCCCAGGAGGGGGTGAGTAGAAGCTGTGACTCAGGCAGCACAGGGGTCCAGGCTCTCACCAGGCTGCCAGGTGGGGTTCTCTTAACCCACATGGACACGCTCTTGAGTTCAGAGATCCGGGCTGGCCTCGGGCCTGCAGCTGGCCCCTGCTGACAGCCTCCTCCAGGAAGCTTGCTTGGATGCAACCAGGCCCTCTCTTTGGGTCAGGAGTCACACCCGGGTCTGTGCTACCTTCTCAGTTCCCTGTCTCCTTAGCTAGATGCAGAATGACGATTTATTGAACACTATTAGATGCCAGGTCCTGGGCCAAGCACCTGATGTATATTAGCTCATTTAATTCTTTATCAACCTGGGGAGACAGACATGATTAAAATCACCCCAATGTTTTGAGGAAATGGGTTCTGCAAGGCTGGATCATTGCGCAAGGTCTTTTTTCAAATGTCCCCTCCTCGGAGAATCCTTCCCTCACCACCTATTTGATTCGGTTCCTCTCCCGCCCCCACCTCTGGGCCTCTCTGTAGTCTCACTGGGTTTTCTCCTTGCTTGTTGCCTGCAGCCCCTGCTGGTGAGCTCTGTGATGGCAGAGCCTTGTCTTGTTGCCCCGTGTGTCTCCGCGTGGAGAGCCGCCCCTAGAGCTGGGCTTTGCATGATGAATGTTTGTTGATGAGTGGATGGATGGATGGATAGATGGATGGATGGATGCCCCATGGCTAACACTAGCAGAGCCAGGATTCCAACCGGGAACTAGATTCAAAAGACACTACTTGCTGGCAGTCGCCACACCAGTGCTGCTTGTCACTGTCAAAAGGAAAGCAGCTTGTGGAGGAAGGGGTCATTACCTGTGGTGGATGTCTTGGGTCTGGGGTCCCAGCAGACCAGGATCAGCCTGATTGCTGCTCTGGAATGAACAACGTAAGTCAAAGATGCTAACACTCAGCCACCAGCCCCTGTTGTGGTTAGAGGAAAGAGAGAGAAATCAGTTTTAAGTTGCTGGGGCAGAGGCAGGTGGCTGGCTCTGGGAGAAGGGCGATTTTCTTTGCATTTAGGGTCTGGGCTCCTCACCCCTTCCAGGCCAGAGGAGCCGGACACGGATGGATCTGCTATCTAAATGGAGCCCAGCTGGGGCGGGCTGGGAGCCCTGCAGGGCTGGGTTCTGCTCCCTGAGCTCAGACCTGTATTAGGATTTGGGGCAGTCTATTTGAGAATGACAGGGATGGGGAGAAGGGCTTTTGGGAGATGAGTGGCAGGAGAGATAAGCCTGATGCGTGACTTTCTGATGCTTGGTTGGTTTGAAAATAAGTCCTGGGCCCAGGTACCGGATTGACAGGGGGATCAGAGAGGGCCGTTTGCTTTCTGCTTTCTGACTTTGAAAAGAGCCCACGAGTCAGGAGACTGGGTCCTAATGCTGGAGGAGGGTGGGGCTGTGCGACAGGTAACCTTGGCTAGGCCACAAGGGGAGGTCAAGTGCCCAGGCCAGTGCATTTTGGAATCAGCCCCAGTGACTCTCAGTTTCTGGGCTTGCCTTGGCTCATGTTCTGGGAAGAAGCCTGAGTGCTTGGAGCTCACACACAAGAGGGCCATTGGGAGGCATGGCCATCTCCCCGCTGCATCTCCAGATCTGCTCTCGGCCCTTTCCTGCTGCCCTGAGCTGCAGAGGGCTCATCAGTGTAGACACTTCAACAGGCTCCTTTGTCCTTTGGCTGGTTGGCCGGGTCCATGGATGGTGTTTGGGGGTTGGCTGGGCCCTCTGTGAGGCCACAGCTCCTGCCATGTGACCCTCTCCCTGCAGCGAGGGCCCCCAGGTTCTCTCCCTTCCCTTCCAGGCCTGGAGCTCCTACGCCACCACTTACTGATTGCCCTACAGCTAGCCCGACCTCTGTCCCTAGCCCCTCCGCTAATTTTTGTTTAATTTAAATGTGACATCCTTCCTGCTGGGATCCTGACTGATGCACCAGGCTGGGCCACACAAAGGACTTGTCTCTTGCTTCAATCGTGTTTGGAAGGAACAGGCCCTGGGACCCCACCTTCTCCAGCCTCTGACTGCCTTTCTACCTCCTCTCCAGCTCTCCAATCACACCCTCTGGGACCATCTCCTTGGCCGTGTGGTACCTCTAGGACCTGTCAACACCTTTTTTTGTGGTTAGCTCCTTATTGCCAACCAACCACGAGCTCCCAGATTCCTTAGAATTATTCACAGCCAGCTCATCCTGCCCCCGTGGGCCTCCTACACCTACCTCTTGCTGGGCTTCTGTTTCCACCAGGATGATGTGGCTCTGAAGGGGGTGGAGGAGAAGCGTGAGGGTGCCCAGTATCTCTTGGAAATGCAATACCAGCAACGACAGCCGTGTTCTCTTCCAGGATGTGCAGAAGTCGTCCCAAGATGAGTCTGGTTCAAAAACTCTGGATACCATGGCAGCCACCGGGGCCCTGGGGAAGACCCTGAACCAGACCCTTTGGGATCGCATGTCCTGCTTCTGCCCACACAGACCCCCATCTCTGTGGCTTCCTGGAAAGCTGTTCCTGGATGAGGAGGTGAAACTCCCCGAGAAGATGGGCAACCACCTGACCAACCTCAGGCTGTGCGGGGCGAGTATCTCCCTGAAGGCTCACTCTCAAGCATTGCTAGGAGCCTGGCAGCCTTTGGAGGGGGGCCTTCTGTATCCCCTGGGTGTCAGGGCTTCTGCCTGAGCCTCTCCTCCAGCACTAGGCAGCTTATGCCCAGCCTGGACCCTCTCCCAAGCTGTGGACCAAATGGAAACAATAAAGCTTTTTGCAATAACAGCAAAAACAAAGAGGTGCTCCCATGGATATCCCCCCAAGGGGGCTGTCAGTATGGGAATAATGGAAAGCTGTTTGCTGTCTGGGTTTCCCAAGGCTGCTTTCCTGCCTCTGCGAGTTGGCCCAACCTAGGGGCAGAGGAAAGCCATACTCCTGGGGGTCAAAAGATGTGTGTGGCAGATTCTGCTCTTTCAGGTTTCTCATCTGTAAAATGGGGGTAATGATAACTGTGGGGCCACCAGTTGCCAGGTACTATACCCAGGGCCATATATACAGGATATCACTAGTTCTCCCCTGAAGCCCTAGGAGGTGGCTTCTCATATTAGCATCCCTCTTTGACAGATGAGGAAACTGGGCCTCAGAGAGGTGAAGAGCCTCACTCAAGTTCAAAGTCTGAACATGGCAGCCTGCGGTTCAAACCCAGGTCCCTGTGTGCTCTTATTCCCAGCGCCCTCTCTGCCACACTTCTTAGGGAGTCTGAGACCCAGCTCCGCAGCAAGGCCTTGGAGTCGGCAAAGGACAGTTTTCAGGATGCCCGCTGCTTAGCACGGGGACAGGCCTGGGTGGTGGGGCTGGCTTTCTCTCCTTCCCTTCCCTGTCATCCCAAGAGAACTGGGCAGAACTAGCTTTTGGGGAACGCCACAGGCCCCCCCACCCTCCCATTTCTCACCTGGGTGGAGGTACTAGTGTTCCTTGCTTTGCACCACGGGAGATTGACTACCTTCATGGCCCCAACTGATCACCTACCTGCATCCATACTGGTGTCCTTCAGCTTCGTAGCATCTTCCTATTGTGGCTCTGGGCTTCTGACTTTGGTTGATGGGACAGTAGCCAACTTGGTGCAAGCAGTAGTTAGAAAAAGTGTTCTCCTGGACCCCTGCCACTGTGAGGAGAGCAATCTAGAGCCAGCCTCCTAGGAGATGAGAGATCCTCCTGGGAGAGCAGAACGAGCCATCTCAGGCAAGGCCTTCCTAGACCAGCCAGGGTCCAACGGGTCTGCCAAAGACACGTGAGCCAAGTGAGATCAGACAAGCCCAGACTCAAAAGAAATAAATGGTGATTTGTGTTAAGCCCCTCACTTCTGGGACCCTGGAGTGTTCTTCCTCTGAGGCATCTCTCTCTCCAACAGGGCCAGGCCACTTCTGGGCTTTCAGGCCTGGGGAGGTGAGGACTGGGGTAGGTGGGTTTCTACTTAGACCCGATGCATGGATAACATTCTTCCAGCTCCCTGGGGCCCTCACCCCTGGGCTTCTCAGCATTTTTTCCCTGAGGGTTTCCCCTGGTTCCCCAAGTCCCTAGACCAACACCAATGGGGTTCTCTTTCTGGCTGTTCCATAAGAAGCCAAACATGGCACAGAACACATACCCCAAAGCAATACAGTCCAGGGCTTTCCACGGCCATCCCCAACCTACAATGCCACTGGAAAAGGGAGGAGGGTTTTTACACCCAAGGGCACTGAGGCCCTCACTGTAACACCAAGATTGCCCCCAGGTGATTCTCCTTCCCCTCCCCAACCAGGTCATTCTCGGTGCTGTGTGTTGCAGGTAGGAACCCAGAGCTCCCTTATTTCACTGCTGGGAGCGCTATCTCATTGTCCAGGGGGAGACTTTGGGGACAAGCTATAGGCGGATCACGGCTTTCAGAAGCCACTGGACTAGAGGCTTGGAAGGCTGGGACCGTGTCTGGTTCATCCCTGTATCCCATGCCCAGGACAGGGAGGTAACATGTCTTTTACTGCCGCTGCCACTAACTGAGCTGGTTTGGCAAATGTCTCCCCACCGATTTCTCTCTTTGCCTCTCCCTGTGCCCCTTCCTTATCCAGGCTGTTGCTGTGCCTACAGCTCCGAGCCACTGGCTCTGGTCTCCAGGATAAAGCACAGGGGGCTCCTCAGCTCCCTTCTTCAGGAATCCTGCAGGGCTTTGCCAGAGCCCCTGCTCCTTTCGGGACCTTTCCCTGTTGTGTCACCATTCAGGCCCCAGGATGGCTGGACACGGGCACCTCTGCTCCAGGCCATGGTCTTTCCAAGGACATCAATGGCAGCCCCACTTTCATTGTGATGGCTTCCTGGCCCCACCTGGAATGGACAGGGCGGAGTTCACTGTCATTTTAAAAATGTAATTCAATTTACTATTTGGATAGGTAAGGAATTCCTGTGGTTCAAGGGTATCTAGTCCCCCTCCCACCCCATCCCCAGCCTCCAGGCTCTGCCACTGAGGCAATGTTCCTGGTTTCTTGTGTGTCCTTCCAGAGATAGTCCAGCCAGGTAAAGGCAAACATATGGATGCACACACGTGTTTTTATAAAATATTCTTTCCTCCTCTTTTATTCACAACTGGTCCCATATAATCCACATGCTTCTGTGCTTTGTTTTGCCAAATCAAAACCATGATGAGCTATCACCCCCTCCCCACACCTGTCAATGGCTGAAATCAGCAATACGAGAAACAACAGGTATTGGCAAGCATGTGGAGAAAGGGGAACCCTCTTGCACTGTTGGTGGGAATGCAACTGGTGCAGCCACTCTGGAAAACAGGATGGAGGTGCCTCAAAAAGTTAAAAATAGAACTACTGCATGACCCAGGAATTGCACTCCTAGTTATTTACCCAAAGGATATAAAAATACAAATTTGAAGGGGTACATGACTCCGATGTTCATAGCAGCAACATCCACAATAGCCAAATCATAGAAAGAGCCCAAGTGTCCATCGACTGATTAATGGATAAAGAAGATATATAATTATATAGTATATTAATATGTTATATAATAGATGATTATATAACATATGTAATAATATATAATGGAATGTTACTCAGCCATCGAAAAGAATGAAATCTTGCCATTCACAATGATGTGAATGGAACTAAGAGTATTATGCTAAGTGAAATAAATCAGTCAGAGAAAGACAAATATTATATGATTTCACTCATATGTGGAACTGAAGAAACAAAACAGGTGAACATAGGGGAAGGGAAGGAAAAATAAAATAAGATTAAAAACAGAGAGGGAAGCAAACCACAAGAGACTCTTTATAGAGAACAAACTGAGGGTTGCTGGAGGGGAGGTGGGGGAGGAATGGGCTAAACGGGTGATGGGCATTAAGGAGGGCACGTGTTGTGTGAGCGCTGGGTGTTATATGTAAGTGATGAATCACTAAATTCTACTCCTGAAAGCAATATTACACTATATGTTAACTAACTTGAATTTGAATAAAAACTTGGAAGAATAAAATAAAATAAAGTAAAATAAAGCTACCTGATACACCTCTTACCGACCAGACTGGCAAAGCTCAAAAAGCTTGCTAACATCCCGTGCTGGTGATTGGGAGGCAATGGATATCTCATGTATTACCACTGGTACAATCTGGAGTGGGCCAGGCAATTTGGCGACATCTATCAACATTGCAAATGCATGTGCCCTTTGGCATGGCAATTACACTTCTGGGAATTATACAAAAAGATACATATGGACGTATGTGAATTGGTGAATATACAAGATTATTTCTCATATCATCGTTTGAAGTAGTTAAAAAAAGGGAGAGGAGGGACTAAATGTTCATCAACAGGTCATGGCTTAAATAAATTGTGGTCGTATGCAGCAATGAGATACCAGGTGGCCATTATAAAAATGAAGAGTGACCCAGCATTCCCACTCCTAAGTACATACCCAGGAGAACTGAAGACCTATGTCCACACAACAGCTTGGACACACATGTTCATAGCAGCACCATTCAAGATAGCCAAAAAGTAGAAACAACCCAAACACCCATCATCAGATGAACGGATAAACAAAATATGGTACATCTATACAATGGAATATCATGTCTAAGGGACCTAATTTAATATTTTGTCAATGGCTTCCCGGTTATCCCAATATTATCGAATAGTTCGTCTTTTCCTCAATGACTTAAATCCTACCTTCATCATAGACTACATGCTCACATGTTTTTGGATTTATATTTGCACTTTTCTATTCTGTTTCATTGGTGTGGTTGTCGACGCACGAGCCACCACCACATTATTCTAATTATTGCAGTTCTAGAATGTATTTAAATAGCTGATAGGGCTAACCTCCACTCATTAGACTTCTTTTGAGTTTTCCTGGTTATTTTGCATGCTCATTCTTCCATATGAACTTCAAAATTATGTTTCATTAAAAATTCTTATTGGTATTTTCTCTCAAAAAAAAAATCTTTAAAAAAAATCTTAAAAAAAAAAGGGTTACTTTGGGTGGCTCAGTCGGTTAAGTGTCTGACTCTTGGTTTCTACTCAGGTCACGATCCAAGGGTCCTGGGATCAAGCCCCACATCTGGCTCCATGCTCAGGGTGCAGAGTCTGCTTCTCCCTCTCCCTCTGCTGCTCCCCCCACTTGTGCTCTTGCTCTCTCTCTCTCAAATAATCTTTAAAAATTCCCATTGGTATTTTAATTGAAACATATAAATATTACAGATTAACAAAGGGAGAACTGATACAGCTTTATGATGTCAATCCTTCCTATCCAAGAACATGGTATGCCTTTCCATTTGTTCAAGTCATCTTTTGGGTCCCTCAGTAGAATTCTAGGGTTTCCTTTACCTATGTTTTTTGCATACTTCTTGGCATTTTACCTTTTTCATTGTAATTGTAAATATCATATGTTCTTCCATTATATGCCCTAACTAGTTGTCATTTTTAAGTAAGAAGACCATTGATATTTGCATATTAATTTTGTAGCTGGCCACATTATTGAATTTCTTCATTGTTGGTCATAGTTTTTCAGTTGATTCTCTTGGTGTACCGGGCATATAGTCATATATTCTGCAAATAATGATTATTTTACCTACCCTTTTCAAATTTCATATAGCTAAGTGATTTTTGTTATTTAATCGCACTAGCTTATATCTAGAGAACAAAGTCAGGTAATAATGAAGATACTGGATGTCCTGGTCTTCTTCCTGGCTTTAATGGGAGTGCTTTTAGAATTTCCTCATTTGGGGTTAAGATGGATATATTTTTAACATGTTAAGAAGTAGTTGTTTGTTTTTATTTTATTAAGAATTTTTTTAAAAATTAAGAATGGTTGCTGATTTGAGCTGATAATTTATGCTTAGATTCTCCAATATGATAAGTTATATTAATAGGTGTCCTGATACCTACTATCCAGCATTTCTTTCTTTCTTTCTTTCTTTCTTTCTTTCTTTCTTTCTTTCTTTCTTTCTTTCTTTCTTTCTTTCTTTCTTTCTTTCTTCCTTCCTTCCTTCCTTCCTTCCTTCCTTCCTTCCTTCCTTCCTTCCTTCTTTCTTTCTTTCTTTCAAGAGAAATAGCATGATCTGGGGGAGGGGCAGAGGGAGAGAGAGAGAATCTCAAGCAGGCTCCATGCTTAGCACAGAGCCTGATGAGGGGCTTGATCTTAGGACCCCAAGATCATGACCCAAGCCAAAATCAAGAGTCAGATGCCTAACTGACTGAGCCACTCAGGCGCCCCTAGCATTTCTTAAACCCCACTTGATACTGTTCTTTTTCTGCGTTGCTGGACTCTGTATGCTACTGTTTTATTTAGAATTGTTGCAGGGAAATTCGGAAATAGTTGACTTGTTGTTTTTCTAATCTTTGAGGTGGGTATTGGCATTAGTACTACAGCTATGCTCACTTAATTAAAAAAAAAAAACAAACCTAGAAACTTTTCTTCTTTTTCTATGCCGTGAATAAGGGAGAGATCCATCCCTTAAAGATCTGGTAGAATTCGAGGGGGCCCACCTCCACCTGCTGCTGGCACCCGGGAAGAGGGTCTTGGGGACACAGATGACTCTGCATGTCTATAGTTGGTCCAGAAGAACAAGTTCGGTGGTGTTGACCGTTGGTTCAGAGTTGCAGACTCCAGGTCCTCAGGGTGGGACCCTCCCTCTCACCCTCCTGGATCTCCATGCCAGGCACACCTGGATGATCATTGGGTAGGTGCGTGAATCCTGAGGGAAGGCTTACAAGAGCATCTCTTCAATAGCAAACTACTTCTTGAGCATAGATAGGAGCAGTAGGCTTTCTTGAAGTGTTAAGGCTTTGCTGGACCTATTGCAGCAAAAGGATCACTTTATTTATTTAAGATTTTATTTATTTATTTGACACACAGACAGAGAGACAGCGAGAGAGGGAACACAAGCAGGGGGGTTGGGGGGGGTTGAAGCAGGCTTCCCGTTGAGCAGGGAGCGGGATGATGTGGGGCTCAATCCCAGGATCCTGAGATCATGACCTGAGCCAAAGGCAGACGCTTAATGACTGAGCCACCCAGGCGCCCCGGATCACTGGATTTAAAGTCCTGTTTCTCTACAGTGTGAAAGTAATGGTTTTTAGAAATTGATGTATTGGGAATCAAAGTGGACGTTTCAGGAATGCAAGGGAAGTCATCTTGCAAATGGGGAGTGGCTAGGGAGGGTTCCATTGCCTGTCTGGCACCCCTTTCCTGGTGACCTCCGTCTTGGTAAAGAGACTTGGTTTTGCTTAGTTATGCTGGTTCTATAGAAGCAAACCTGAATCATAACCCAGGAGAAATGCCGACAGGACCTTTATCTGGATAAGGGGCGTAGAGGTCCTTCTGAAATAAAGATAAAACTTCCTAAGTGGAGAAAAGGAAAAGAGCACAGGCAAGCAGGGTGGGCAGACACCACCTGGCAGGAAAAGGGCTGGATTTGGAAGAGAGAATTTCCCCCAGCGGACTTGGAGGTGTGGTGGCTGCCCGGGTGGGGCTGGCTCCGGGCACCCCTCCCCTCTCCTCCCCGCTCTCGGAGCCCCTGGAGAGAAGCTTCTCTAGGTGGGGGTGTGTGTCTGTTGGCTGCGTGGCCGCTGGTCCACACCCATCCTCTCGGCGATGGTGTGCCATTCTCTTTGTCTCTGGGTCTCCAGGGGTCACAGTGCCTCTGCCGGTGCCCGTCACCTCTCTGCTCCAGCGCTCCGTGTGCGGTGACCAGCAGTGGTGGGCGGTCTCTGCTCAGTTCTGTGTGTCGGCCGAGGACGCTTCTTGCCGACACTCCATAAACACTACTTTATAAGCAGCAGGTCCTTCTCCCCCACCCGCGCCCACCCCTTCAGGCCTGCTGGCACAGTTTAATTTCCAGCCCTGGTATTTCTCCCCAGCCCGTGACAACCTCAGGTGGAAGCAATTTCACCGTCTTGTAACTCACCGGGTCATTATAATTAGTATCCGGGCACCCGGGGCGAGGGCGGAAGGAAGGAAAGAAGAGCTGATCCAGCCAGGCAGAGAGCAGCCTCGGTGGGCTGGGGGCTGGGGCGCCCCTTCCTCCTGCTTCAGCCTGTAACTCAGATTTTCTCAGGGATCTGATTCCACCCCCCTTCCCTCTGTGTGTGTAGGGGGCGGTGGGGTGGGGAGCCAGGGACTGCTGAGCCAGGCCCTGGGTTCACACAGAGGAGAGGGACCCGACCTGAGGGAGGGGCCTGAGAGCCCACCTCTGAGGTCAGGGTGGGGTGAGGGCCCTGGAGGGAGAGGAGGGACCCTACCTTATACATCCCCTTGACCCAGGGACCTGGTATCCCAGCATGGCGCCCCTCCCTGCCTCTGATCCCTGCTGTCCCAGAGCCCGAGCCCATCAGAGCAGGTGGCAGACCTGGGTACTGCCCCAGGCACAGCCAGGAGTCGGTGTGACTCCAAGAGAAGCAACAGGAAGCAAAATTTCTCATCAGTTTGGTGAAGGTTCTTTCACTGCAAGCAGTGGAAATAGACTTAAGCAAGAAAGGGGGTTTGTGATCAGGGTGTTGGGCCATCTCAGAGTTAACAAGGGGAGAGCTAGCAGCTTTGGGAAGTCGGGACCAACGCAGCCCCAAGGACCCTGGAAGTTGGAAGAGGTGGGTCTTCTCCTCAGGGAGCAGCTCATGTGACTCTGTTCCACAGCTTCTGATCTCTGTGTTTCCAAGTTAAAAATTCCAAATTCCCCAAAGAGGCTCATTCATTCACTCATTCATTTGTTTGTTGGTTTGCTTGTTCAATACATATTTATTGAGGCCTCCCTCCCACCCGCAGTGTGGTAGGCAGCATCCTGGGCTCTGGAGAGACAGCAGGGCTCCCATGAGACAAACTTCTTTCGCATCTTCCGTTGTGGTGGGGACAGAGTGTGTGGATGGCTCAGTTTGGGTTAGGTGTCCACCCTGAGCCCATCAGCTGTGGCCAGGAGGGGTTTGTGAGCCAGGAGGCCACCCCAAATGGGTTCTACTACAATGATTGAATAGCCCTTTAAGACACTTACCGGCTCTCGATTGACATTGCAGAAAGCAGGCTGTGGGCTTGAACGAAGCAAGGCTTCGTGGAGCTTATTCTTCATCTAGGCAACAAGCCTTTGCTTTAGGCAGACTGGGCACTATCCATGGTGCATGGGAGGGCCAGGGGCCTGGGCAAAGGACCACCACATATACACCAGCCCTGCCTCAGCCAGCGGCCCTGGGTGACACTTGGATCTCTCTGCCTTCTCTCTTCAGCCCCTGCCCTGGATGGAAGCTTCCATGGACAGGGACCAGCCTTGCTCCTTCTGGTATCTGCCACAGCAGGAGCCAGTCCGGGGTTCAGGGCAGTCTTGGTGAGGGCTGTGACATATCTGCTCCCCCTACCCCATCTCCAAGCACCCCACATCCTGTAGGCACTGAGTCTGTCATGTTCCCTACAGCTGTCTCCATTCCATACCGAGGAAAAAAGCTCACAAGCCCCCCCCCCACTTCCCTTCCTCTTCCACCCCCCCAGATTTCCCGGCCTGAGCCCAGGGAGGCCTGGCTTAGCTGTGCCCCATCTCAGCAGAAAAGTGCCTGGGACTCCCCAGGACATTCCCAAATCAATCACATGGGGCTCTCCACGTTAGACCCAATTCGTCAGGTCCCAAGCGACCACCCCTCCCAGGCTGGAGCCTTGTAAGGGGACCGCTTGTAATAATACCATTATTCTCCTTAGCCGGGGGCAGGCTGAGCCCTCAGTGAAGCGGGCCTGCCATTAGAACCCTGCAGAAACAAAGTAATAGCCTGCACAGAAAGCCATTTGTAATGTTGCTATAATTCCCATGATTCATTAAACAGAAATGGGAAATGATAGCGTTTCCCCTGGAAAAAAACTCCTCCTGGAGTCGCATGCTGAGTTCACTTGGCTCAACTATTTTATTGACTAAGCATCTTGTTGTGCTGATGTGAGGCACGCATGCGCCTGGCGCCATTTGGTTTTACAGCTGCGGAAATGGAGGCTGGGGAGGGCGTCCCGCCAGGCTGGGACTTGACCTTGGAAATGGAGTCACTGTTCCCACTTGAGAGGCCCAGGCCTGCATCTCCTGCAGGCCTGGGGCCCTCTGGAGCCCTCTGGGGCCCGGGGTCCGTTTGACCAAGGCCCCCATTGTGTCTCCAGGAGGGGAGCTGTATGGATGGGCCTGTTCTGTGTGTGTGGAGCCCCGAGCTGATACTGCCCAGCCCTGTGAGGGGCCCACAGCGGGGCCCTGCCCGGCCCTCCGGACACAAATGATCTTTGACACCCACCCATCTCTCTGCTTCCTTAAAATGGTCTTAGGGCCTCACCACTCAGCCCCCCAAATAGGAACCTGGATGTCACCCTTGATGCCCTCCTTCCATCAGCCATGAGCCAGCTGCCAGGTTCCCCCCAGGAGTCTCTGGCAGAGAGACCTCCTCTCCTTCCTTTGCCACTGATGGGGTACAGGCCTCACCATCTCCTGCCGCCACCCCCCCCGCCCCGCCCCAGCCAGGCCCTGACCAGCTACCCACCTGTGTCCCTACCTCCAGCCTCCTGCTCCCTAGTGAATCCTCTATGTGCATTAGAAGCCAAGGCTTCTCTCTTCTGTTGTCTGCACCCCAACACCCACCATGCTGGACTCTGTCTCGGTGCCTCCCGGAGAATGCCCGGGGCCCAGATCCTGACCACCTCCACAGTATTGAGCCTGGGCACAGGTGCAGGGGCTGGGTCTCCCCGGCTGAGCTGAGCACACCCCGGCTAGGTGCTCAGGAAATGGTGGATGAATTTGTGAGCCCAGAAGCTGGAGTGAGCTCTTCTTTGTGATCCCGCAGGGATAAGTTGCTTGGCTGCTCCTTGAACACTTCCTGTAATGAGGAGGTCACTACCTATGTAAGTTCCAGATCTTAGTTGGGTTTTCTAGAAGCAGACTCAGGGACAAGGATTCCAGGGCAACCAGCTTACAGGGGAGGTGCTCCAGGCAATGTTCATAGGGGAGAAGGAGGGGGAGACGGGGAAGGGAAGCAGCCAGGACAGGCCGGGACACGAGCAAGGTACCACCACGGGTAACTGGAGTGGGATTCCGCTGTGGGCAGCGCAGAGCATGTTGCAGGGTTATCCCAATCATGGGGAGAAGCGGGCTGTTTGTTCACCAACTCCCATTAGTCAGGGGCTGCCACTAACTCCGGGAGCTCCCGAGCATGCTCCCTCAACCTGAAAGGGGGTCACAGTGCTGGCAGTAAGCTGGGGCACTGTGGCCGGGACTCTTGCAGGTCGGGCACCTGCTGACTTCGGGGCACTCGGACCCTGGGCTGCACATCACCCCCCTCATATCACTGATTCCAGCCCCACCGTTCTGGGCCCTTCTGGATGACCTTCGGCTGTTACCTGTCCCCAGCAGTTCTCCCGTCTCCTGTCTCTGCCTTCACAGTGGCCAGCATGAGCTTTCTAAACCCCCGCTGCTGCACTTTTCACACGGCACCTGTATTGCTATGTGTCGGTCTTACCTGCTGTCTCGTTGGTATCCCGTATATACGGATGTGAGCTCAGGAGGCTGTGGGATCCCGGGGCCCTCCCTGGGCACTTAGTGGGTGCTCAGCAGATGTCGGTTGAACTGAGCTGACTGCAAAGTTGATCCAGTCCCTCCCTTTCTCTACAGCCTTCGCTGGCTCCCCAGGGTTTTGAGGGGGAGATCCCGACATACAGGCCCAGCATGACCTGCCCCTGCTGACCTCTCCAGCTTCAGGTTCCAGAATCTTCACCCCCAGGCCTCCATCTGGTCATGCAGGAGTCTTGAGGAGCTTTGTGCACCCCTTCCTTTCCTTGACTCTGGCAGGGCTATAGATTCAAAGCCGGCAGAGGCCAGGCTAGAAGGCAGTGAGTGAAGCAGGCCAGGGGGAGGGCAGCGCCGAGTGGCAGCCCCTGCCGTGAGCTACGGAGAGCTCATGACCTCTGAGCATTTATGCCCAAGTGCTCAGAAAACTCGGTGCCTCTTGACTCCCAGCAGGAGTTGGCTGAAGAAATGCAGCCTAGGCTGCGGGCTGGGCCCATACACACCTCTTTGTTTGCTACGCCCTGCTTCTACCTTCTTGTGAAATCTAGCTCCTCCTTCAGAGGCTGGTTCTGATGTCACCTCCTCCAAGAAGCCTCCAGGGATTCCCCCAGCTGGCAGGACTGTCACAAACTGTGGATCTTCTAGTATTTGCATCACTATAAAAACAAAACAAAACACAACACCAAACACTATGTTCCAGGCCCCATGCCAGGGGCCTTCTACGTACATCATCTCATTTAATATAAACTTTAAAAATTTATATTTTGTTATTGTTGAACAATATAACATATATGTAGAAAAGTACAGAAACTATAAATGTATAATATAACAAGTAATTATAAAGCAACATCCATGTGAATACTACCCAGGTCAAGAAATAGAATTTATTTCATAGATGAGGAAACATGGACCCAAAGAGGCTGAGTGATTGTCCTCTGGTCCTATGGTCAGTAAGTGGGAAAATTAGAATTTGAACTTGAGACCGCCTGACCCAGGAGCACGTTTCTATTGCTCCAAAGAGGCCTCACCTATGAGTAGGGTTGTCAGATTTAGCAAATGAAAATATAGATTTCCCAGTTTATTGTGAATTTCAGCTAAATAATGAATAACTTTTTTGTATAAATGTGTCCCCAATATTGCATGAGACATATTAAAGAGTTATTACTAATTTATCTGAAATTCATTTTTTTAAAGATTTTTTATTTATTTACCTGACAGAGAGATAGAAGCACTAGTAGGCAGAGAGGCAGGCAGAGGGAGAAGCAGGCTCCCCGCTGAGCAGGGAGCCTGATGCAGGACTCGATCCAGGGACCCTGGGTTCATGACCTGAGCCGAAGGCAGCCGCTTAACTGAGTGAGCCACCCAGGTGCCCCTTATCTGAAATTCAAATTTAAATGAGCGTCCTGTCTTTTATTTGGCACCCACATCTCTTGGGCTTTCTTGTATGATGGTCATTGGAGCATGTGTCTTTCTCCTCTTTTGAGGGTGCTCCCCTATGCAGGGTAGACCTTTGCCTTATTCTGCATACGCACCCGGGGCCAGGCTCAGACGGTGCTCGCTAAGTGCTACTTGCATGGCATGAGTACAAGACGCTGGGGCGGTTTCTGTGAACTTGGCCCTGCCTCTTTCCTGAGCAGACTTTGGATGTTTTGCAGAAAGGAGATGAGAGCTGCTGGGTCTTCCTTTCTTCCACCCCAGCGCCCCGCTCCCGCTCTGGCTGCCTGCTCCTGAGACCCAAGCCCACCCTGGGAAGGACCAGGTATGCCCTATCCAGCTGTGGGCCAGGGGTCCGCTGTGGGGGCGGGTCCTGGCAGAAAGCACTGGGGCCTCCCACCCTGGGCTGTCTCTGGTAAGCAGAGGCCGTGAAATGAGGCGTTTCAGTTCCCTGAGTCAGAAATGGACAAACCATAGGGAGAGTGATTTGCTTTTCAGATATAGCTGCTCCAGCTGGAGGCTTTACACCTGAGCGGCCGCTTCTCCCGGCCTCCCTGCCGAGCTGACTGGCCCAGCCCCCGTCATCCTTAGCCTCCTCGAAAAGGCAGGACAGGAGAGCACCCCACCCGCCCGGCTCCCACAGACCGGAGGCCTCGGCGGCCCCCCACTCTAGCTGTGTGAGGCAGGCCCCATCCGGCGGCCTCAGCGCCTCCCCTCAGCTCCCTCAGCACCCTGTCTTTCTTCTTCTGCATCTCCTGTGATCGGGGTATCTTCCTGGGTGCTGGGCAGCACAATATAAAAATTCTGGCTCTCCTGGAACTGTCATTCTCGAGGCGGGGGAGATGGACCACAAACAATAATAAGTCAAATAGAGAGACAAGTGCCATGAGAAGAACGAAGCCGGGAGGCCGGGCACGGAGTGTTACCGTCTGGGGAGGAGACGCAGGAGCTCAGGCCTGGAGCGGGAAGGGGCCACCTGTGTGCCTTCCTGCGGGAGAGGCCAGGCGGCCACGGGAGTCTCCCTTGCGTCAAGGGCACACGGTGAGGTGAGACCCCTCCGTCGGGGCTTGCGTCTGGGGTGGGGGTGGGGAGTTGTAAAATCAAAGGCATGCAGATTTATTGTCTGGCTGCCATTTCTTGAGCCCTGTTACCAGCCCAGGTCTGGTCTGGGTGCCTCCACAGTGTCCTCCCAACAATGCCACAGTCACCACGGGAAGATGGTATGAGGATCATTCCCACTGAGTAGCTGAGGACACTGAGGCTTGGGGATTGTCCTGTGACTGTCTGGGGTCATACAAACCACAACAGAGTTCTGATTGGAATCCAGGCTGGTCGGAGCCCAAATCCCATGCTCTTAAAACTTTAAGGTCTTTCAAAAATGGAAAAAAAAAAGCTATTATTTATTAAACCTAGCCCCACTGTGGGGAGATTTGAATTTAGTCCCCCAGGGTTTCCTCTGAGAGGTAGCCCCTAGGTCAGTGTTTTCTGCGTGGTTGCTTCTTCCTGAATTTTCCTTGTGTCTACATTTAGGAGTTCTCTGTTTTCCATGGACCTAGGCACTCTTGGGCTGCTTGGAGACTCCATGGGTCTACTACAAGTTCTGGCTACCAACTGCCTCCTCCAAGAAGTCTTCCCTGATTGAATCCTTGACCTGGTGGCTGCCTCTCTGTCTGCTCAGTTCTGACACTGAACAGCTCTTTAATCTTCTTTTCCCACTTGCCTCCTGTTACAGGCAAAATTGTGTCTCCCTCTACCCCCTCACCCCCGATTTGTATGTTGAGGTCCCAACTCTCAGTACCTCAGAATGTGACTGTATTTGGAGACAGAGCCTTTAAGTGGTGGTTAAGGTAAAATGAAGGCATTTAGGGTGGGCTCTAATCCAGTATGACGGGTGTTCCTATAAGAAGAGGAGATTAAGAAGCAGATGCCCACAAAGGCAGACCATGTAAAGATAATAGGGAGAACACGGTCATCTATAAAACCAAGGAGCGAAGCCTCGGAAGAAACCAACCCTGTCCCCACCTTGATCTCAGACTTCAGCCTCCAGACTGTGGCTTAAGCCCCCAAGTCTGTGGTACTTTGTTATAGCAGCCCTAGCAAACGAACACACCCCCTTTCCCCTTTTCCAAGTCCCTGTTCTGGATGGGAGAGCCATGCCTCATGGGCTCGCTCTCCCCTGCTGGGAGCAGGGCAGGCCTCCACCTCCTGAAGTTATGTGGCCTGGGTCTCGGTGAATAGAGGTCAAGGGTATTAGCTTGCTGCAGCCATAGGCCTCGCTGACATTCCCAGCCGCCAGCTGCCCGTCAAAGCCACATTACCCCCCAACTGACACTCCAAGACGCTGCAATTCTGCCAAGCTGCCCTTCTGACACACAGGCGTTCTGCCGCCTTGTCATTCTGATATGTCAGCCATCTGCCTTGCTTAAATTTTGCCCCAGCAAAATTCCAGAAAACTGACATCCAGAAACATAGACTTTGGCGGTGCCCGCACTCCTCCCTGGCCACATTCTGCCATGCTGACATCTCGCCCCATGGACGTTCATGGTCCCGGATACATGGACCCCTCCATATGCTGACCTTCCTGGGGGAACGTCAGGGTTGGTCAACCTTCCAGGTTCACCAGCTAGCAGGAGTTCTGTGTGTTTAGCTCTTTCTCTGCGTGTCCCTAACATGGTCCTTCATTCTGCTCGTCCGCGGAATGTAACCCTTGGCATTGAACTTGCCCCAGACCTCCTCCTGCGGATTGGACCCATGACCCCCACTCCTGCTCCCCTGATGTCCTATCCTAACTGCCCCTCTGTTCAACTCACATACACTAGACATATTTCAGGCTGTTCACACCACCTTCTAGGGAAGCCCTTGCCCCATCCCTGCTGAGTGCACAGAGGACCACGAGAGGTTTCCCTGATACAGCTGATCAGAAATAGACCCTTTACTCAAGGGAGGCCTTGCATAGGTTGGCCGTGACCCACTGAACTGTTTTTACTCACAACACTCTTGACATTGAGTATGTGGTGTCTTTGGACACCAACAACCAATTCACTGATTCTTCACCACCAGCTGGATGCCCCATCTTTCAATTCAATTCTGACACTATATTCCCAGAGGTAGCATCAGGCCCCATAAAGTAAAGGGCTCCATCCCACAACACTGCCTCCTACTTCAGATGCCAATTGCAAGTTCTGAGCTTTCTGTACTTCTGATAGACCAGCTATAGATCAGGGGTTCCCACGAGCTCCTCCTCAGGTTGGAAAATTTGCTAGAAAAACTCAGGGAACTCAGGAAGGCACTTCATTTGCATTTACTGGTTTATGATAAAAAAAATACAACTCAGGAGCAGCCAAATGCGAAAGACACGTAGGACAAGGGGTGGGGAAGGGGCTCGGAGCTTCTATGTCCTCTCTGGGGGTGTCACCTTCCCAGTACCTTGATCGTCAGCCTGGAGGCTCTCTGAGCCCCTTTGTTTAGGGTTTTTTGTGGAGGTTTTATGATGTAGGCATGACTGATTAAATCCTCTGCCATTGGTGAGTGATTAAGTCTCTAGCCCCTCTCCCCTCCCTGGAGGTCTGGGGTGGAGCTGAAATTCCAACCCTCTTATCACGCCCTCTTTCTGGCAACCAGTCCCCTTCCTGCAGCTCTCTAGGGGCCCCCAGCCACCAACCATCTCATTAGCATACAAAAGACCCAGTTAATACTCTGGAGATTCCAATGGTTTTAGGAGCTGTATGCCAGGAACCAGGGATAAAGACCAACTCTTTACTTTTTATTATATCACACCCATGCACATGTGTAATTTCAACAAATCCCTTTTCCCCTGAAGTAATGAATGAATCTGTCTGTCGTCATGGAAAGATCCCCTTGTGCTGACTTCCATTACGGCCCTGAGCCTTTTCCTACTCCCTCTACGTACTCCTGCAACTCTCGAGTCCTGGGTTCTGGACTCAGCTGCTCCACATGCTAGTTGTGTGACCTTAGGCAAATCCCACCCTCTCTCTGAATCTCCGTTTCCTGATCTACAAAATTGAAATGGTGTTAATACTATCATGATTAACTGCCCCCAGAGGGTTGTTGTGAGCACATGGGCTGAATGAAAAGCCCTGAGCACAGACCTCCACGGAGTAGGTGCTCAATCAACAAGGAGGTGGTTCAGACTCTGGAGCCGGACTGAAGCTCCACTGCCTGGGTTTGGATCTAGGAGCCACCACTTACAGGCTGTGTGACTTTGGGAAAGTTGCTTACCATCTCTGGGTGTTATATGTAAAATGGGTATACCATTGTATTCACCTTCTCGAATTGCTGTGATTTTTAAATGGCTTAACATGAAAAGGGTTTAGATCAGTGTCTGGCATAGAGTAAATCCTATACAAGTGTGAGCTATTAGTGCTTATATTATTAGTTATGTTAGTGTCCTGTATGTTGCTAGTTGCAGTTACACAAGTATTAGCTACTGTTACTCACTATACTTCCTCTGGATGACACCATGTCAGTGGAATCCTCCCACTCACCATCTGGTGACACAGTGAAAGCTCTTGGTGACTCCCAGAACCACTGTCCATCGCATCGCCCCGTCCCCTCTGCCTGGGGGTTCTGCCCATTTTCACTCGGCCAGTCCCACCTGTGCTCTGATCTCGGGTCACAAGCTGCTTCCTCAGGGAAGCCTCTCTGAGTTCTTGGTAAGTCAGCCCCTGATACGCACGCTTGTAAGACCGCGTGCCTCTTGTACACAGCACCGATTATGATCATTTTACCTCTGTTTCTGTATCTGATTCAAGCGTCTTTCCTTCCCTTGACCATAAACTCCCCGAGATCACTGATATGTCTGTTTTCTGCTCATCTTTTACTCCAGTGTCGACACGTCGTAGGTGCCCAATAAATATTTGTTGAGCAAAGGAGTGAATGAATGAGCAAATGCCTTCCTTGCCTTGTCTAGCTCCTGGGCCAGGCTGGGCTCCTCGGTCCATTTCTCTGGGTCATTCAAATTTGGGGATGGGCAGAGAGGAGTGTTGACATGGAGGCAGGGAGACAAGAGGAGCCAGAGGCCCTCACAGCTGGACACACAGGCAGGCAGCAGAGCCTCCGGGAAAGTCCCAGGATCAGTGGTTTCAGCCCTGTGTGGGGAGGAGATGCTCTTATCCCAAGGTGGCACCCCATTGTTTCTTCTATGTCTGGGCTCCCTTCCTACTATCTTTACTCCCTTCTTGGGCTTCCAAGCTTCCAATCTTCCAATTTCAGACACTCCCAAGCATGGCTATCTTCCTAGAAGTGTTTCCCTAGCCTGTCCGGGGGTGGGAAGAGGTCTCTGGAGGCCCTGGTTCTACCCATCAGTCTTGAATTGAAGTTTTGAGCATGGCTGGATGGTCCACCTTCCACTGCTCTGCACAGTGCTTGGAGAAAAGTCTATTCCAGAGACCCTGCAACCTTCCTGTTGACGTGCTATTGAGAGAGTGAACGAGGACATTTGTAAATGATGAATGTTGGAACCATTTGCCTCCAGCCTGACACTAGCTTCTGGGCCCTCTCATGCCTTCCTGGCCTCTGGGTCACCATCCATGTTCTCCTCCGCCCCCACCCCTGTCCTGGATCTTGCCCCTTCGGTCAGCTGAGCCCTCCCCCATCAGTGCACAAACACATTATTTTGTGCGCAAGCATGTTTATGTTCTTCTACCTACAAAACAACCCCCCCTGACCCTAAAGTCCCTGGAACATAGCACCTCCCTCTTCACCCACATGGCTCATCTTTCCTCCATGGTCAGATATCTAGAAGGAGTAATCCTGATGGAGTTAACCCAAATCCTGGTTCTACTTACAGCTGCAGGCCTTGGGCAAGTTCCTTTACTTCTCTGTGCCTCTGTTTCCTCATCTGTAAAATGGGGCTTATAATATTTACCTTACAGGGATTGTGGGAGGCTTACGTGAGATCATTCACGTGGAGCACACAGCGCAGTCGGGCCCGTAGGGAGAGCTAATTCAGTCATCAGTGGTGATTGGGGTCGTGGCCCCTTCTGCATCCCCATCTTCCAGGTCATCCCCAGTCAGCCTGGCTTCCTCCTCCACTGAGCAAATGCCTCTCCGGTTCGAACCCCTGATGGCTTTCGAGTGGCCAGTCCCTTCCCAGGCGCCCTCCCAACTTCCCTGCCATCTCTGGCACTGCAGTGGGAATTGATCAGGGCAAGGTGGAAGGCTCTAGAAGTCCTACAGGGAACGTCCACCGATGGCTGCAGGGACAGCCCCCACTGAAGGGAGGGCTGACAGAGGGCTGGTCACGTCCTCAGTACTCCATGTGTGTGGCAAGAATGAAAGGCTCTGCCAGGAGGGCTCTGAAAACATAAGGAACGGGACTTCCCACGAGCTTCAGTGTGTTTGGAAATTGCGCTGGGCTCATTTCAAAGATATTCAAAAGGAGTTTGGACTGGCAGTCCCTTGAGGGCAGGGACTGCGTTTTATTTGACCAGCACAGAGAAGTTGCCACAGCTCTTTGTTAAATACACAGGAACAGGGGTGAATGTGTTTATGGATCCGGCACGCAGCCCATTCTGTTGCAGTTATGACAAGGAACGGGGGTTAATGCTTCCTTGGGCTGAGCTCACAGCTTCGTCTCTACAGTTCCAGGGAGGAATCTTTTTCCTTTTTAGTTGAGGCAGCCTAGCTCCTGCATTGCACAGAGGGCTTGGTTTGATCTCCTATTTATTATAGAGAATATTCTCTGTTATGGTGAATGTAGGGGATGAGTTTCAGGAGCCTGGGTTTTCACTGCTGTTTGTGCCAGCCAGCCTGCTGGGGACCCAGGCATCCCCAATGGGGACTGTAGCACTGTGTTCATTCTCTCATTCATTCTTTCTTTCATCAAATGTTTTGAACAGCCATCCTGTGCCAGGTCCCGAGCCAGGTGGAAGAAATATGAAAACTGCCAGCAGTAGGGCTGAATAACAACCCCCAAGGATCCCAAGTCCTAATCCCCAGAGCCTGTGAATGTCATCCTATTTGGCAAAATGAACTCTGCAGGTGTGACTTAGTTAAGGCTCTCGAAATGGGGAGAGTATCCAGAATGGCCCAGGTGAACCCTACGTGTAATCACGTGTCCTTCTGAGAAGGAGGCAGAGGGAGATTTGGTGCAGATGAGGAGAAGGGGTTGCAGGCAGAGGCTGAAATGATGCTCTTACTCTTTGAAGATGGAGGAGGGGGCCACAAGCCAAGGAATCCAGATGGCCACTAGAAGCTGAAAAAGGCCCTGAAATAGATTCTCCTCTCAGAGGCTCCCGAAGAAACCTGCCTGACAGCACCTTGACTTTAGCCCAGTGAAACTGATTTTGGACTTCTGACCTCCAGAACAGTAAAAGAATACATGTGTGTTGTTTAGACCACTAAGTCTCTTTGTTACGGTGGTAACAGCAAACTTATATACCATCCAGGGGATGAAATGACACCTTTGTCCAAGGGTGAGTGCTGAAACGGGGTGCAAGGAGTTACACGCTGAGCTAGGTCTTAGAGGATGGGTATGAATTTCCCAGGTGGACAATGGTGGGTGGGGGAGGGGCCTCGGGAGTGAAAAACAGCCCGTGCTCAGGCAAACCGGTGTGTGAGAAGACGAGGCATATTTGCGGAGCAGTGGACGTCCGGGAGTGGTTGGGAGTTCAGAGCACAGGAGATGGGGCTGGGGCGGTGGCTGGACCAGCCCCTGGAAGCTCTCCGTTTTAGGGAGTTGAGATTTGACCTTGTGGACAATCGGATGTGACTGTGGTGAGTTGCATTTATGGCTCCAATTCTTCATCCCTCCTGTACCCATGCCCATTGCTCAGGGACTTTGCATATCCTCCCATCAAGGGCAGAGTATGGTTTCCCACCTCTTGATAGTAGTTCAGCTGTGTGTCTTGCTTTGGGCAATAGAATGATGTAGATTGGCCATATGTCAATTCTGGGCCTGGGTCTCAAGAGGCCTTGCACATTTCTGCTGGTCTGAGGAGAAGATGTGCCCCAGTGAAGCCAGACCAGAGCTGAGCCCCCAGCTTACCTGCAGACCATGAGTGACCCCAACCAACCCACAGATGCATGAGTTATAACAAATGACTGTTAGTTATCCTAAGCTGCTGAGTTTTGGGGTGACTTGCTATCTAGTAATAGCTGGTTTTTTCACCAATAGAGGGTTCAAAGGAAGAGAATGACAGATCTACATTTCAGAAAAACGTCTTCAGTGTTGAGATCTTGGAGGATGGTTGGAGGAGGGGGGCCTGAAGGTGTGGTCCTGGTGAGAGGCGGAGAGGGCGCCCCCTGAGGCAGGAACAGTGGGAGGAGGGCACAGATACAAGCCCCATTAAGGAGGCAGATGAGACCACAAAGCTACATCATAAGTTAGACATAGGGATTGAAGGAGAGAGGAGATCTGGATGATGCCAGAACTTTTGGCATCAGAAATTGGATTGGGGCGCCTGGGTGGCTCAGTTGGTTAAGCGACTGCCTTCGGCTCGGGTCATGATCCTGGAGTCCCGGGATCGAGTCCCACATCGGGCTTCCTGCTCAGCAGGGAGTCTGCTTCTCCCTCTGACCCTCCCTCCTCTCATGTGCTCTCTCTCATTCTCTCTCTCAAATAAATAAATAAAATATTTAAAAAAAAAGAAATTGGATTGGAATGGGGTCCATGTATGGATCCAGCAATGGGGTACTGGCCTGCTCTATGCTCATGGTTTGCAGTGCTGTGGGTAGGACAAAGTCATGATTACAAGTTGGGGCTGGAGTCTAGGCTGAAGACCTGGGCTAGGGGGCCATCTGAGAATCAGTGATAGTGATTTAGTGATGAATTCGTGAAAGTAGATGAGGATGTTTACAGTAAGCAGAACAAAAGGCCAAGTTTTGAACCCTGGGAACCCCCACCATTTATGGAGCGGCTGGAGGAAGGGTCCCTCCAGGGGTGATGGACAGGAGAGAGGACAGCCAGGGAAGAGCTGGTGTCCAGAAACTGCAGGGAGGGGCCACTTGGAGGAGGAGGGAGTGGATGGTGAGCAGAGTCACGGGCAGAATGTCACCGATGGTGAAGACTGAGGACACTGACCAGTGGATGGTCAGCAGTCACCTCGGTGAGAGCAGTTTCAGAGGTAGAAAGCAATGGCTTGTCATGGGGTCGGGAGGTGAGGTAGGGGAGAAACTTGGTTAAGGAAAACCCTTTTAAGAAGCCTGATGTAGAGGGAGCAGAGGGTGGGCACAGGACGAGGGCATTGCTTTATCTTAGGCTGGAGGGACCAGAGCAAGACTTGTTGTTGAGGCTTCTGAGCAGGGGAAGGAAATGGTCGGATTTATCTTGTGAGAAGATCACTCGGGCAACAATGTGGCTGCCGGACTGTAGGGTGGTGAGTGGCGGGAAGCAAGGAGACTGGTAAGGGGACCAATTTAATGGCTCAAGAGAGGGATGACAGTGGCTTGGAACAGAGTGGCAGCTGTGTAAGTAGTAAGATGGGGTCACATCTGGGATTTCTTGGGGTGACATTTGGACCCCGAGGACTTGGCTATGGACTGGATTGTGTGCGTGTCCGTGTGCAAGCGTGAACATGAGAGGACTGTCGCATAAGGCCCAGGTTTTTGCCTGAGTAACTGGGAAGCCTGGGGGAGAAGCAGGAACAGGTTTTGTGGAGGGGGAAGGTGTGGAATCATCTCGTCTTAGAGACGTCAAGTTTAAAATACTTGTTAGAAATGCAAATGTAGATATCAAGGAAGCAGTTGAAAACGTGCAACTGGCATTCAGGGGAGAGGTTTGGGCTGGAGACGCAGATCCAGGAGTCATCCACGAACACAGAGCATTTAAATCTGTGTGAGAGTGTCTGGGGAGAGAGCAGAGTGTTGTCGTCTCTGCTGGGAGTCTAAATGCCGTAAAAGCTGAGCCCTGTCTGCCTCGTGCGTGGCTGTGTGCCAGTGCCCAGAACAGTGCCTGGCATGTAGTAGGTGCTCAGTGAATGCTGAGGTTAAGATGAGTGGCATAGAGGTCAGTTAGTCAAGGAAGGGAGAGGTATGAGTGTGACAAGGGCCATCCTGCGGGCAGGAAGTTGCTAGCTAGTTCCTAGTTCAGGAAAGAACTATCATGAGCCATTACTGAGTTTCCCACCCCCTGGAATTCCCTGCCACCCCCAGGCTCCAGACCCACATCCTGTCTCCAGGAAGGCTGAGAGATTGCCACAAGCCTCCAGAGTTTTACTAGGTTGACGGGCTGCTGGAGAGAAGGGAGATGAGATGAGTCCTCAGGTCCCACGTTGGCCCCCCCCCGCCCCCCCGCGCGGGGCCCTGGTGATCATGGACATGACTTGCTTTCCATGTGTGCAAAAACCCATGGCCTAGATCCTTACCATGGTGGAGGTCAAGTGAGAAACACACACACACACATATATATATTTTTAATAGTTTTGCTTTTTTGGAATTTTCTCGCCATTCCTCTGCTCCCCAGGATTTCTAGTGCTTTCTCATCCTCCCAGACGGGAATTTTTCTGGGGGTTGGAGTTGCTTCTAAAGTTGCAGTTCCCTTGGCATTTTTGGCAGCCTTGGCAATTCAGGGCTTTGGGGGTGCCTGTGGGTCTGTGGGGTTCTCTGCCCTAGTCCCCTGCCTTCTGCACAAGCCCGCTTTAAATTGGGGCTTCCCCATGAGCTGCCTCCCCAGACGCCTGCAGCCTCCTTGTCCTTCTTTACTGGAATCACTCCAGCTCCCAGTTGACTGTTACATTCCCATTTCCTTTTCTGGAGCCATCTTCCCTTTTGAAGACCTAGACAGGGATTCACATCTCTCTACAAGGAAAATGCTTTAGGATCTGCTTTTCCTAGGGCAGGGACCAAGTCCTGCTTTTTGTCAGACCAAGCCCTGCTTTTCTCTTTTCTGACGCACAGTGGCTGGTACCACCAAGCCCCTTTGTGCCTCCCCCTTCCCTGGCAATGACTTAGTGGTGAAAGTCTGTCCAGAAAATGTTCCTTTAAAAAAAAAAAAAAAAGGAAGGAAGATACTGAAAATTAGGAATTTGACAATATAACATTGTATAATTTTAAGGTGTACAACATATTGATTTGATACATTTGTATATTTTTATCAGTTCTTCAACTGATCTGAGCCTGGGCTTTTTTCATTTCTACAGTGGGAATAATAATACCTGTCGGGGTTGTTTCAAGGATTAAGTAAGGTCATAAATTCCAGTGTTCCTAGTGGAGTTTCGGACACCTGCAGGCTCTTCCCTTCTTGCCTCTTATCCCCTGTCCTTTCTTTTTCTGTTGTCTGGTTATGAAACTGTCAGGAGGAGTCAACTAAGCCCCGGGCAACATTCGAGCCTCCTTGAAAAGGCTGTGTCACATTTGGTTAACTTGTCCCAAGCTGCTGGGTGGAGTGTGGAGGGTGGCTGCCCTTCTCTGCCCGTGGATAGCCCCGGCTGGCTTGTCTCTAGGGAACCAACCATCCGAGTTTGCCTAGACCTGAGGGGGTTTCCGAGACAAGGGAC
Source organism: Callorhinus ursinus (assembly GCF_003265705.2). NCBI lineage: Eukaryota > Metazoa > Chordata > Mammalia > Carnivora > Otariidae > Callorhinus > Callorhinus ursinus. The sequence goes on along the minus strand of NW_027397080.1, from coordinate 8,735,229 downwards.
TTGCGGCGCTGATGCCAGAAACAGGCTCTCCCCGCACGGTCTATTCTGACTTCGTCTTGCATGAGGTAGGCAGGGCTGGCACCGCTCTAAATTTCATGGTTCCAGTCTTGGCCGGGGACACCGGTTCTTGGCTCTGCCAGCCGGGTTACTGTTTGTCTAACTCTCCCCCTACTCAGCTCGGGGCATTGGGAGTGGTTCAGACCTGCAGGCGTGGGGCCCTGGAACCATCCAGGCGCCAGTGTTGGCGCCTTCACAGCAGTGGTCACTGACGCTCCCAATCACTTTCAGGGTCGCCGCTGAGCACCACTGTGCCATATGCAAGTCAATTACTGTGCATCTCCCTGGGAACGCATCCTCAATCTGGCTCTGCCTTGATATCATCAAGACTGTTTCAGTGCTTTACCTGTCAGCTCTTGGCTGACCCCGAGAAGCAGATGTCTGAGAAGCAGCTGTCATTTCTGCGGTACCAGCCTAAAGCTGGGCTGCCTGTGCCAGGCAGGGGCTCAGACTGTGTCTCTGGACCCTTTGTATCAGCTCTGGGAACCCAGGCCCTTAGCCCAGCAGCCTAACTTACATCAGTTGGTGGTACAAGCCCCTGCTAAAAGGCGCATGTGAGCAGAACCCCACGCTCCCCTGGGCATGGATGACCTGCGGACTTTGAGGCTTTTGACTCAGAAAGACCTACTTTTCATTCCTGAGTCCACCATTTACTCACCATGCAACCTCCAGGCCATTAACTGCCCTCTCTGATCTTGCTCCTTTCTTTGTAAAGGTGGAGTGGTAATACCTTCCACACAGCCCACCAAAGGAAGAGCACTTGCCACCGTGCAGGTGTGGTACCAAGCAAGAATCTGGCGGGAGCTGGCCCTTTCCTTATTTTCCTTGTTGTGGCACCTTGGTTGGTCTGTCTCTTGTCTCCTTGGTGGGAGACAGTGTCAGAAGTGGATGGGATATTAATAAGCAGTGACAGTCATGATTTGACTTCTTTTTTCACAAGCCCGGGACACGTTAACCAAGTTTGACGCAGGCTTCTACACAGGGCTCTGTCCCAACCAGCTTCACTAGAGCGTGGGGGGTGGCGCACGGGGACTTGGTGACTCAGCCTCAGGAATGGAGAGAAGCCTCTTTCACAGACTCCTCCTCCCCGCTTTGCCTGAACCTCGGGGCTGGGCATGGCCTCAGGGTGCTGTCAGGAGTCTCCCTTCTGTACTGGTGAATAAGTCCTGGGGAGAAGCCTCTAGGTTTTTTTTTTTTAAATTTTTTTTTATTATGTTATGTTAGTCACCATACATTACATCATTAGTTTTTGATGTAGTGTTCCATGATTCATTGCTTGCGTATAACACCCAGTGCTCCATTCGGTACGTGCCCTCCTTAATACCCATCACCAGGCTAACCCATCCCTCCCACCCCCTCCCCTCTAGAAACCTCAGTTTGTTTCCTGAGATTAAGAATTCCTCATATCAGTGAGAGCATATGATACTTGTCTTTCTCTGATTCACTTATTTCACTTAGCATTATACCCTCTAGTTCCATCCACGTCCATCCAAATTACAAGATTTTGGGGTTTTTTTTGATGGCTGCTTAATATTCCATTGTATATATACACCACATCTTCTTTATCCATTCATCTGTTGATGGACATCTTGGAAGCCTCTAGGTTTTTTTGAGCTTCCACTTGGTCATTGAGAAATGGGGATATTAATGTCTGCCTAATAGGTTTTGGGGGGCTCCAATAAAATAATGGGCACAAATACCAATTGCAAAAAACAAAGTGCTGAGTGTGTGGAGGAGGGAATGTGAGGTTTTAAAATTTATTTATTTGAGAGAGAGTGCGCATGAATGGGGAGAGAGTCAGAGGGAGAGAGAGAATCTCCAAGCTGACTCCCCTCCCTCCTCTCCCTGCTCTGTGCCTGAGCACAGAGCCAGACGCGAGGCTTGATCCCAGGACCCTGAGATCATGACCTGAACCCAAATCAAGAGTCGGACACCTAACTGACTGAGCCACCCAGGCGCCCCGGTAGGAATGTGGTTATTATGTGACTTTTAGGGAAGAGCCATCTCAGTGTCCTCCTTAAAGCCACTTTGGGGACATGGGATGGACACAGGAGGGTAAATTTTGACGGTAGATGGCAGGGGGTAGGACAAGGGGGTGGATACCAGTGAGGGCCCTGGGAATAGGGGCCGAGGGGGTGCCGTAGACAAAAGCTCCACTGACCAATCATCTGGGCTCAGCTTGCCTCTCCTGGCCTCACCCACTCCGCCTGGCTGCATTGATTTACTTGAAAGTTTTTAATGGGTTATAATTGGAAAAGGCCTGGGTGAGATTTGCATATTGATTTGACATTTAAGTATATGATTAAATAAAAGCTGACTGAGGTCATCACTTGACTAAATTGGCTTAATGAGTGTTGATTACCCTGTGCATGTTAATTTCATTTGCCCTGATTACTCCATCCATCTTTCCCAGCGATCTGTTAGCACCTTTGACTGAATTGTACTTGACGGGACGAGGAGCGGGACAGGGGTCGGTGGGGGTGGTCCCTGGTCTGTGCACCTGTTCATGTGGATAAGCCCAGAGTCCCAGAGGTTCTAACTCCCTTATCACGTCCTCTGTCGCCCACCCTCTTCCTCCTAATCCCAGAATCTGATCACCAACTCTTTCTAAACAGGAGTGTTATCACCCTGCTGCCGGAGAAATCAGAGCTGTGGTAGGAAGAGGAGTGGAGGCGAGCTGCGAGACGCGCCATGTCCCCTCCCCCCCCACGACGCCCTCCGCTCCCAACACATACAAGGACGCACCTTCCTTGTGTGGCATCGGAGGCCACAAGGACGAGACTGCTGCTCCCTCTTCCACAGGTGGGCAGCATTTCTGAAGACGGGGACCCCCACAGCTGGCTTCCATGCCTTCTGTTTGCCTCTCCAGACCCACTCTCTGCCCTGCTCTGTGCTGCTGACCCCTGTGCACCCATGGACGGACTCCTTTGCCCCCTGACTTCCTGTTGGGTTCAGCCAAGAGGGACCTCCAGCAGGAAATTGGAGGGGAGGGATTGGAGGGAGGTGGGGGTCTTTCTTTCCTGGCTCCTCCCCGCTGGCTGAGCAAAGGGCTCGGTGTCCATCAGGCAGCCCCCTTCGAGGCTCTCCCTCTGGGTGCTCTTGTCATCCCTCTCCTTGCCCCTCTGAAGCACTAGGGTCATAACAGACAGACCAGTTTCCCCACGAATGAGCCTAAGGAGGGAACTGCCCTACCTTTGAGGCTCCCCGGTGCCGTGCCCGCACCTTTGAAAAAGACACTTCATAAAGTCTCTTTAAATTACCCAGTTTGAGTGTGCCATCTCTTTCCTGCTGAGACCCTAATGGATACAGCAGGCGACATATTTTCCCACTCAAAAATCAGGACACGTGGTTGACAAGTCCAAGTGTGACTCAGGAGCCAGGACCCAGCCCACATCAATCCAGCAGCACCGCCCTGCCTCATGCACCGCGTCTGGAGCACAGGTGGGGGGCTCGCCCACGCAGACTCCACCAGCACTGTCTTGCCTCCCCGCGCTGCCCCTTCTCTTCACTGGCAATGCCAACAACTCTGGACTTCCCGGAGCCACCCCCCCCCTTGCTCTCAGCAGACACGCTCACCTCCGGCTTATTAGAAAAAGAGGCCAATGTTCTGTAAGGCTCCTTGATGCCCTTTCTCACCGGGCACAGTTCATCTTTGGGGCATCATATTTTCTGAATCCTGTCCAGGATACATATCCTCACCTCTGCCTGGTATCCTTTCCCCAGGGACCCCACTGTGGTACCTTTCCCTCTATTGTCTCTTCCCTGAGACATGTACGGGTTTTTCCCACCTCCCCTGTCTTCTCCTTCATAGGCAAACCTCCTGCCTGAGCCATGTGCACTCACTCGCTCTGCTCCTTCAGCCCCTCCGACCCCCACCATGAGGCTGCTCTTGCCGGCTCACCACTGACCTTTAAGGAGACAGCACCAAGGGATTCATCTCAGATTCTGTTCCCCAGGCAGAGGGTCACCAAGAGCAAACCCCCTCTCTCCTTCCCTGGGCCAGCATGGAGATGATCTCCCCCAATTGCCCAGCATAAGGGGCTTTGGACTTTGGAAGCTGAGAAGATAGGCTGAGAGGTGATGTTGTCCTGACCCACCTGCCTGGGTCAGTCCGAATCATCTGGCCAGTCAGCAGACCTCTCCGCCTGGAGCCCACCTTCACCCCACCGGGCTTCTGGGTATGGTGCCCCCAGCTCCTCTCTGTTATGTAGACTTCTTTCCCACATGCTCCCTCCGGTGTCTAAGGGGCCACATATTCCACTGAGTCGGTGAATGGGATTCTCCATCCCAGACAACCCGCCTAGTTCTGGCCTCATCATCTCTTACTTGGCCTGTTACCACAGACCTTCACGGTGCTCTTTGCCTGCCAAAGCTTGGTCTAATCCATCCTCTGCTCATGGCAGCCAGAGAGATTGTCCTGAAGCACAACTCTGATCCTGTTATTACCACTCTCTTGAAGCCCCTTGGTGGGTCTCCATCACCTACCAGTGCAAGACCAAATGTTTTTATTTTTATTTTTTAAATTTTTAATTAATTTATTTTTAAAAAAGATTTAATTTATTTATTTGACACAGAGAGAGACAGCAAGAGAGGGAACACAAGCAGACGGAGTGGGAGAGGGAGAAGCAGGCCTCCCACAGAGCAGGGAGCCCGATGTGGGGCTCGATCCCAGGGCCCCGGGATCATGACCTGAGCCGAAGGCAGACGCTTAACGACTGAGCCACCCAGGCGTCCCAAGACCAAACGTTTTTAGCATGGCAGAGTGTGGTTCCAGGGAACTCCTATTCATCCTTCAAGGCCCATTCAATGGTCTCCTCAGTGAAGTTGTCTTGAACCCCATACCCAACGAAGTCCCCACTCCCTCCTCTGAGTCCTGCGCCACCTAGTTCTTATCTCTGCCAGAGTACACATGACAAGCTACCATAATCTGTTTCTATGTCAGCTTCTTCCATTGTCTGGGAGCTTGAAATCATGTCTAATGGGTCTTTGTAGCTTTAGGGCCCAGGACAAGACCTGGCAGAGGGAGTCATCTGTTAATTTAAAAAATATGTATTTGGGCTTCCTATATAAATCGTGGTTCTAGGGGCACCTGGGTGGCTCAGTCGGTTAAGCGTCTGCCTTCGGCTCGGGTCATGATCCCGGGGTCCTGGGATCGAGCTCTGCATCGGGCTCCCTGCTCAGCGGGGAGCCTGCTTCTCCCTCTCCCTCTGCCCCCGGCTCATGCTCTCTCTCTCTCTCTCTATCTCAAATAAATAAATAAAATCTTAAAAAAAAAATCGTTGCTCTAGGAAAAGGCACTGGGGTATGGCAGTGAACAAAACCAGACAAAAATCCCTGCCCTCCTGAGCTTATGCCCCAGCATGGGGCGGAAGGAGGCAGATAACGAATGAATAAGATGATTTTAAAGAGAGACCAAGTGCCACGTGACCCTCTCTAGGTCACAGCAAACGAGCAGAGAAAGTAGAACTTGAACTCAATTCTTCGGTTCAAGTCTGTCGCTCATTCTCCTCCCCCCAGGAGGTTGTAGACCCCGGTTGCACACTTCCCTGGAGGATGCAACCCTGGGGCACCTCGCCTATCCCGTGTTTGTCTGTCAGTCAAGGAGGCGGAGTCATGCTTGCCTGCTTCCCTTGGGGGTTGGAGTTGGTGGGTGTATTAGTGTTCTATAGGGCCGCCATGACAAATGGCCACAAACTGAGTGGCTTCCAGAAACAAACGTTTATTCTCTCACAGTTCTGGAGGCTGAATGTTTGAAATCAAAGTGTCAGCAGGGCCACGCTCCCTCTGAAAGGCTGTAGGAGAGAATCCTCCCTGCCTCTGTCCTAGTTTCTGGTCACCTCTGGCAATCCTTGGCGTTCCTTGGCTCATGGCTGTGTCACTCCAATCTCTGTGTCTGTGGTCACGTGGCCTTCTCCCCGTGTGTCTCTGTGTCTCTTCCCCTCCTATAAGGACACCAGTTATATTGGATGAAGGGCCCACCCTACTCCGGTATGACCTCATCTCACATCTACAAAGACCTATTTTCAAATAAAGTCATGTTCACAGGTACCCCGGGTTAGGACTTCAACATGTCTTTGGGGAACACAATTCAACCTACTCTAGTTGGTGTGAGGAGAAGAGAACAGATAGGGGAGCTTAGAGCCGAAGACAGGAACATTAGACCCGTCTGGGACTGGGGCCAGGCAGAATCTGCCTTCTTGTTTTGAGGCTCTGAACCTGGGGGAGGGTGTCACAGGGCCTCCGGCTTGGAGCCTGGGAAGCGAATCACAGGGCTTCCAGCTCGACCCCAGCTAGTTGGGTTGTAGGTGGGGTGACTCAGAGATGGGGCTGTCAAGCTCGAGGGTGTCCTAGAAACGCAATCCTGTGCTTCTGGCATATTTCCCTCACCTTATGGGGCCGAGAAATACAACATTTTTGGAAACTTGGAAAGCTTAGGTTAAAAAAAAAAACCTAAAACCTTTTATTTTTCTTTATGGGAAAAATAGAAATTTGGGGAAAATTGGAAACATACGCAATACTTATTTTTGTAGTACCCTTTTCATATCTAAAGTCACTCTCCTACTTTAGGAGCGCAACTGCAAACCTTATGTAATTTGGTTTGCTCAATCAAATTATCTTGTTTGGCAAATCCAATCAAAAACTATAGCTTGCTCAGACAATAATGACAAATTTGCTAATTGAGTAAAGTTTTCAATGTTTTAGACTCTGTGACAAATGGAGCTTTGTATAGCTGAGGACCAAGTATGAGCTCCTCGGAGGTGAGCAGAAAAAAACAGCAGTGTGATGAGAAGAAGTACTAACACGTGGAAAGACACACACACACACACACAGACACACACACACGTGCGCACACACCCCCTCCCATATTGTCTATAATAAAAATGTTATATACGATATAATGTTAATGATAATATTAGATAACAGCAACTATGATTGATTAAGCCCTGCTACCCCATCTCTTCTCACTTAATCCTAGTATTCTCCCCACTTTACAGACAAGGAAACAGGTGCAGAGAGGTTAAGCCACTTGCACAAGGCTCTACAACCAGTAACTGGTTGTGGCTTCAGATGTATTAGGAGCCGAACCTCGGTTCACTCAACAACAAAGACCTCCTGTCATGACGCCATAAAGCTATCAGCACATAGAAGCCCTAAAACCATAGAAATTTCTGTTTCTTGAATTTGGTGTTGTCTACTGGGTGAGGCAGAGATGGCTGCCTTCCGCATTAGGAAGTAATCTGAGAACACGAGGGTACCCTGAGACCCTACGGGAACTACGGCGTCGACAAGGCAAGGATCTTGGGCTCTAGGGGTCAGTTTGAGGATGTCAGACAAAGGAAACCAGGTGTCAGGTGATGGGCGGGGCCCTGAGGGCAGGCAGCCGTGGAGAAGGCAGCTGGAGGGGATTGACAGGAGCTGCTGGGATCCCTGGACCAGGGGCCTCCTGGGCTGGTCTATACAAGCCCAAAGATGATGCTGGAACCTCTACCAGAGGCGAGTGGGGAAGAAGCTATTCTTGGAAGAGCACTCCAACCTTAAGAGATGCCCCGGTTCTCCACAGAGAGAGAGCAGCAGATACAACACCTTCCCCAGAGAAGCCAGACACAAACCTAGAAAGGAAGCTAAGGCAAAACAGACCCACATCCTGAGCACACCTTTGGCCCCTGGACACCCTGTCCATACCAGTCTCATTTCTGACCCGTCAGCACTTTCTGTTTCCATGCCTTTATTATTTTATTCTGTAGCATCTCCAGTCGCTCCTGAGCAGGTGGGTCCCCCAATCCCTGCCTCCTCTTCACTTGGTTTTTCTGCCCTTCCAATCCGGCAGTGACTGGCAGAGCTGACTTTCTCCTGGACCACCTGCACCTGTCCGGCCCCATGACTCCCCTTCCATGTCTCCTGTGCCCTCCATCGCCCACTCTCTGGGCCCCAGGCGGCCCTACCTCCAGGAGGAGGGAGCTGGTTTCCTGGGCAACTGGTGGGGAATGAGGGAGAAGGAGAGGAGGCTGGTATTCCTGCTGGTGAGGGCTCAGAGGAAGCATATGCCATCCCGGCTGCCCTGTGAATTATTCAGCGGCCGTGAGAACTGACTCACTCCCAGTCTACCGTCTTCTCCTGAAACCCGCGTGCTGTCTCCTCCTCAGCAAACCCTCTCTGCCTCTGTCTTGGGGGGCTTAAACCCCTCTCTGAGGCCTCTATCCTCAGAATGTTCTTCTCCGGGTATCTTTAAATCTTCCACCCGTATTATTTATTACTTATTCTTTGGCTCTCCCCTATGTTTCCTCTGTTGGGCTGTTTCCTCTATACCAACCACCTTGCTCAGTGCACAGATGTGAACACTCTTTCCACTTGGGTAGGGGAAATAATGTGTCCAAGATGATACAGTGATGAAGCAACAGAGTCAGAATTAAACTTGGGTCTGACTCCAGAGCCTGTGTTCTTGGGTCTTTTTTTTTTTTTAATTAAAGATTGTATTTATTTATTTGACAGAGAGAGATACAGCAAGAGAGGGAATGCAAGCAGCGGGAGTGGGAGAGGGAGAAGCAGACTCCCGCTGAGCAGGGAGCCCGATGTGGGGCTTGATCCCAGGACCCTGAGGGACCATGACCTGAGCCGAAGGCAGATGCTTAACGACTAAGCCACCCAGGTGCCCCAGTTCTTGGGCCTTGAAATGGTTCTTGGGGCAATGGAGAAGATTCTCTGTAGACTCTTTCCTGGGGCCACCTTGGGAGCTGGCAAGGGGGTGTTGATGGGGGCAGACAAGGGTAGTGCAGGGTTTGTCCTTGTTGGCTGTGGATCTGGATCTAGAGCTGCCCACCCATCTGCCCAGGCACCCAGTAAGGGGTGTAGCCAGTGAAGCGGCCCTTCTACCTCAGGCCTACTGCAGGTTTGGCCAGTGTGGAGGTTCCTTGGAGGTCTTCTGGTCTGGCCACCTTACCTTTCAGGGAAGCACAGGCAGGCCCAGGGCTGGGCCCAGATGCCTCGCTGGGAGCCTGCAGGCCTCTCTCCCTGCACCCCAGCAGTTCTGAGAGGAGGAAGCCCTGCTCTGGTTGGGGTCCCAGTACTGGCATAAAGGCTGCTCAAGGAAGGAACAGAAAGGCTTAGTGGGCTTCAGGGGAGACCTGGGAAAAGGGTCAAAAGAGCTGGGACCCAAGATGGCAGCCACTGTGGAGGCCCAAGAGTGGGTCTCTGGTCAGGCCCTGGAAAGCACCCTGGGAAACTGGTAGGGGTGCTTCAGAGTCCAAGTGTGGACCTGAGCGGCCCTGTGAGGGGTCCAAGGGCTGTGACCACTCAGCAGCTAGGGTTCTGAGGTGCAGGCAGACGTGTTGTGCTCAGAGGCCAGGAAGGGGTTGCCTACTCCCTGGCTCACTCGGGGATTCAGACACATGTCACGATTTTGGATCTAGTTGGTGGGGCCTCCTGGAACCAGGGACACCTCTCTGAGAGCTTATGTGCTGGAATCTTTGGTGGGACAAGCCTCCCCTCCTCCAAGTGCCTGATGTGGTTGCCACGTATCACCTCATCTCCCATTATGTTCCCAAGTGCCTTGTGACCCATCCCAAGTTGTTTTTTTGATTTAGACCCAGTTCAGGGATCAAGTGAAGAGGGGCCATCCTCATTGGAATTTTATTTACTTTTTATTTTTTCAAAAGATTTTATTTATTTGAGAGAGAGAGAGGGAGAGGGAGAGCGAGAAGCAGACTTCCCGCTGAGCAGGGAGCCCAACTTGGGTCTCGATCCCAGGACCCTGAGATCATGACCTGAGCCGAAGGCAGATGCTTAGCTGACTGAGCCACCCAGGTGCCCTTCATTGAAATTTTAAAAAATGAGCCCCCATGTGAGAATAAGCTTCCGGTCGGTTAGTAGCATGCAACCAGCAAGACATTTCCAGGTACTGCTGAACCTTTGCTCACGGGGTTTAGCTATGATGAGGTTTAGATCTGCTGCCGGTGAGGGCAGATGCAGAAGCTGTTGCTCTGAGCAGAGGAATTAGCCTGCTCAGGTATGTCATTTGCTCTCTCTAATGCAATGGCTTCGGGGCCTCCCCATGTACCTATGTGCCAAGCCTGGGCATGTGTTTTGAATGGTTGAGGTCAGTAGGAACTTGGTTTCCTCCACCTTCCACCTCCCTTTGGCCTTGCTTAGACCATTTTCCTGCCCCTCCTGGGGATTCCTCCTTGCATCTCTCCTCCTCCCTCGGGCTCCTCTGCAGTCCTCCCAGGGATGCAATTCCCTTATGCTGGGTCTGCCCTCTTCCTTCCTGCACTTGGGTGCGGTCTCCTGCTTTGGGCCCTGGGTGCAGGCAAGGGGGCTGTTCTTGGTTTGGGGGTGGTCTCTCTTCCTTCCCTCCTGCACTTGGGTGGGGTCTCCTGCTCTGGGCCCTGGGTGCAGGCAAGGCGGCTGTTCTTGGTTTGGGAGTGGTTTCTTTGCCTCTGATCTCTTCCAGCCACTGGGACGTCCCTGGCCTCCAAGAACCCCCACTACCCCCCACAAAGCCGTCATCCCTGATGACTGCCTCTTCCTCCCACCCCCCCAGGGTTTATCCCATGTCAGAGCAACAGGCAGGTGCCCTCCCAGTTTCCTGTCTCTAGGGACACAGCCCCTTTTGAAGCTGTCCCAGGTTGGGGCATTCTGCTGCAGTTTGGAGAGCCGCCACCAGGTGGACCGTGGGGTCTGGGCTAGAGTCCCCTTGAACAGAACTCTCCATCGTTATGGATAATGGCGACCATTTAATGTTTTCCCAAATCTATGCATTGCAAAAACAAAACAAAAGAAAACAATGTGTTTGTGTGTGCATATATAATATGTGTGTGTGTGTGCAGTCAAATTTATTAAATAACAAAGCATAATAACTAATCTCTAATGACTACATATAAAAAGTGATGGTTAATTTAGAGCAAGATGTAGAAATACCCAAACATTTGGGTAAATCAGGAGTCCTCGGGGGCGGAGCAAGATGACGGAGGAGTAGGAGACCTGGATTTCGTCTGGTCTCAGGAATTCAGCTGAATAGGGATCAAATCATTCTGAACACCTACGAACTCAACAGGAGACCAAAGAAGAGAGCGCAACAACTCTCTGAACAGAGAAGCGACCACTTTCTGGAAGGTAGGACGTGCGGAGAAGTGAATCCGAGGCGATATTCGGGAGGATAGACGGTGGGGGAGGGGCCTCCGTCGGCCGCTTCTGGCAAGTGCTAGAGCCGCGGAGCACAAAATTGGAACTTTTAGAAGTCGGTTCCGCTGAGGGACGTCGCTCCTGTGGCTAAGCGGGGGGTGGAACTGTTGCTGGGACAGTGTGGTCTCAGGACCCTCGGGGTCACAGAAAGACCGGGGGAGCCTGAGTGCAGCAGAGCTCCCAGGTATTGGAGCGGGGAAGCCAGCTACAGAGACGGAGCCGAGGCGCGGGCTCTCAGCTCGAGGTGGCCATAAACTGTGATCCCGGTCCTGTCGGGCCACTGCGCCTCCAGCAGGGACCCAACAAGCGGCAGAGCCGGGGAGACTCCCCTCCCTCCCCCGGGAGGAGCGGCGCGGGAGCGCATCGCAGGGATCTGCTGGGTTTGGAGACTCCACACGGGGTCGGGTGCCAGAGATACAAATGCTCGGTCACAGGCCAAGTGAGCACAGAGTGCGGCTGGAGACCGGGGAGACGGGAATGACTGACTGCTTTTCTCTGGGGGCGCACTGAAGAGCGGGGCCCCGAGTTCTCAGCTCCTCCGGGCAGAGAGTGGGAGGCCACCATTTTCACTGTCGTCCTCCAAAGCTGTACCGAGAGCTTGCAGGGAACAAAAGCTCCTGAGAGCAAACCGGAGCAGCTTGCTTAGCCCGGACCAACAAGGGTGGGGCAATTCCGCCTCCGGCAAAGACATTTGGGAACCACCGCAACCGGCCCCTCCCCCAGAAGATCAGCACGAACAGCCAGCAAGCCAAGACCAAGTTTACCGATCAAGGAAAACGGGAGAACTCCAGCGCTAGGGGAATACCGCACATAGAATTCATGGCTTTTTTACCATGATTCATTAGTTTTTCAAAGTTAATTTCTAAACTGTGTTTTGTGTTTTTTTTTGAATTTTTCTTTTTCCCTTTTTCAACCAACATCTTATCAATCCCTTTTTTAAAAAAATTGTTATTTTTCATTTTTAGAGTCATATTTTATCCCTTCATAGTAGTTACCCTTATTTTTGGCATATATATATATATAAGTTGTTCTCTCTTTAAAATTTTGATATACAGTTTCTTCTAACAGATCAAAATATACCCTAAATCACTAGTGTATGGCTTTGTTCTAGTCTCCTACCTGATCACAGTCTCTCCCATTTTTTTCTTTTCTTTTTTCTTTTTTTTTAAATCTTCTTTCTTCTTTCAAACAACTTCTTATCAATTCCGTTTATAAAACCTTTTATAAGTTTCATCTTTACAGTCATCTTCCATCCCTTCATTGTATCAACCTTTATTTTGTACATATATAAGTCTTTCTTCCTTTAAAATTTTAGGAGGCACTTTCTTCGAACAGACCAAAATACACCCAAAATCTAGTGTGTGGCACTGATCTATGCACTAGCCTGATCATATTTGATCATATTCTGGGTTTTTTTTTTTGTTGTTCTGTTTTTGTTTGTTTTTATCTTTTTCTTTTTTTTTTCCTCTTTCCTTTTTCTTTCTTTCCCTTTCCTTTCCCTGGTTTCAGGTCTTTTCTGATTTGTATAGAGTATATTTGCTGGGGATGTTGTTAACCTGTTAGCATTTTGTTTTCTCATTTATCTGTTCTCCTCTGGACAAAATGACAAGACGAAAAAAATCACCTCAGCAAAAAGAACAAGAGGTAGTACCGTCAGCCAGGGACCTACTCAATACGGACATTAGTACGATGTCGGACCTAGAGTTCAGAATCATGACTTTAAAGATACTAGCTGGGCTTGAAAAAAGCGTGGAAGTTATTAGAGAAACCCTTTCTGGAGAAATAAAAGAACTAAAATCTAACCAAGTCGAAATCAAAAAGGCTATTAATGAGGTGCAATCAAAAATGAGGGCACTAACTGCTAGGATAAATGAGGCAGAAGAGAGAATCAGCGATATAGAAGACCAAATGATGGAAAATAAAGAGGCTGAGAAAAAGAGAGAGAAACAACTACAGGATCACGAGGGCAGAATTCGAGAGATAAGCGATACGATAAGACGAAACAACATTAGAATAATTGGGATCCCAGAAGAAGAAGAAAGAGAGAGGGGGCAGAAGGTATATTGGAGCAAATTATAGCAGAGAACTTCCCTAATGTGGGGAAGGAAACAGGCATCAAAATCCAGGAGGCACAGAGAACCCCTCTCAAAATCAATAAAAATAGGTCAACACCCCGACATCTAATAGTAAAACTTACGAGTCTCGGAGACAAAGAGAAACTCCTGAAAGCAGCTGAGGAGAAGAGATATGTAACCTACAATGGTAGAAACATTAGATTGGCAACAGACCTATCCACAGAGACCTGGCAGGCCAGAAAGGACTGGCATGATATCTTTAGAGCACTAAACGAGAAAAATATGCAGCCAAGAATACTATATCCAGCAAGGCTGTCATTGAAAATAGAAGGAGAGGTAAAAAGCTTCCAGGACAAACAAAAACTAAAGGAATTTGCAAACACAAAACCAGCCCTAAAAGAAATATTGAAAGGGGTCCTCTAAGCAAAGAGAGAGCCTAAAAGCAGCATAGATCAGAAAAGAACACAGACAATATACAGTCACAGTCACCTTACAGGCAATACAATGGCACCTTTCAATAGTTACCCTGAATGTAAATGGGCTAAGTGCCCCAATCAAAAGACACAGGCTATCAGATTGGATTAAAAAACAAGACCCATCAATATGCTGTCTGCAAGAGACTCATTTTAGACCCAAAGGCACCCCCAAATTGAAAGTGAGGGGGTGGAAAACAATTTACCATGCTAATGGACACCAAAAGAAAGATGGGGTGGCAATCCTTATATCAGACAAATTAGATTTTAAACCAAAGCCTGTAATAAGAGATGAAGAAGGACACTATATCTTACTTAAAGGGTCTATCCAACAAGAAGATCTAACAATTGTAAATATCTATGCCCCGAACATGGGAGCAGCCAATTACATAAGGCAATTAATAACAAAAGCGAAGAAACACATTGACAGCAATACAATAATAGTGGGGGACTTTAACACCCCCCTGACTGAAATGGACAGATCATCTAAGCAAAAGATCAACAAGGAAATAAAGACTTTAAATGACACACTGGACCAAATGGACTTCACAGACATATTCAGAACATTCCATCCCAAAGCAATGGAATACGCATTCTTCTCTAGTGCCCATGGAACATTCTCCAGAATTGATCACATCCTAGGTCATAAATCAGGTCTCAACCGGTACCAAAAGATTGGGATTATTCCCTGCATATTTTCAGACCACAATGCTTTGAAACTGGAACTCAATCACAAGAGGAAAGTTGGAAAGAACTCAAATGCATGGAGGCTAAAGAGCATCCTACTAAGGAATGAATGGGTCAACCAGGAAATTAAAGAAGAATTAAAAAAAATTCATGGAAACCAATGAAAATGAAAACACAACTGTTCAAAATCTTTGGGATACAGCAAAGGCAGTCCCGAGAGGAAAGTATATAGCAATACAAGCCTTTCTCAAGAAACAAGAAAGGTCTCAAATACACAACCTAACCCTACACCTAAAGGAGCTGGAGAAAGAACAGCAAAGAAAGCCTAAACCCAGCAGGAGAAGAGAAATAATAAAGATCAGAGCAGAAATCAATGAACTAGAAACCAAAAGAACAGTAGAACAGATCAAGGAAACTAGGAGCTGGTTCTTTGAAAGAATTAACAAGATTTATAAACCCCTGGCCAGGCTTATCAAAAAGAAAAGAGAAATGACCCAAATCCACGAAATCATGAATGAAAGAGGAGAGATCACAACCAACACCAAAGAAATACAAACAATTATAAGAACATATTATGAGCAACTCTATGCCAGCAAATTAGAGAACCTGGAAGAAATGGGTGCATTCCTAGAGATGTATCAACTACCAAAATTGAACCAGGAAGAAATAGAAAACCTGAACAGACCTATAACCACTAAGGAAATTGAAACAGTCATCAAAAATCTCCCAAGAAACAAAAGCCCAGGGCCAGACGGCTTCCCAGGGGAATTCTATCAGACATTTCAAGAAGAATTAATACCTATTCTCCTGAAACTGTTCCAAAAAATAGAAATGGAAGGGAAACTTCCAAACTCATTTTATGAGGCCACCATTACCTTGATCCCAAAACCAGACAAAGACCCCATCAAAAAAGAGAATTACAGACCAATATCCTTGATGAACATGGATGCAAACATTCTCACCAAAATACTAGCCAATAGGATCCAACAGTACATTAAAAGGATTATTCACCATGACCAAGTGGGATTTATTCCTGGGCTGCAAGGCTGGTTCAACATCCGCAAATCAATCAACGTGATACAATACATTAACAAAAGAAAGAACAAGAATCATATGATCCTCTCAATAGATGCAGAAAAAGCATTTGACAAAGTACAACATCCTTTCTTGATCAAAACTCTTCAGAGTATAGGGATAGAGGGTACATACCTCAATATCATAAAAGCCATCTATGAAAAACCTACAGCGAGTATCATTCTCAATGGGGAAAGGCTGAGAGCCTTTCCCCTAAGGTCAGGAACGCGGCAGGGATGTCCACTATCACCACTGCTATTCAACATAGTATTAGAAGTCCTAGCCACAGCAATCAGACAACAAAAAGAAATCAAAGGCATCCAAATCGGCAAAGAGGAAGTCAAACTCTCACTCTTTGCAGATGATATGATACTTTATGTGGAAAACCCAAAAGACTCCACCCCAAAACTGCTAGAACTCATACAGGAATTCAGTCAAGTGGCAGGATATAAAATCAATGCACAGAAATCAGTGGCATTCCTATACACCAACAACAAGACAGAAGAGAGACAAATCAAGGAGTCTATCCCATTTACAATTGCACCCAAAACCATTAGATACCTAGGAATAAATCTAACCAAAGAGGCAAAGGATCTGTACTCAGAAAACTATAAAATACTCATGAAAGAAATTGAAGAAGACACAAAGAAATGGAAAAACGTTCCATGCTCATGGATTGGGAGAATCAACATTGTGAAGATGTCAATGCTACCTAGAGCAATCTACACATTCAATGCAATCCCCATCAAAATACCATCCACTTTTTTCAAAGAAATGGAACAAATAATCCTAAAATTTGTATGGAACCAGAAGAGACCCCGAATAGCCAGAGGAATACTGAAAAAGAAAAGCAAAGCTGGCGGCATCACAATTCCGGACTTCCAGCTCTATTACAAAGCTGTCATCATCAAGACAGTATGGTACTGGCACAAAAACAGACACATAGATCAATGGAACAGAATCGAGAGCCCAGAAATGGACCCTCAACTCTATGGTCAACTCATCTTTGACAAAGCAGGAAAGAATGTCCAATGGAATAAAGACAGTCTTTTCAACAAATGGTGTTGGGAAAATTGGACAGCCACATGCAGAAGAATGAAACTGGACCATTTCCTTACACCACACACAAAAATAGACTCCAAATGGTTGAAAGACCTAAACGTGAGACAGGAGTCCATCAAAATCCTAAAGGAGAACACAGGCAGCAACCTCTTTGACCTCAGCCGCAGCAACTTCTTCCTAGAAACATCGCCAAAGGCAAGGGAAGCAAGGGCAAAAATGAAGTATTGGGATTTCATCAAGATAAAAAGCTTTTGCACAGCAAAAGAAACAGTCCACAAAACCAAAAGACAACCGACAGAATGGGAGAAAATATTTGCAAATGACATATCAGATAAAGGGCTAGTATCCAAAATCTATAAAGAACTTATCAAACTCAACACCCAAAGAACAAATAATCCAATCAAGAAATGGGCAGAAGACATGAACAGACATTTTTCCAAAGAAGACATCCAAATGGCCAACAGACACATGAAAAAGTGCTCAACATCGCTTGGCTTCAGGGAAATCCAAATCAAAACCTCCATGAGATACCACCTCATACCCGTCAGAATGGCTAGAATTAACAAGTCAGGAAACGACAGATGTTGATGGGGATGTGGAGAAAGGGGAACCCTCCTACACTGTTGGTGGGAATGCAAGCTGGGGCAACCACTCTGGAAAACAGTATGGAGGTTCCTCAAATAGTTCAAAATAGAGCTACCATACGATCCAGCAATTGCACTACTGGGTATTTACCCCAAAGATACAAATGTAGGGATCCGAAGGGGTACATGCACCCCAATGTTTATAGCAGCAATGTCCACAATAGCCAAACTGTGGAAAGAGCCAAGATGTCCATCGACAGATAAATGGATAAAGAAGATGTGGTATATATACACAATGGAATATTATGCAGCCATCAAAAGGAATGAGATCTTGCCATTTGCAACGACATGGATGGAACTGGAGGGTGTTATGCTGAGTGAAATAAGTCAATCAGAGAAAGACATGTATCATATGACCTCGCTGATAGGAGGAATTTTTAACCTCAGGAAACAAACTGAGTGTTGCTGAGTGGTGGGGGGTGGGAGGGATGGGGTGGCTGGGTGGTAGACATTGGGTAGGGTATGTGCTATGGTGAGCGCTGTGAATTGTGCAAGACTGTTGAATCACAGATCAGTACCTCTGAAACAAATAATGCAATATATGTTAAGAAAAAAAAAGAAGAAGATAGCAGGAGGGGAAGAATGAAGGGGAGTAAGTCGGAGGGGGAGACGAACCATGAGAGACGAGGGACTCTGAAAAACAAACTGAGGTTTCTAGAGGGGAGGGGGTTGGGGGGATGGGTTAGCCTGGTGATGGGTATTAAAGAGGGCACGTTCTGCGTGGAGCACTGGGTGTTATGCACAAACAATGAATCATGGAACACTACATCAAAAACTAATGATGTATGGTGATTAACATTACAATAAAAAATAAAAAAATAAATAAAATCAGGAATCTTCACTGGCCCTTAACTGGTAGTAATTAAGCTTAATTTTATTTTGACTCTCAACTTCCCTTATTTTTAAGGCAATTTAATTTTGGCTTCTCTGAGGCTTGTGTGAGCTCCTGAGACCTCTGGTCAGCTAGACGAGGTGTTAAAGCCTGAGCCTTTGCTTTCTGTGGCTTTAACTACCCTGGCGAAAAAGCCTTATCTGTGATTGCTTTCTGAAAATCCTGGCAAGGCCCTTGCTCTCCTTTGTGCTCACAGCCCCTACCTCTCCCCCTTTCACCGTGAAAACCAGATGAGAGTGGGATCACGCTACACATGGGCTACATTTTCCTAGGGCTGTCTTTTTTCCAATTATAGAAAGCATTTCCTCGCTCTGACTCCTTCTCCTGGCCCAACTTTTCAACCTTTGGAGATGTGTCTTGTCTAAAATCCTGGTCTGCTTCTAATTCTCGAGGTCATCCATTAACCTCATGACTTTGTGGCCCTTTGGCTCAGGCAACCTTTTTGTGGAATGCTCTTCTGTCACAGCGGTTTAGAGTTAGGGCAATTACAAGTTATCGTAGACTTAGGTTTTGAAACACAATGAAAAGTGTGTATTAACATTTTAAAATGAAAATGTATGCCTTCCTCATAGGGACCGGTGACCATAGGGAATCTCTGGTCTGATAGAGGATGTGCTATATAGTATAGGAGGTCTTAAGACCATCAAGGGTGCAGGCCATACACCCTCCCCCTACTCTGTGCTGCCCCCCACTCTCTGGGGGAAGAAACCACACGAACTGCTCTTGTTGCAGTCTATCCCAGAGCCTGGCAACCTTTAAGTCTCAGGGCAGGAGGGAAGTGGGGAAGGAGCTAGAAGTAAGTGAGGAGAGAGGGAGGGACAGATGCCCCAAACTCAGTTCAGGTCATTTCAGTTCCACATTCACTAAGCACCTCCTGAGTGCCA
Source organism: Callorhinus ursinus (assembly GCF_003265705.2). NCBI lineage: Eukaryota > Metazoa > Chordata > Mammalia > Carnivora > Otariidae > Callorhinus > Callorhinus ursinus. The sequence goes on along the minus strand of NW_027397080.1, from coordinate 8,716,203 downwards.
GGCTTAGTCCAAAGTGCTGGAAATTCAGAGCATGACCAGCCATATAATTTGTGGGGTACAGCACAAAATGAAAATGTGGGGTCCTTTGTTCAAAAATTATTAAGAATTTCCAGATGATGATGATAGAACCTTAAACCAAATGCGGGTGAGAGAGGGGCACCACACATCCTAAAATGCCCTGGCGTCCTGAGCAAGATGGTTGGAAAAACACTGACAGGAGAGCCTGAGGCAAGGACCCTGCGCAGGTGGTTCATGTGGGGGACAATCCCAGGGAGCATGGAGACTGAGGCAGGGAGGGGGAGAAATCACAGGAGGAGTAAGTTATCAAGGTTGCTTCTGGAGCCAATGGGAGCATGATCCCATCAAATGACCTGAAAATGCTCCAGGACTCTCCACCTGAATGACGAGAACCAAGGCATTTCTCTCCCCACCTCCCAACCCCACTGGTTGAAGGGTGCCCCTGAGGACACTAGCTTTCTTGCATTTCTGAGTTGAGCTTTTCCTACAACCGAGTGAGCTCCTAAGCTCCTGGAATGTTTGAGAAGGTCCTGGGGTGGAAGCAGAAAGATGCCCAGAAGGCCCCTTTGAGGTGGGACTTTTCAGTGTCATGGACCTGAGCTTGCCGAGAACTGGCCACGGCAAGAGGGGCTGCCATCCCAGGTGGGCTGAGAGGGGGTGACACGGAGCTCAGAGGCGTCTGCTGCGAAGACTTTTGAGTGGGGCTGCGGGTGGGGGACACACGGTTGTTCTGCATGTTGGGGACTCTTACCTGGCAGCTGGTGAGGAGACAGGCGCCAGGAGAGGGGGCAGGACCTGCCTTGTCTGAGTCCCACACCCCTGGAGGGCCACATCCCTCCCTCCCCTGCTCTCATAATCACCTCAGGCCTCGTGTCCTCCAGGGCCTAGTTACTTCCTTCGCTCCCGCGCCACCAGGGGCCAGGCCCAGGCTGATTAGTTCTCCTGGGCCCGTGGCCGGTGGGTCCGGTTGTCACAATTCGCTGCCTAAGCAGCCTGGCGCTTTCCCATTTGTCATTGGCATTAGCGTGCGCGCAATGACCTGCCTGGAGTTCGAGAACAGGTCCCGGATGGCCAGTGTGGGCCAATGTGATTTCCAATTTAGAATTTCTGCCCACTTACCAGAGAATCACCTCTAAAGAACACCATTTGTGGAGCTGACAAAGGCTAAATTAGACTGCAGATTCCACTGCTGAGTGTCGGGGCTGGGCCCAGGGCAATGAGGCCTCGGACAGGAAACAGCAAACACCAGGTTTGCAGGAAGGCGCGCCAGCTGGTCCTCTCGCCCACGGCCCCGCTGGGTCTTATTCCTCTGCAGCCACCTCTGCCCTTGGTTCCATGAGCTCTCTTGGCCATGGTTGCTTTCTGTGTCCCTTCTCGGCCTGCATCTGTCACTCTGCCTCCCAGGCGTCTTCCCTGGGTACCCCCACCTTCTCCCTCCCTTTGCTCCTTGTGGCTGTGTTTCCCTGGGTCCAACCCCTGGATCTCATTCTCTGGGGCTCTGCCTCTTCCTCCGTCCACTTCTGGGGGCTAATTTAGCTGACGGAGGCCTCTATTCTGGGCGATCAGAGGGCTGTGGCAGAGTGATGCCGCATGCATCAAGTTCCTCAGGTTCTCTGAGCCTCAGTTACTGTGTTTCTACACAAGGGATGATGAGGCCCCTATTGCTGGGCTCTTCAAGAATGCAATGACTTACATAAAGGCACTCAACAAACTCGAGGTACTGTGGTTGTGGATGAGAAGGATGTTCCCCATGCCTCTCCACTCTCTTCCCTCCTACCGCCAACCTCTTTCTGTCACTGTCACCTTCTGCAGACAACCTCAGCTCGATCTGTATGGTGTAGGTCAAGGTGGTCAGACATGTGCTCCCTCGGTGTTCTCTCGCCTACCCTATGTCAGCAGGCGGGCTTGTCTTTTGGTCAGACCCGCCTGCCCTTCTACGAGTGCCTTGGATCATCTTCCGTTCACCTAGCTCCAAGATCTGCCGCCATCAATAAGCTCTTACAGCTTCATTCCTTCTTGCACTTGCTCAATCATTCAGCAACTCCCCCTCTTTCTTGGGCTCTGGATGAAGCCCTCCTCTGGCATAGGGGCTCAGCTTTTCCCACCTTTTCCTAAGCCACTGCCCCATTTCACACCTTCCCTGCCCAACAACACTTGCGAAAGGCTCGTTCACACTTCCTGCTTCCTCATCACCTCGCTCTCCGCACCTATGCCATCTGGCTTCTGCCTCCACCGAAACCACTCTTGCCAAAGCCACCAGTGACCCACTTACCAAACCCGATGCCACAGCTCAGTCCTTATCTTCCCAATCTCTTGGCAGCATCGGATACTGCCAACTGCTTTGCTTTCTGCAAATTCTCCCTTCCTGTTTTGAGATCTCTCCTTTCCTAGATTCTCCCCTCCCCTTTTGTTAGCCTCTTTCTCTGGTTCCCGCAGCTCCCCTCCGGGATCAGTCTTTGGCCCCTTTTGTCTCCCTCGTCGGAAGTGCTTCATTACCTCCTGTGTGATCTCTACATTGTCTTCCAAATCTGCATCTTCAGGCCAGACCCAGCTCCTGGGTCCCAGGCTCATCCAGTCATCAGCCTCCCAGCAGCAGGATAGGGCTGGAGAAGGCAGGGATTGGAAAACTTCACGACCAGCATGTAATCAGCTGCCGGGTCCTGTCAAGCTGACTTCCCTAAGAGACCTGGCTGAGGCCCTACCTACCTCCTCCTCCAGCATCTCTCAAGAACCTTCTCCAGCCCTCTAGAGAGGCAGGGCACCTGTCATATGCTTTTATGCTTCTCTGTTCTCCTCCTGGGCAGCACTTAATCACACTTGCAATGAAATAAGTCATCATATATTTAGTTGTTTGGTGTCTATGTTCATACCAGACTATGAGGGTAGGGGCTGTTTCTGTCCTGGTTGTCTCTGTACCCCCAGGATCTGGCATGGGGACTAGAGGAGGTTAGGGAGGCCATGGGCAGCAATGGGGAGGAATTCGAGATGGGGAAGGGTGGGACCAATGCCCTGGTGTTTGGTGCCTACATGGAAAATCATGCAGTAGAGGCAGGTGCAGACCCCTGAAACTGCCCAGGCTCCCCCCGCAACACGTCTCTGAAAACAGCGGCAGTGGGAGCCTTTGTTCTATGACAGGAGACGAAGCAGCTACAAGCTCCTTAATCACCTCTCCACAAACATGGGGAAGCCTCATTAATCCCAGTGAGGGGATGATCTATTGTTTCCAGCTCAGGTCTCTGGTGGATCGGCCTTGCTCTGCAGAAGCAGAAATCCCGTGGGTGGGGTCTGTCCTCCCTCTCCCCTCCTGCAGTTGACCTGCCAAGACTTGGTAATGGAACCCCTGGTGGGACTGAGACCAGGACCGATCCTCCACTGTGACCATCGCTCACCTGCCAGATGGGCGAAGTTGAAAAGTTGGATTGTATCTGGTGCTGCAGGGGAAGCAGCACTCAATGCTCTGTTGGTGGAGGCAGGTGTGGGTGGTGTGAGTGTGTGTGTGTGGGGGGGTGGGTGTGCCCGTGTATGTGTACAATCTGCTAGCATGGGTGGTTAAGTTCATTAACTCTGGAGCCAGACTGAGTTAAAATCCCAACATTGGCACTTGGCAGCTGTGTGAGCTTGGACAAGTCCCTTACCTTCATGCCTCTGTTTTCTCATCTGTAAAGTAGGGATAATAGTAGTGCCTCCTCATTGGGTTATTATGAGAGCAGGTAAGTTAATGTATGTAAAGGCTTGGTTTAGGTCATCCTCTATCTGAATCGAAACACTTCAGAAGCCCTACTCCTTCTCCCCTCCCCCCAAACCTTGGGGTGAGGGTTGCTATGGAAATGTGGGGTGCAAAAGCAGGGCTCTCATTGGCTCCTCCTTGGCTAGTGTTTTGGGTGAAACCCTAATCCCCTTAGCTCTGCCCCACTAGGCATCTGCATCTTCTGCCTTCATGTCTGGAACTAGAGGCCAGGAACTCTGGGTTCTCATCCTGGTTTTGCTTCTGACGTGTGTGAACTGGGGCGATTTGCTCTAGGGAGTGGAGACCCTATGGGCGCAGGAAGCATGTGGGCAGGCAATGACTAGCCTGGGAGGGGCAGGGGCTGTTGAGCTCCATGGGATTTCTTGGAACAGGTGGTGCTGGGAGAGTTACCTGGGGCGAGAGGGGAAGTAGGCCATGAGACCAAGGGAGCCAAACTTACAGGTGTGCCTGGGGCTGGCTGTGCTTGGAGAGGGGCTGGTAGTTGGGCTGGGACATAGGAGGCCTCCCTGGGAACTCCTTCCTGAGGACTCCAGCTCAAAGTCTGGCTATATTGACCTCCTCCTAACAGAAATCTCTCCCGGGCATAGGAATTGGGCAGACAGCCAAGGTCAAGAGGAAGTGGCTGAGGTTGGGCTGCAGCCTTGAGATTGGAAGCTCTGAAAGTAGAGGGGGATTTTCTGGAGCGTCCTCGGAAGCCTTGAGGTCATTACGGGTTACAGGGTTTGGAAGAGGTGAGGGCAGAAGAATGTGAGTAAAGGGCTCTATTCCTGATGGCGGCGGGGTTTTTGGAGAACATCTGTCACGGGCCCAAGGCTTTCCTCGCCTGCAGGCAATTTTAGAATCGATAAAGTTCATAAGCACAGAGCTCATCAACAATTAAGCTCATGTAACCATCTCTCTCTTTATGAATTCACTGAAATTTAGGAGAATGAATTTCATTGTTCTTTAAATTTATTGTCTGCGAACTCAATCAAGGTTCTTTTAGTAACTTAATTGTTTCTGAATTCAGGAACTCCTAACTCAACAAAAGTGTCAGCAAATGAAATTGATAGTTTAAAAAACTTTATTCGATACCCAACAAGTACCTTTTCATGTCTTCAGACAATGAGCCATTTTCTGTACTTAGGTCCAAAAGCACGGGGCACAGCCTATGGGGCTACACAGCTGTTGTCTGAGGTGCTGTCAGACCACCCTGGGTTCAAGGCTTTTCCTCCTCCCTCACCACCACATGCTGGTTGTGCGACCTTGGGCAAGTAACTTAATCTACCTGCACCTCAGTTTCTTCACCTGTAAAATGGGCATAATAATACCTACCTTGCAGGGTTGTATGATTTAGTAAGTAATTGTATGTAAAGCATGCAGCAGAAGAGGGCCTGACACATAGAAGATGCCTGACAAATGGCAGCTAGTATTATTTTATTTTTGGAGCAAATGCAAATTCACAGTAACATTTACTCACAGTGAAACATGACTTCAGTAACTAATGCAGTCACACCTAGATATATTAACATAAACACAGCAATGCTTAGATACAGTCCTGCAGCTAGAGAGCCCAACACATAGTACAGAAGTCACCACTTACCTGAGGTTTTGCTTTCCACAGTCTTAGTTCCCTGCACTCAGTTGCGGTTTGGAAGCAGATAGTCCTCTCCCTGACCTATCCTCAGATGGTCTGTAGTAGCCTAATGCTACATACGTCACGATGCCCATGTCCTTCCCCTCATGTCACCTCAACACGTAGGCACTTGATCATCTCATGTCATCACAAGAAGAAGGGGAGCCCAGTACAATCAGATATTTTGAGAGCTATCACATTAACATAACTTTTATTACAGTATATTATTATAACAGTTTTACTTTTAGTTATTGTTGTTAAGCTTTTACGGTGCCTGATTTATCAATTCAGCTTTATCATAGGTATGTATGGACAGGAAAAAACCATATAAAGAGAGATTTCGATACTATCTGCGGTTTCAGGCATCCCCTGGGGGTCTTGGGATGTATCCCTGCGGATGGGGAGGGACTACCTCATCAGAATCAGTTACACGGATACAGTAATAACATATAGATGCAGTAATGTCAGCCCAGTAACACACAGCCACTGTTACAAATACACATAATAGCTCTTAGCCACACTAAAGTAGATAAATAACAAAGTAACAGAGCTATAGTATCAAGGTACAGTATCACACAACACAGTAAAGTGTATGTTATAGTAATATATAGATACATTAAGTTAGATACAGTAAAAATAAATACTGTAAGTCTCAACTAGGGTAATATTCTCTGTAACAGATAGATAGCTGCAGGATTACATGAACCTTATAATATGGTTACAATGTCTTATGGGAATGGGAATGGATGTACAAGGGCAGGTAGACAGAAGAATGCACAGGTACAGACCTGTAGGGACACTGAGACAGACAGACATCGCTACACCCAGCATCCTCTCTGCAGTGGGAGTTCTTACCCTTTTTGAGCCATGTCTTTTCTAAGAAACTTCCAAAAGCTATGGTTATTCTTCTTAGGAAAAAAAAAGTCCCTAAATGCATTTATAAATGGCAAAGTTTTGTACCATATAGCTCTGCCTCTAGCCTGATATTTAATGTTAGGTATCCTGGATTTAAGCACTTGAGAATCAGAGCAAGGAGAAATAATCTCTCAAGAGATCAGACTTCAGTCCACAGGCAGGCATAATCCAGGCTGGTACCTCAGTCTTCTCCCTGCTTACTGGACTCTGATCTGATTTGGCATTTAGGTGACCCAGACTTTCATCCAGCTGGAGCAAGCAGAAGACTATCTCTCTTTCTCTCTGATCATGGTTTCCATGTCCAGCTACTCTTGTTTGCTAATCTTGCGTCTGCTGAGGAGATCAGCTTTGTCTGAGCAAAAGTTTCTTTTGACCAATATTCTGAGAACCCCCAAAGGTCAGTCCCCAGTAGTGCATGCACAAGCTGGTTGGGTCTTTTGTACAGGGCTGTTGGCAGCTCCTGTAGCCTGGCTGGTGCTTGGGATGGCAGTGGAAGAGGAGTAACTACTTAGGCGCAGATGTTGTCCCCTGGAGCCAAACTGATAGACTTCTTGATCATATGTCCCCGGACCAGTTTGGAGACCCAAGTCTGGACTTGCTGTATTAGTCAGCTATTGCTGCGTAACAAAATATCTCAAAGGTTGGTTGAAAATCGCACACATTTATTATTGCTCATGAAGGCACAGGTCAAGTGGATGGTTCTTCTGATCTGGCCAGGTTTTAGCTGGACACATTCATGTATCCATTATCAACTGGCTAGTCTTGGGTGGCCTTGATTGGAGGAACTGGCCCAAATGGGAGCTCTTTTCATAGGTCTCTGACATCCATCCACTTATTCACATGGTGGCAACATCAAGATTCAGAGAGGGGCAATGGGGTTGGGGGTGAAGAGGGAGGAGAGACAGAGACAGAGAGAGACAAGGGAGACAGAGACACACACAGAGAGAGATGTAAGGCTCTTGAGGCCTAGGCTTAAAACTGGTGCACTGTCACTTCTGCTACATTCTATTAGTCAAAGTAAGTCACAAGGCCAGCCCAGATTCAAGAAGTGAGGAAACAGACTTCACTTCTTGATGGAGGGGCCTGCAGAGTTACATCGCAAGGGTGTCGGTACAGGGGGTAGTTGAGGATGGGCAACATTTTCGTAATCATTCAAACACACTTGTCTTTCAGGGGTCATTGCTGGGGCCTCTGCCAAGCCCTCCTTTGCATCCTTGAGCAGAGTCAAAGCTGTGTTTTTGGGGGAGATTTCCAACTCTGCATGCCTGATGCCTGGCTCCATGTGGGCAGCTGGACACATTGTCTGGCCCTTAACCCTCATAAGCTCTTCCTCCCCTTGGCTTATTGGGGTTACCCCACTTTGGTGTCTCCAAGTGGTGTCTCCACTAGCTTCTAGTGATCTGCACCTTGCAGACTTTTCCCTAGACAATAAACTGGGCCCCATTTGTCTACTGGGAATTTGAAGTCAGGATGCAGAGGTCTTGGGACAGTCAGCAGTGAATGGAATTGGAGAGGTCATGGTGTGGTCCCAGGGCTGGGGGAGAAAGTGGAGAGACCCAGAGAGAAGCAGGGAGGAGACGGGCCACACGGGTCCAGAAAAGAGGTAGAAGGAGAAGAGGCCTGGTCCCAGTTTCCATAAAACTTTGGTGAACCTTATTTGCTGTCCTTGAATCCAGTGGAACCTCTGTTTCCTTACAATACAGACCTCATTTTTGCTTGAGAAGGTCTGATGGGGGGTTCTATTCTTTGTGACCTGACACTGGATTATAGGACTCCAGGCCAGAAATCTCAGCTTCTGGCCGAGTGTCAAACTGGACAGCACCCAGCTGGGACCCCAGCTCATGGGTATCCCTCCCTACATGCCAGCACATCTGTCCTCCTGGGTCTCACTGAGGGCTCAGCCTTGAGAGAACTAGCTCTTTAGTTCTAACTTCTGCCTTAAATCAGAGAGACAATTGATACCTTACAGAGAGGTTAAAAGGGTCACTGACGTTCATTTCTGAACATGCTAGAAGCTCTACCTTAGGAAGAGGGCCACAGAACTCATCATCAAGATGATTTCTCTCAACTAGGTTTGACTGTTCTTCCTTTTGCTTTTATACAGGGCTGATTGAGAAGCAGACACCTGGAAAGAATTTCTACACCTTCTTTTAAACTCTCATTGAAAGTACTGTCCATTAAATATCTTCTATATAAAGTCCTATGTAATGAAATCCTTTAAAAATTCACCGATAAAGTTATGAAGAACATTTTATGAGACTTCTAAAATCCAATCTTTTCTCTTTTTGCCATGTTGCCAGGAAGCTCACACCACTTGCAGACAGTTCCCGATGGTGCCCACGGCTCTCTGAAAGCATTCTCTGTCTGTGGGAACATGCTTTGCAGCTTGAATCAATGAGAGTTGATGAACTTAGAATGGAGAAGCAGCTATCTCCAAAGTGAGGTTTTCAACATGATCTTCTGGAAGTGGGAAAAAAAGATCAGAACTACAGTGTATGTTAATTTATTTAAAAACAAAAGCCATATTTATCTTTACTAATAGTTAATACGCAGATTGACACTGGTGTCCTGTCATATGTCAGGCAGCCAGGAGATGTGGAGGGGCCAAGGTAGACAGAGGGAGGAGTGGAGTTCCTTCCACAAGGCAACAGGGTTCATGGTGGTACCTGGCTCCTTTATTACTTCTGGCTGTATATTTCCAGTTTCTGTGTGGCTGGTTAAGGGATCTATGGATTATGCTGTCTAGTTGGATTTTCAGTCAACTTTTAATCACAGTATAATCTGTATACAGAAAAGTGTACAAATCGTAAGGATACAGGTCAGTGGATCTTTGGGAAGCGAGCACATCCATATAACCGGTGCCCAGATTAAGAAACATAAAATCACCAGCATTCCAGAGGCCATTTTTATGCCTCCCTTTAGACACTATCTACCCCCTGGCAACCTCCAACCTGATTTGAACACTGCATATTAGTTTAGCATGTGCTTGAACTTGGTGTAAACAAAATAATATATTCAGATTCTTGTGTTCGGTGTTACATTTGCGAGGCTTCTTCGTGTCACATTGTTTTTATTTATTTTTATTTTTATTTACTTATTTATTTAGTCAGATTGTTTTGATAGTTCATTCATTCTCGCTGCTGTATGACATTCCTTTGCATGCATATATCTATTCTTGCATTAATGGACATCTCTGGTGCTCCCAGTTTGGGATCTAATAAGCAGTGTGGCCAAGAATATTTTGTATATGTCCCCTTATGAGAGGGTCCAATTTAAACTAAAGTAACCCCCACAAAGTGGGCATTGGCTTGAACATTTCCTGCAAAGATACCATGGATTGAAAATAATCCTAATGAATGCAAGCACCGGCAAATAGCAGGAATATGGCAGGGCTGATACTATTACTCCACATAGAAAGTTTTGGGTCACCAGTGATGCTTCAATCAGATCCGATGAGAAATTAGACAGAAAAAGGAGGAAAGCTTAAGAAGACTTTGCTGTGTGGATTCACACCCATGACCATTAATAGTTAACCTTGACATATGCGCTCAGGAGAGCATGAAGTGTCTGCAAGGAGCAAGCGTGCATGTCATTGGTGCCACGCACGAGATATTTCTGATTCTCTTCTCAGGCACATGATAGGACTGACTTCTTGGCCTGGTTGAAGTTAAGTGTTGCCATGTGACTTGTTTTGGCCTTTGAAATATGAGCAGAAGTGATCTCTAAACAGAAGCCTTCAGAGGCAGTGTGCGACTCATCACGTGCTCTTTTCCTTTTGCCACAAGGGCTGAGAATGTTCTGGGAAGAAGCCGCTTGGTCAGTCTGGATCTCAGAGTGAGGGCACTGTGGCTCAGAGCCCGCGGCTGGCCTGTGATGAGTTTGTGGCATGCAATAAATCAGCATTCCTTTAAGCTACAGACATTGGGAATGTTTGTTATCATAGCATAACCTAACCTCTCCTTACCGATAGAGTAACAGCCTTAAAAATGAAAACCGGGGCACCTGGGTGGCTCAGTTGTTAAGCATCTGCCTTCAGCTCGGGTTGTGATCCCGGCGTCCTGGGATCGAGCCCCACATTGGGCTCCCTGCTCGGCGGGAAGCCTGCTTCTCCCTCTCCTACTCCCCCTGCTTGTGTTCCCTCTCGCGCTGTGTCTCTCTCTGTCAAATAAAATCTTAAAAAAAAAAAAAATGAAAACCCACAATACAAAGACAAATCTGTAATTTTTTTTTTCAGTGATGTCTAAAGTTATGTGATGCTCCCTCTGGTTCTTTACATAATGTTCTGATTCTTCGTGACAAATATTTAGATGCCTCTTTCAAGATTTTCTTACTTAATCGTGAAAGTTTAAGAGCCACACACCATCAAGGAGATGCTTGTTCTTCCTTCCTCAGGCAAAATGGATGAAATAACCCACAGAAACCAATCCATGGACAAACTCAAATGCGTTCCTTTGTCAGCAAATGTGGTCGGAAGATGCAAAGAAAATGCTGCTGAAGATGTGAAGTGACAAGTATTAGAAGAATTTATGCAGTGTGGGAGATCTGCTCTGGATGAAAGTACAGATGTTCCTAACATGTCTCGGTTTGTGGTACATGCTAGATTCGGGATTCGGGAATGAAATATACAAAGAATTATTATTATTTTTTTTAATGAGCTATACCGAGAAGATATCGTTTCAATAACCAGTGACTTATTTAATAAAAGCGCAGATTGTGGGAAAACAGTATAAATATAACCACTGATAGAGTGGAGGCTTTAACTGCAAAACATGAAGGACTCCAGATTAAAGTTATAGAGATTGCTCCAAACATGCAATTCACTTAGAGACTAGCTGTTGAAGTAAAGAGGTTGAGGCCAGAAGTGAACAAAATGATGGACGATGCCATTGTTGTGGTTCATATTATAAAAAGATCTTTAATATATAGTAGAATCCTTAGAGTATTTTGCAACAAGGGTGTAGAGATTTGATTATTCTGTAATGAGATATGGAGGTTTGATGGTTATCTTGTAGCAGAATACTTTAATGAGATGGGGAACTTAAAGATGAGTTATGCATTTTTCTTTTATAGAAAAAGAAGTGTTTCAAACTTGCTATTTTTATAATGACAACTCGCTGTCAATACTATGCTATACAATCAAAAATTTTAAAATAAACTTTAAATTTTGAAATAATTTTAGATTTACAAAAGAGTTTCAAAGATAGTACAGAGAGTTCCTGTGTACTATTTTCCTAGTTTCTTATAACTTCTTACATAACCAAGGTACATTTGTCAAAACTAAAAAATTAACACTGGTGCATTACGATAAACAGAACTCCAGACTCTATTTGGATTTCACCAGTTTTTCCACTACTTTTTTTTTAAATTAAAGATTTATTTATTTATTTGACCGAGAGAGAGATTGCGAGAGAGGGAACACAAGCAGGGGGAGTGGGAGAGGGAGAAGCAGGCTTCCCGCCGAGCAGGGAGCCTGATGCGGGGCTCGATCCCAGGACCCTGGGATCGTGACCTGAGCCGAAGGCAGATGCTTAACAGCTGAGCCACCCAGGTGCCCCTCCACTACTTTTTTCTGTTCTAGACTCCAGTCCAGGATACTACATTGCATTTGGGAAATACATATATTTTTAAAAGATGTATTTATTTATTTTAGAGAGGGGGAGGGGCAGAAGAAGAGGGAGAGGGAGAATCTCAAGTAAACTCCCTGCTGAGCACAGAGCCCAAAGTGGGGCTCGATCCCATGACTCCAAGATCATGACCTGAGCTGAAACCAAGAGCCAGAGGCTCAACTGACTGAGTCACCCAGGTGCCCTGGGGGAACAGATATATGGAAAGTGACACACACACACACACACACACACACACACACATTTTGTCTGTCCTCAAGGACTGTCTCTCCTGTCTCTATCTCTGTATATGTGTCTTCTTTTCTACCTCTTCAAAGGACACCTGTCATTGGGTTTAGGGTCCATCCAGTAATCCAGGATGATCTTATCTTAAGATCGTAACTTAATTACATCTGCAAAGACCCTTTTGTTTGATATGTAAACAATGATTGAAAGATAAACTGCTTCCCCAAAGAAACTAGTGCTATGGAGAGAGCATTTGAAAAACATTTGCAAGTGTTTCCATTGTTCTCCGATTTGGGGGCTAGAAAATGATGTCCATACCTCACATGTAGCAACTCCTATGTACGTAAACTCTAAAAACTTGAGAACAGAATTTTCTAACCTGTTTTTTTTAAAAAATCTTTCAAACAAAGTGTTTCAGAACCTATTTGCTAAAAATATAAAATGTAACACCTTTTGATTAGTTTGCAAGAACCGCTGATTGACATCAGGGAAGATGGAAATTTGCTTGCTGAATTTCAACAAAAAACTTTGCATAATTGGTGGATGAGAATGAAAAATGATGATAAGGGTTTAGTAAGCACAGCCAGGATTGCTGTTTTCCCACTTGGATCAATTCATCTTTGCATGGTATCTGGTTTTTTTCCCCAGCCATAACAGCAATTAAAATCAAGTATCACAATGATCTGAATTAAGAACCAGACCTTTGAGCTGTTGTTTCATAAAGCTTTGCCTTTTAAAAATGAAACATTTTCAATCACATGGCTGTCATTAAAATTTTTAGTGAGAGCAAAAATGCTGTGACCCATTAATAAATACAGTATAGTTAAATAATTTAAAATATTTTCTTATTTTTTAATCTAAATAATTTTAATTATGTTTTACAATGCATGCAAAATACTAGTGTAGTGCTGAGTGTAGGCATGTATTCACTTGGAAAAAACCTGGTAGGGGTGCTGGATAAAGTAGTTTGGGAGTGTGATATCTGTGGAACCAGTCCTTGGAGGACGTGGGGAAGGGGGCAGCTCTGTGGAAGTGTTGGGGGGTGCCTGGGACAGAAGGGATCACAGCTACCAGGCTCCCCACGGCATGAGCCAGACATTAGGCTCTGTGCCAAGGAGGTACCCAGAACTGACATGACAGCGGTGGCCCCATTTCACTCCAGGTTCAGGGAAAGGAGAAGGGTCTAGCATAGGCCTGTTGCCCTAAAACAATGTCCATAGAAATCCTTTGTGCACTCATGTGCCTACCAAGTGGTGGCCCTTCCCAACCCCACCTTTCGGAACCAGTCTGGCTGGGGGTTCCCTATGATTTTGGTGACAGCACCCAGTGCCTTCTCTGGATCCTGGAATCTCAGGTTGTATGTCTCTATGTTGCCTCTGTCCAGACCAGGCAAGCTCCTCCCTTACCCTGCAACCCCTCTCACTGGGCACTTTACGTTGTCTGCTGGGGGTTCTATCATTTGGGGCTATGCCTTGCTCCCCTTTGCCTTGTAGTGGGTTGAATGGCAGTCCTTAAAAAGATACGACTTCTTTATCCATTCATGCGTCGGGTGGTGGGCTGGGATAACTGGGGAATGGGCATTAAGGAGGGCACTTGAAGTAATGAGTACTGGGTGTTGTAGGCAACTGATGAATCACTAAATTCTACCTCTGAAACTAATAATACACTGTATGTTAATTAAATTGAATTTAAATAAACAATTTAAGAAAAAAAGATATGTCTACATATCCCAGAACTTGTGCATGTGACCTTCTTTGGAAACAGTCTTTGAAGATATAATTAAGCCAAGGATCCTGAGGTGAGATCATCCTGAGTTACCCAGTTGGTGGTAATTTGTTAAGGCAACCTCATGGAAACTAAGACATCCAGTGACATTTTAGTTCCAGCATGGACATCTGGGAAGCCTCTGGCCTCTCCAGTCTGGGTTCTAGACCCCCCTTTGGGTTTCTGACCCCTCTCTGTACCGGGCTTCTCTGATTGACATTTACTCCCATGTATTAGAATACACCTGGTCTGCCTGATGAGCTGTTACTTTCCTGGGGTCAGAGGCTATGCCACTCTTATCAGCCATTGTCCTCTGGTGCCCAGAAAAAAGCCCAGTGCATGATGACAATAGCTTATATTTGTTGACAATTTACAGAGTCAAAGGCATTATGAGGGGGCACTAAGCACAATACTTATTGACTCCTTGCATCATCCTTTCACGGAAGGTAACCATTATTAGTTTCACTACATAGATGAGGGTAACTAAGGCTCAGAGAGGTGATATAACCTGCCCAGGTTCACACCACTAGTACACAGAGTCAGGATTTGAACTCAGGTCTTTGCCTCCAAAGCCTGCATTCTTAGCCTCTACTGCCTCAATTAGTAGGTGCTCAGTCAATATTTGTCAAAAAAAAAAAAAAAAAGAAAAAAAAAAAAAGAATGATCCTTTCTGTAGGGCAGGATCCTGGCCTTCCTCATCTGGGATCTAGTACTCTTATAGCGGTGCCTCGGTCAGAGCTTCGCAAGAAGCCATTTTGCACACAAGTCTAGCAAATGGGCCACCTGGCTTCCTAGCCCAGAACAGAGAAATCTGTCCAAGCTGGGAAGAGCTGCAAGAAGTGTCGCACTGTGACATTGAGAAGCTTGACGGGAAGTGGCTGGAAGGGGTGATGACTCTGGAAATTCGAGTGCCCTGTAGCCCCCACCTCTGCCAGCCCCAGGGCAAGGCTTGGGCAGTGCCTGCCTTCAGCAGTGTGTATTCACTGGTGAGTGCAGTATCCAAGCCAAGTTTAGTTACTTCTCCTCAGCATTCCCTGAGTGTGTGTGTGTGTGTGTGTGTGTGTGTGTGTGTGTGTTGGGGGGGTGAAGTGAGAGAGGATAGATAGATGGGGGTGTGATACATTTCAGATGATTTTTAAAAATCAAAAGGGGTTAAAATCAAAGTAATATTTTGATGCCTAAGGGGGTAAACTTCATTATCTTAAAAATTTCCTTTTGAGCAAAAGCCGGTTGGTGCTAATGGTGAATAAATGGGGTGTTACCCTATTGATATTGTTGATGATGACAAGCAATAGCACAATTATTTTCAGGCTACAAGAGATTCATTCATTCATTCACTCACTCACTGGTTCCCCGTATCATCAGATAGGAATGTTTACAACTGCAAGATTGTGCATACCAAACAGGTAGCTTGAACCTACGGGTTCTTTCTTGTTAACGAACAAGAAATTTTAAGGTAGGAGGTCCCAGGGTTGATTTGGCAGCTGAGTGGTATCACCGAGGACCCACTTCCTTTTTGTTTTCTTCGGCTAGCCTCACCTCTTGGCGACATTTCCACCTGTGGTTGCCAGTTGTCATCTCCAAACACCTCACTTCCCAAAGCAGCCTGGAAAGCGTGAGGAGGAAGAAAGGCTCAGCAGAAGGAATGCCCTGCCCCGCACCTCCCTCTTTTCGTCAGGGATGGAAACCTTTCCCAGAATCCCCAGGCGACTATCCCTTATAGCTCCCTGGCTAGACCTGGGGCACATGCCCACCTTAACCACCATAAAGGGGAACGGGGTTGGCATGACTTGTTTAGAGCAATCAGGCACCATTGTTGCCTGAATTTGGGGTCTGTTAGCAAGAAAGAAGGCAGAATGGCCATCGGGTTGGCTGCCTTCATTCATTCCAAAAAACATCCTTCCTGTGCCTTTTCAAAGTGTGAGGGATATGCAGATGATTAAATGGAGTTCTGTCTTATATTATCTTCATTTTAGGGATAAGCAAATTGGCTCAGATTGCTGAACCAACTTGGCCCAAGTCCCCATCCAATGAGGGTGAATTCAGAATTTGACCCCACATGATTCTGAAGCCCAGACTCCCCCTACCACATGGAGTTGCCTCTTTTCACTGCCGTTTCTGGAACAGTACTGAGTGTGTAGCCTGCATCTGCCCTGGCAGGACACTAACTGGGTTGTGTTTTATGCCCTGATCTCTTGCTGGCTGGTGCTGCCCTGTCTGTCCTGAGATTTATGGAGTCCCAGGAAGCTCCTGCAGGATGCAGAGGGAAGATGCCCCCTCTCTAACAAGCAGGCAGACTCCCTGCAGATGGGCCCCAGAGGGTGGCATTGTCTGAGCAGTGGGATGGAGTCAGGGGAGGGGTGTTGGGAGAGGGTGGGGGCCAGGCTTGGTCAGCCAAGGGTTCAGCGGAGAGCATGGCCCAGGTTGGAGGGATGGTGCTATGTTGGTTCAGAGCTGCTAGCCTGTGACTGGTCTGCTCAAGGTGGGCACCATCGCCCCAACCCTGACACTTCACTTTTTCTCCCGGATCGGGGATCAGTGTCTGGTAAGGAGTGTGGTGCAGTCCCTGAGCTTGTTGGAGCTTCTGGGAAATGTTGAACCTGAAATCACGGATGAAAGGGCTCCTGGCTGGGTCTTCACCTCTGGGCTCTGACCCCACCTGTATACCTGAGGTCAGGCTCAGGGGGCACTCTGCTCGCAGAAGCTCTTAGATGGCTCTCTCTCATTTGTACCCCTCATCACCCACCCTTCATGCCCCATAAGGCAATAAGATTAGTGGCTGGAGGGTACACTCAGGAGGCTGGCTCACCACCGATCAGCTGTGTACCTTCAGGCAGGTCATTCAACCTCTCTGTTCCCAGGTTTTCTCACCTGTAAAATGGGACTACTAATGGGGCCAACACGATGGGATTGTTTTGGGGACGGCGTCAATTAGTGTGAGTAAAATGCTTTGCTCAGTGCCTGGTGCATGGTGAGCACTTGATGGGTGTCAGCCAGCATTCCTATTCCCGCACCCCCTCAGCACTGTATGAGCCTCACTGGCTCAAGCCAGATGTCAGCTGGATGCCTCCTTGTTCTTGCATTTGAATTAACATGGGGCGGGGTGGGGGGAACTTCCCAGTTCCTATGACTGGGGGAGGTCCAGTGTCTTCTCCAGGATTGCCATGGCCTCTGGGCGGCCTTTTTTTTTTTTTTTTTTTTTTAAGATTTTATTTATTTGACAGAGAGAGACACAGCGAGAGAGGGAATACAAGCAGGGGGAGTGGGAGAGGGAGAAGCTGGCTTCCCGTGGAGCAGGGAGCCCGCTATGGGGCTCGATCCCAGGACCCTGAGATCATGACCTGAGCTGAAGGCAGATATTTAACGACTGAGCCACCCAGGTGCCCCTGGGGGACCTTGAGGTCTCTGGTCCCCACCACCTCACCTCGAGCCCACTTGGCTGCAGAAATCGGGTGTTACTTTGCCAGTTTTCACAACGAATCCAGTCTCACCCAGCATTTCAGGAGTGGTGGTGCTGCGGGTAGGGATGTCACGAGGCTCGGCTTGTCACGTGGTGCCACCTCACTGCCCATCCTCTCGCCTTTCTAGATCCCTGCTCTGCTTCTCCCTCTGTTAAGCAGAGGAGCTTCTCCCTGAGTCATACCAGAAGCTACCATTTGTCAAACACTGGTTGTGGGCCAGGAACTGCTCTAAGCACTTTGCAGTCACCTCGTTTAAACCCCATGAGACGTCTGTGAGTATATGCTTTTACTTTCCCTGCTCTGGGGGACAAGGATGTGGGCAACACATTCGACACAGGAAGTTTGGCCCCGAACCAGGGTCCCACCGTCGTTGCACTGCTTGACTTTTCTGGAAGCCCTAGCTCCAGGCTCTGGGGCTAAACTGATGTGTACAGGAGTGCTCTAACCCCCTGTCTGTACCCACAGGGAGGGAGGCGAGTGCAGAAGAAAGAGGTGGCCTTTGGTGCTGCTCAGGAGGGAATTCCAGGCCTGGTTTTTGGGCCACTCTGTCTCTCTGAGCCTCAGTTTCCCCTCTTGTGAAGTGGCTTAACAACAGTACACACAGTGTTGGGAGTGTCAGTGGCTGTCAGTGTGGGTGGCCACAGTATGAGCAGCTCTGTCCTCAGCTCCCAGCACGGGTCACACCAGAAAGGGCGTGTTGGGTTGCATCTCTATGTCTTCAGGGGCGACTTCTGTCTGGATAGCTGGCCTACCGTGGGGTCTTTCTTGTGCCATCCATCCTTGTTTCTGCCTTTGGCTGGGTCCTCTCTCATGGTCAAGTCCCCTCTTCCTGTCTTTGGGGTCTCCAGAGGCAGAGGGGCTACTCTTCCCAGTGCCTCCTGACCCCTCAAAAGCCAGCTCTGGGACAGAAGGAACAGGCATGTGAGGGACAGACAATGTCTGAGGGGATGGGTGTGCCTCACGCAGCCGCAGCCAGAGGAAGAGGGGAGGGGAGGGGAGGCGTGGGGGGGGGTGTCTGGCCAGGCCTGCTGCAGGCCGCGGCAGGCTTCTGCCGGTCGTGGTGTGAGAGGCAAGGAGAGGCCCCTGCGCTCCCAGTCTGCCCGGTTCCCACTGTGGGCCCCGTGCCCACTTCCCTGAGTGGAGCCGCAGAGCCAGAGGGTGCCAGGGCCGGGAGTCTCAGGTTCCAGCCCCAGCGCCCTGCAGCTTTCTGGTGTCTGTTCTACCCTGTCCTCTCGCATCGGGGTGCTCCCTGGCTCTCTCCCTCCTCCCTCCCCCTCTCTCCATCTCAGCCTCCCCTCCGTCTCCCTGGCTGTTCTCTCCCTTCCTGGCGCCATCTCTCCCCATCTCTGCCTTTTCTGTTCCCTGCCACCAGAACATGCTGACAGCTGCTCCTCTGGGAGGTGTGAAGCCGGGAGTCCGGCAGCTGGGGAGCTGAGGAGGGTGTGGAGCCAGGAGCCTGGGTGGGGACGTGGGGCACTTGGGATGGGGAACAGTGGCGTCCCTGCGAGTGGCGCCAGGAATTGTGGGGACCGGGAAGGTCAGCTCTACGAGGGCGCTGAGGTCCGCAGGGACTTGGAGGCAGGGTGGATGGGGGATGAGGATGTGAGGATGGCGTGCATGTGCGTGTGCGTGCGTGTGCATGCATGTGTGCGTGTGAGTGCGCGAATATGTGTGCGCGTGCGTGTGCGTGCATGCGAGTGCGTGAATGTGTGTGCGCGTGCATGTGCATGCATGTGCACGTGGGTGCATGCATGTGAGCATGTGCATGCGTGTGTGTGAGTGCGTGCATGCGTGCGTGCATGTGCGTGCGTGCATGTGAGTGTGTGCATGCGTGCGTGCGTGCATGCGCGTGTACATGCATGCGTGCGTGCGTGTGCGTGCGTGCGTGCATGTGAGTGTGTGCATGCGTGTGTGCGTGCGTGCACGCGTGCACACATTTGTACATGGGGGGTGGGACTGAAGCCTGGAGGCTCTCAGGAAAGGAAAACGTGCTTTCCTGGGTCTTGTCCCTGTCCACTCTGGCCCAATCAGCCTGGGCACTAGCACGTGAAGGCAGAGCAGCGGGCACAGGAACCCGATTCCTGGGAGCTGTGGGAGCTGCAGACAGGGCAGGCCAGCGAGTTTGGGAGCCAAGGTGCCCGGCAGGCGTTACCGCACCATCAGTGACGCCAAGGGGCTGTGGAGGAAAACTGGGAGGCAGGAAGCGGGAGCGAGATCCGTGGGCCTCTTGTTCTCCAGTGCCCTGACCATGCTACACAGCCCTGGAGGTGACCAGAGGGCCAAGGACTCAGAGTTGTCTTGCACTCTTCAGTGCTAGGGAGCTCACAGCTCACAGACGCTGCCCGTTCTGTTTTTGGAAACCTAGAAAGAACAAACAAGGTGACAAACTCCTCTTCATCCCTCAAAGCCCAACTCAGATGTTTGGTAATATTGGTGTAGCTGTGTGTGTCTTCTTCAGGAAACATGGCAGACATCTGATGAATCTCGGTGTCCCCAGTGTTCACCATGGAGTGACCCAGAGTGCACTCTGAGTCACACAGATCCTTGGATCATTCAGACTGGGCCTGAGGGTCGGAGTTGGGTGAACAACACGCTCCAGGCCCAGGGGTCCCAAGGGCTCTGGGTTTTGGTCAGTCAGTTGGTGAGCAAAGTGAGACTCTCCTGGGGGCCCATTCTAGGGACAGCTAGCCCTGGGACCCTGGGATGGAGAACAACATGGAGGTGCTGGGGACGCCGTTCTGAAGGAGAGGCATGGCCCTGACCAGAGACCCCCCAGACTGAGAAGGACAGAAATACGAAAATGGCCCGGAGGCAAGGTGTGTCTCCTCATCCTCCACACTGTCCTGTCACCACAAGCCTGGATGATGTCTGTCTGTCTGTCCTGTCTTTAATTCAGTTTTAAAGTGATTCCTCTATCTACCCCCAATCCTGTGTCTAATGAACCTGACATTCAGAGAAAATGTCTTTGGTAAAGGTCACCGGAGGGAGGTGGCATTCTTGCTGACGGTACGTGTCCTTCCAGCAGCAGCACGCTCTCCTTCAAGACACGGTGCAGGTGCCTCTGTCCCTCAGAGCTGCCCCTCCCCGTCAGCTGCCGCCTCCTCATAAAACCCTCATCTAGAAAGGCACGGCTCAGGACCTGCCTCATTTGTCGGTTCATGGCCATCGAGACACAGGGATGACTCCGATCCCAGCCCTACCTGGCAGGGCACCTGGGAGGGCGGATCCTGGGCACAGCTACCCTGAAGTCATGGCTCAGGGTGTCTCTGCAGGGGTGGGAAAGAGGTGAGGCAGGCAAGGGAGGCAGAACCTCGTGGTGAGAATCACGTGCTTCATGCTCAGCAGTTTGGCCTCGGTCCTGAGGACAATGGTGAGTGACCAGGAGGGAGTAAGCAGGGCAACGTCGGTCATGTCTGTGTTGCAGAAGGACCGCTCGGGCTGCAGGGTGGAGGATGGGTGCAGGGAGAGGCAAGAGGTGACGGGGGCCTGGGCTGGCCAGTGGGTGGGTTTGCCAGAGTTGGCGGGGCCAGGGGAGAGGGAGCAAGGGAAGTGGGAGCTGCCGCTCTCGCCGTGAGGACTAAGGGGGTGGTGGCACTTTGCCGAGACGAGAGGAGCAGGTGGGAACAAAGAGGACGTGCTCGTTAAGAACATGCTGAGTGTGGGGGGCTTGGGAGGTGGACGTGTCCCGAGGCAGCTGGAAAGGAGATCTGGGGCCCGAGGCAGAGTCTGTGCGGGGCAAGGAGACTGGGCAGACACCTGCAGCTGGTTGGTAACTGAGACCCTGCATGGGAACACGGCTTCCCGGGATAGTGTGCAGACGGAGCAGGAGAAAGGACCTAGGACAGCTCCATCAGGGATGCCAATGCGGAGAGGCAGGTAGGAAGAGGCGGCCATGCAGGAGTCTGAAAGGAGTCGTGGGAAGAGGGGGCTGCAAAGGGGCAGTGGGCACCAGGGCCACCGCCTCATCAACCCCCAGAGGAAGCACTTACTCTTCTCATTTTAGGGATAGTGGCAAGATAACTTGCCCAGCGTCGTGTGGGATTTAGACCTGGGTCAGTCAGATTTCAAAGCCACCCTCCTGGCCACGTTACTCTTCTTCCTGCTAAGGATGGCCACTGGCAGGCTCAGCCCTGGCCAGTCCTCCAACCAGGGATGCTCCCGGGAAAGCAGGCCTTGAGGAGGCCTGCTCACCAGGGCTGAGACCTGTCTTGGTCCTGTGGCTATTGCCCATGTTCCTGGGGAGGTCCCTCCCATTCTGCCCCAACCTTACTCTTGACTTAACTGCACAAGATCATGTCTTCTGCCTCAGTTTCCTTGCTTTGCCCTTTAATTTCCAAAGGGACTGACGACCAACCTAATAATTGATAACATTTCTGTGGTACTTTCTACATTCTAGACTCTCTATACATTAATTCATTTAATTCTCACAGCAACCCTTGAGGTAGATATTCTTATCCCCATTTTACAGATGGGGAAACTGAGGCATTGAGAGCTTAGATACCTTGCTCTAGCTTGCACAGCTGGCAGGTTTCGAGGATTCAAACCCAGGCAGCCTGTGCTCTTAACTACTCTGAGCTTGAGAACCTCTATATGCCCGTCCTCCCAGCCCCTGGCTCTCTCTTCTTTAGATCCTATTTCCTTCTGTGCATGTACTGATTACTCAGCACCACAAGCAGGACAGAACCTGCCATTGGGCCCCCACTGGTGATGGTGGTGATGGGGACAGTTAGGATGACAGGCTGCCCTTTGTCTCAGAAGGTCATGCCTCTGATTCCCTTTCTGCGGCATTCGTAGTCTTTGATGACTGGTGATCACGGATTTGCCTTGGAGCCCTCAGCTCTTGGTGTTTCAAGAGAGTTAAAGGGGCACAATTATAGGGCCTGGGGTTTGTGGCCAGAAAGCCATGGTTCAAGTCTGTGGGAACTTGGGCACATGGTTTCAATCCGTCATGCCTCTGGTGCCTCATCAGTAAAATGGGCACAGTGGTAGCTCTCTGTCCTGCATGCACAGGATGGTAGTGAGAAGGACCTCCTTGTAAACATGCACAGTTTTGTTGATGTGTTTGTCATAATTAGAGGTGTTAACCCAAGTGCTACTCTCAGGCCTTAGGAGACCATGCAACGTGGCAGTGAGGAATGTGTGTGGTCATGACAGTCAGGAAGAGTTTGAATCTTGGCTTTATTATTTCCTCACTGCCTCTATCAGCCTCAGTTTCCTGATTTATAAAAAGGAGGTCATGGGAGTACCTACCTCATGGTGTACAGAAGCAATGCTGTTTTCAAACCACAGGTGTGTGCAGACCCTTCCTTCTTGCGGGAAAGAGACCTGATTTTTCTCCAGGGTAGATGGAGCAACGTGTCTTGATGTTTAGCAATATGACTTATGGCTGTTTTTGGGGAGTGAAACTTGCCTGCCCGCTCCACCTAAGGGCATGGACTCGATGGGCAGTGTGTGACCTTGACCGGTCCATGGTAGCAGATGCTGCTGGCGCCCTGCCCAATTCCCCAGCAGTCAGCGCTGTCCTTCTGCAAGGTCCTGTAACCCTCCGATGTGGGGCTTTCTCTCGCCTCGCTCCACGCGCTGGTTGGAGCAGCCCTCAGCTGGTAATGGGTGGAAGTTGGAAGCTAAATACAGCTCTTTTGACCCTTGGCATGTTCCATACCATCTCCCAGGGGTCTCCAGTGGGGTTGAGCCCCAGGTGCTCACGGTGTTAATACTCTCTATTGGCTTCCTTTCCCCATCTGTCTTCCCCATCCCCTTACCTCTGCTTCCTAGGAACACTTCCCAAATGAACCACTTGCACCCCAATCCGTGTCTCAGCTCTGCTTCTTGGTGAACCCAGCTCAAGATGTCCAAGGTGACGGGTGCTTCTCTGGATATGAGGATATGAGGGAAGAGATGGAAGGAGGATTTTGAGAGACAGGGAGTCTGAGCAACATGGCGAGAACCCATGGGCTTGAAGATGCAAGATGGCAGTGAGGGGTTACTAGGAATGGCTGAGGTCAAGAGCGTTAGTTTACTTCTAAGTCATGTACTCTGCCATGTGACTACTGCCATTATCCCCAGACATTCAGTAAAACTCACTCGTGGACCAGCATGGCACTCACGGTTGATTTCGGGAATCAAAGGAAAGACCGTAGAGTTCTTTGGGTTAGCTCAGGGCAGAGAGAAGACTCTGGGGGCAGGGGGCAAGACCTGGATGAGACAGAGACTTCAGCCTCATGATGTCTAGAAGAGATCTAAGTCCCTACAGGTAGTGTTGGGGTTTGCAGTGCTTCCCACATATGTGGGATCCATGCCAGGGCCATTTTACTTACATCTTAAAAGAAGGGTGAACCCACAAGATTGAACAATGTGGGGATACCCAGGTGCCTGTCAGTGTGAGGCTACGTCTGTGCAGCACCCAGAGCAAGCAAGTGCTTTGTTCACACTCATCACTCAGGAGCTGGTAGAGAGGGCCCTGAGGAAGGTGATGTCCTGTGCCAAGCAGGCACTCACAAGAGCAGGGAAGCTTGGCCTCGTAGAGCGGGATTTGAAACAGTTGGGCCAACCAGGCAGGCTGAACCCCATCGCATCCCCCACCCTCATCAGACACCTGAGAGTCCTTTCCACACCTCACTCTCTCCTTTGTTAAGCAGGAAACTCTAGCACAAGCTACTAGTTCTTTTGGTCATTTCTCTGGGTGTCCGTCATTCCAGAGCATCCAAATCTCAGACTCTGGGAGGATTTTATTTCTAATTTGTGGCTAGACATATATAGTCATAAACGGGACTGCAAATAAAAGTTGCTAAATGATCAGGAAGCAAATTTTCCATCTCCTTTTTGTCTTGCAGTTGTAGTAGTTTCCTGCCTGCCACAGGGCCTTTGCACATACTGTTCCCTCTGTTTAGAATGCCATTCCTCTGACTTTGCCCCTCCTTGCCTAGTTAACTCCTACCTGTCCTTTGAGTCTCAGCCCAGGTCTGGCTGACTAAGGAAAATCCTCCTTGACTCCAGGTTCCTTTCTTGCAGACTGTGTTTTTTCCCTCAATCTCAGCCTATATGATTATGTGAATAGTATCTATGAGCCAGTAAGCACTATGAAGCAGGTTTGTACTGCCAGCACCAGCACAGCTGGCCCAGAGAAGGCGCTCACTACATATGTGCTAAAGAAATTAATGAAGATATTTTTAGTTCTAGGGTAAAGGGGTAAACCTGGACCCCATCTGTGGGTTCCAGGGCTAATGGGGTCTCTTAACAGCCATCTCTCTACCCTCTGCCTCCAGGTGAATCATTCACCTGCTTAAAATGCAAATATCCCCAAGTCCTGGCTCAGCTTTCCCCATGTGACTGAGGAGCAGTAATTGTGTGGAGATGCCAGTGTATATCACTTGAACAAAGGGCAGTGTGGGAAATAAATTTAGAAAATTGAAAGGTAAGTGTTCTTTGTTCTCTCTCTCTCCCTTCTTTCCTTCCTCCCTCCCCCTTCTCTCTCTGTCTCTCCCCTCCTTCCTCCCTCCCTCCTTCTCTCCTCCCTCCCTCCCTCCTTCCTTCCTCTCTTCCTCCCTCCCTCCTTCCTCCCTCCCTTCCTTCCCTCCTTCTTCCCGTCTTCCTTCCCTCTCTCCCTCCTGTTCAACCCCCCCTTTTTTTTTCTATACGTTTCTCTGAGCTTTTAAATGCTAATGAACATGGAGAATCTCCAGGAGGAAGGGTCTACCCTGCAGCAGGTCCCAAATGTGTTTGATTGATCCTAGAATTTATTGATTCATTGATTTTACATAGCAAATGTTTCACAGGAAATTCTTGTGAGAATGCTGACCTACAGAGTAAGGTCCAAGTTTCTTAGCTTTATGTTTAAGGTCCTTGGAGACCTGGGTCCTGCACCTCTCAGCCTCCCCCCTTCCCACTCCCTTGTTACTCTGCTCCAGCCACCCAGGGAAGTGTGGTTTTCCCACCACTACATACTCTCTCATGCCTCCATTCCCTCTGTCAGGATGTTGGTAACCTTTTTTTCTGGTGGCTGAGCTCCTGTTGAGGACCCAGACCAAATATCCCTTCCTCCGTGAAGCTCTCCTAAATCCTTCAACTGTGTTCCCAGAGCCCCTGATATATCCTTCCACCACCATATAAGGAACTGTTAATGTTTCTGTCTTCCTTTTAAACCCCCGGAGGGTGGAGGTCAAAGTCAAGTATTCATAGTCAAGTCCCCAGTGTTCAACACAGGACTCACCACAGAGTGGGAGAGCATACATATTTATTTGACAAATAATGGCACGAATGAGGCTTGAAATGGAAATGTTTCCCGTCTTAAAAATGGTAGAGAGAGAGAGAGAGAGAGAGAGAGAGAGAGGGAGGGAGATGGCCCAG
Organism: Callorhinus ursinus; assembly: GCF_003265705.2. NCBI lineage: Eukaryota > Metazoa > Chordata > Mammalia > Carnivora > Otariidae > Callorhinus > Callorhinus ursinus. The sequence continues at coordinate 8,690,487 of NW_027397080.1, read as the reverse complement.
CCTCCCTTGCCCAGATCTGCAGTGAAAAATCTCTATCCCTCCATCCTTGTCTTCTGCTTCTATTGTTAGCCCCATCCTGAGCAGCTGGAAGTGGTATATGCCATTCTGGTGCGTTTTGATTCTCACAAACCCATTACATTTTTTTTTTTTTAATCTTGCCAATAAAAAGTGCATGAGAGGATGAGGGATGGGCTGAAAATGGGGGATGGGTGAGGCTCAGGAGTGGATGCTACACGTAGTATTTGTCCCAATCAAGGTCATGGGCTAGATTCCATCAGTCACTTTGGGATCTTCATCTTGGCCTCTCACTGACATTGAACAGAATTGCTCACCCTCTCCTTCTTGAAACATTGTCTCCTCTTGGCTTCTAGGACACCCCATCCAGCTCCCCAGTCCTTCTCCTCCCGCTGAATCTCCAAATGTTGGAGGGCCCAAGGGCTCACTCCTGGGCTCTTCTCTATATTGCATTCTCCCCCAGGGGATCCCATCTACTCCACTGGCTTTAAGTATCACCTCTAGGTTGCTCTCTCCTGTCCTGCCCTCACTTCTGAGATCCATGTGCTTTTACCCAAAGCTCCACTGGATGTCTACCAGGGCCAAAGTAGGGTCCTTGCTTTTCCCTAAGGACCCCCAAATGGCTTTCTTCTCTGGTCTTCCCATTTCAGAAAATGGCACCAATAGTTGTTCAAGCCAAAAACCTTTTAACAAGTCAATCTGTCAGTAAGTCCTGCATAGTCTAGTCCTAAATATAAACGAGATCTACCCCTTTCTAGCCATTTCCTCTGCTATTGTGCCAGGACGAGCTCTCACCAGGACCACTGCAACAGCGTCCAAACCAGTGTCTCCCCTTCCTCACCTGCCCTACACATCTTCCTATTGCCACAGACCAAACTCATGAGAGTTATTGAAAGAGTGAGGGCTTTGGATGCAGATGTGGGTTTATAGCCTGGTTCTACCTGTATTACCTGTGTGACCTTGAAGGAATACTTAACTTCTCTGAGCCTCAGCTTCTTATCTGTGAAATAAAGATTAAAGCAATCAATCTGCTTTGGGGCTGAGGTGCCTCTAGGGTCTTCTCTCCTACGGTTAAGATGATGAAATGGAGCTACAACGTAGACTCCTTGAATTTGATTTCACCAGGAAAACACAAAATCAGACTAAATATTCTGGGAGAACTGCATTTGGAAATATGCTAATTTGTGTGACCATTATAGTTGTATCTACTAAGTGTCAAGCCCTGCTTTGGGTAATTTGCATACATTGACATATGAGGTTTAAAACAACCCCATGAGGGGTGCCTGGCTGGCTCAGTCTGTGGAGCATATGACTCTTGATCTCGGGGTTGTAAGTTTGAGCCCCATGTTGGGTATAGAGATTACTTAAAAACAAAATCTTAAAAAAAATAAGTAAAACAAACCCATGAGATATACAAACCCAGGAGACTCAGAGTAGTTAAGTAACTTGTCCAAAGCCACACAACTGATAAATAGCAGGGTCATAATTTTGAGGCTCGGTTCTGCTTTTTGACCCTAAAGAAGCCTGGGCTTTCACTTTGTAGGGCCAGAGGAACACAGATACAGCCCCGCTCACACAGAGGTGGTCTCATTCAGCAGACAGAGCCCCGGACTTGGAGTCGAACCTGGGTTTGAGTCTAGGCTCTGTGGCTTGGAGAAGTCGCCTCAGTGAAGCCACTAAATCTCTCCAAATCTCTATTACCTTGTGAGAAAAAACAAACCAACCAACCATGAAGACAGCAGCAGTTAAGTCATCAGGTAGTGCGAAACCAAATATGATATTATGTGCTAAAGTGTTCTATCAACAATATGGGTCAGAGAAGCTGCTTTTGGGGGCCCAGTCCTGCATCTTGGAGCGCTGTCATGCACCCAGCATCACCACTGTGTGTGTCTGCCTTCTCAGCCTGGGCCCAAGCTTCTGCTCACTCTCTGCTTAGCTGCTTTTATGTTCTTACTCAGTTTCTCTCTTGAGCGACTTGGCCCTCTGTCCTTACGTTCCACAATTCCAACCTCCTAGAACACCTGCCTGGAGGTTCTCACTTGGAAGAAAACATCTGCATATCCAACTCCCAATTTGTATTACGATTTTATTCTCACCCAAGGGAAGACGGCAGTGTTCTTAGCCCACATGTAACAGTAAAGATTTTCTTTTTAGTTCTTATTTCCAGACATAAGTTTCTTATTGGGATGGAGTTGTGAGAGGCCGCCTCTGTGCCCTGTGCTGCCTTCGGCTTCCTCATTCAAGTCCCTGGGATGTAGCCCCCAACCCACCCTGGCCCTGAGGAGCTGAGCGCATGATGGTCTCTGGCCAATTGGGGGCAGCAGAGGGCAGCAGAGAATGAACTAGACGGGGCTAGCAGAGAGGACCGGTGGTTCTGCTGGGTGAGGGGCTTGGGTGGAAGGGTCTGGTCACTGGGTCTGCCCTGCTCCAAGTCTTTAGGCCACACCCCCTGCGCTGGCCTAGAATAGACAGCAGGGAAGTGGGAATGGTCTCCAGGTAAGAGAGAATGCATCTCTAATAGTGTAATAGGATGCTGGTTGCAAGTGACAGAGATTCTATTGGAATCCAGGTAAGATGGTTTTTATTTTTTATTCTCCTGCAGATTGGCTCCTTCCCGGAACCGGAACCATGGCCACCAGCAACTCCTGCCTCACGGGTTCTCTGATTCACTGTCTTCCTTTGGTTCTGATTGAACAAGACTCAGGAGAGGACTTCTCATCCTCTGGAGTTGGGTTATGCCCTGCCCATGTGGCCGGGGGACGAGTGTCCTCTGAAGGCAGCCAGGACTACATGTTGGTGTGGGAGAAATCTCCCAACAAAGGGCTTTCTCTTACGGAGGAATAGATGGGTACTGAGCAGACACAACAATATGCATCTGCACAGCCCACGGTGGTGTGTGACATTTTCCCTTTGGCACAAAGGCACTCACCATTTCTCAGGTTCACGAGCTGACCTTCAGGACCCAGGTTAGCAATCTTCCTCCCCATGCCCCTTCCTGAAATGAGGGGATAGCGTCCCAGGAGGACTGCAGTTTGTCTCTCCACCTTAAATCCATACATCCTCTGGTCACTTCATGAAGATGGACTCTCCAGTGGGTGTGATGAAGGGGTCACCATGAGACAGAGTCTTAGCTGGAGGGCAGGAGAGGAGAGGAGGGGCCTGACTACCTCACTGAGGTCTCAATTAAGATCAGCAGTAAGGGCTTGTTACAAATGTTCTGCCCAAGATGCATTGTAAAGAGTGATTCACTCTGTGTCTGACATTTCCTGCCAGCCCTGAAAGCTAAGCAGGGGCTTCCTGGTGCTGCAAAATGTCATCATTTGGGCATTCTTAGCGGCGTGTTCTGACCTGCGGGGTCACCTGGTGAAGCATGGATGGCAGAGGGGCCCGCGGAGGCTTTAGGAGACCTGAGCAGTGTCCTGGAACCCCCCCGGAGGAGGAAACAACAAAGGATGGGGATAGTGTACCACACACTTGGGGCAGGATCTGCCATGGGTCCCACGGGGGGTGGGGGTGGGGAGACAGGACTCAGGGGGTCTGGCTCGACCTTTGGCAATTTCCACCCAAATTCTTTAAATGTTTAAAGTATCTGCGTGCAATGCTATATTTGTTCCCATTTCACAGTTGAGGAGATCGAGGCTGAGAGAGAGAAAATAATTTGTTTAGATTCCCAAAGTCAGTTGTCAAAGCTAGGATGGGATCCAGGGTGCCTGATGCTCAGACCAGGTCACTCTCTGTTGCCTGGAGGGTGGAAAAGAGGCAACCCTGAAAAGGGAAAGAAAAGGCAGCTGATGGGACAGCATCACAGACGTCTGGGGATGGAGGCCAGTCCATACGGCAGCCCCCTGCTGGGGTGCACAAGGGGGAATTCTGTAAAGTGAGTCATGGGATTGCTTTACTGATAACTCTGGTTGCCTGCCGAATGCGACTGGAGCAAATGGGTGGGTGCTGACTTTTCCCGTGGACGATTGCTTTCCACCTTCTGGCACCTTCCTCGGGCCCAGACCTCTCTCCTGAGCTTCCGGTCTGTATCTGCCTACAGGACACTCCTATTAGGAACCCACAGTCCTCTCTGTCTCCCTGGATCTCAAGCTCATCTCTCTTTCTCCGTCCCCAAACTGCTCCTTCTCCAGGATCCCCCACCTCAGTGCATAGGACCATCTTCCTTGAGTCATTTCAAGTCAGAAACTTGAGTGTCATCTTCATCTTCCACTCCCCTCTTCCCCACATCCAACCAATCACCAAGTCCCCGGGACCCCTTTTCCCTAATGCCATTCAGATGCATCCTGGCCCAGGTCCTATCCAAGGGACCCAGACAGTGGGAGCTGGAGTGGCTTCTCCACGCACCTCTAGGGAGGTGGTGTGTCTCCGCTTGCCAGGACTGGGGATGAGGCATGATGGGAGATGCCCCCATCGAGGGAGGGACCAGCAGACTTGGCATCCTTTGGGGAGGGGAAGCAGGCATGGAACAGAACTGTTGACAGACTCCAGGCTGCTATATTGGGAAGATTTGACAACACACACAAGGAGAGAGTGAGGGCGCGTTGATGGCTGGTGAGAGGCGCGGGGGCCGGCTGGGGACGTGTTGCCGCCACCCACGCAGGAGGAAGTGGGGAACAGATTGCTTGGGACTTGTGCCAGCCTCCCGAAGAGTCGCCTGCTCCCTCTCTCCTGGAGCTGGCACCTGCCAAGCAATCGGGGAAGGGGCTGCCCGGTTTCAAGGGTGCGTCCTGAGATGGGAGTCCAGCTCTGCACAGAGGACCTCTCTACCATGGGGCTCGGTTTTCCCACCCCTCCCATCCCAAACAATCTGACCTGATAGCTTATCCTACACCGTTATGTTCCCAGCCTGCGTATTTCTGTCCCATCCCCTTCCCACCGAGCCTCCCGTCATCTTATCCCATCCCCCATTCAGCTGTACAAAACAGTTCTTCAATTTTCATTTGTTGTTATCTCACCTTGAGTGGATGAAACACAAGAGAAAGAGTTTCGTTTATTATTTTAGGGCTTGGGGCAATAATCACGCTCTGCTTCCCAAGCTGGCTTGGAACCAGCTAAGCACCAGCACAGGAGTTGAACTGATAGAATCATGGAACGTGTGGCTCGGAGGTGACCACATGGGGCCGCCTCAGCCCGCCTTCTCTACACTTACCCTCCAGGTCCAGACAGACGTGGACAGACGTGGACAAGTGCAGGCCAAGTGCAGACCTCCCCTCTGGGGGGAGCCTTTAAGGGTCGGTCCACGGTCCTCAGTCCTTCTGCCCCATCTCTGGCCAGACGAATCATTCCCTAGGGCGTTGTTCGAGCTACCTGTAGTTGAGCATCTCTGGGCGCACGGTGGATTGAACCTCCTGGTTGAGCAAGACCTGGCTAGAAGAGTAAAAGCAGAAACGATTTGTGAGTGTTAGTATACCCCCGCCCCGTCCTCCGCAGCAGGTGAAATAGAGGAGTAGAGAGGACAGGGACCAGACTCCCACATCACAGACCAGACCTTAGGAGGAAATAAGAAAAGGAGATGCCTGATGTGAGCACTCAATTCATTAAGCGCACGTGGGTGGCTTGCAGGGAGTTGAAATCGGCCATTTTTACTTCCCTCAGGTATTTGAGAGGCTGCTCTACAATGCCCTCCCCTCCTACCCCATCTCCTGGATCCTCTGAAATGGGATCCCCACTCCCACTGGATCTGTTGCTCCTCCTGAGGCAGGGGGCATGCGGGGAGGCAATGGCCAGTCTCAGCCCCTTATCTTCTCCTCCCCTCAGTGAAGGGCAGTCAAGTGTAAGGGACACGGCACCTGGAGGGGCTAAACCCATGCTGCCCCCCGCTTCCTCCCTGGGTTCCCCTTCCCCTCCTTGGTCCTCACATGGCCCTCCCCATGGGGGCCTCACCCTTTCCTGGCGAGTTCACAAGGACCTTATTCTCTGGGAAACTGCTGGAGGGACTTTGGCAATCAACTTCCTTTGTAACTCAGACGCCTCCCTTTCTACCATGCCTCTCAAGTGACAAGGGCCATGAATGCAGTCCAGAGACTTGGGACAAAGTTAGCAATTACTGAATTCCTGGGGGGGAGAACTTGAGTGTGCGTGTGTGAGCGTGAGTGTGTGCATGCATGCACTGGGGGGTGGTGCACAATCTGGGAAAGACCCTAAATAGACCAGTTAAAAATATCTGGAGAGATCTGGGTGATGAGGGAGGAACCCTGGACTTAGTCATACACTCAAGTTTTGGATCTGACCATTAGCAACCGTGTGGCCTCGGGCATGTGAATTCACCCCGACTCTGTTTTCTCCACTATAGTGGGTGCCTGTGGCGGATGTGACTCCTTACTGGGGGCAACCAATGAGACCAGGGCCCAACAGGAGCCCTGGAGAGGCAGGTGCTGTGTGATTGGCACTGTCATCACCAAGTGGCAGTTGGAACCCTCATCAGTGCTCACGTTCTGGAATGACAGCTCAACCACGTGCCCAGGGCCAGTTACAGGGCTTCTGGCTGGAACTGTCTGGAGGGTCAAGACCCCAACAAGCAGAGATGAGGGTGGCCTGGAGGGCAAAGTCTCACCTAGAGGTTGGAGGGTTGAGGGGGCACCATCTAGTGGTAGGGGTTCGTGTGTGTGTGTGTGTGTGTGTGTGTGTGTGTGTGTGTGTGATGCAGGAGAGGTCACCTGGGCGAGAAGATTAGTAGAACCACACTTAAGGCTGGTGAGGATGAAGAGCCTAAATTGGCCAACCGACTTTTCTCACAGATGGGCAAACTGAGACTTGGAGAGAGGTGAAGACAGAGAGCTGCAAAAGGAATGGGGGCAACTCAGATCTGAGCTCCCTGTCTCCAGCTTCTTCAATTTTAGAGGCCTTGAGTGTCCAGCTAGCACACTGATCAACTTTGCCACCCTGGGAAGTCACCGTGGCCTTTCAAGCGGGGGAATGTGGCTGAGAGACTATAGCAGATGGATTGGATCGCCTTTCCTGGAGTCTTGGTGCCCTTGGATGAGGCTGGGAGCTTCTGGCTGATGACATGGACAGGCTGGGGTCTGCCAGGCATTGTGCCTACCTCGGGTCAGGATGCTGGCCCAAACCATCAACCCGCATCTGGATAGGAGGCTCCCAGTCCCGGCTGTGTGCAGAGTCACCTGGAGGGCGGAACGAAAGAAAAGGGGCCCGGGGCACCTCGAGCTCTCCCAAGCCCACTCCACAGGTGATTCTTTCCCGGCCAAGCTGGACTTCAGGGATCACACAGTCCCCACCAGAGGGGCGACTGACTGGTGAAGAGGTTTCCTGAGAAGAACCTGCCGGAAGTGTGATTTGTTACTGCTGAATTTCCATGGGAACCTGATGGGGCAGGATGGGAAACACGTGTCAAATGCCACAGCCGGTCCCTCCTTTATGCACGTTTCCGATCACATGCCATTGACCTGATGGAAGCGCCTCACCCTTGGGCTGATTCTAATGATACAGCTTGCCCTGCCGTCCCCTGTTGGCCGTGGATTTCTAACTGTCGCTGCGGGCAGGATGGTCATTAGCACCTTGACGTTCATACCTCCCATGTCCATCATGGCGGTGATTAGGGGCTGCGACTTGCCTGCCGGTGTCCCAGGCAGGGGCTGGGAGGTGGGTCCCCGGGGCCTGGCGGCGATGGCCGGAGTGGGTGGGGGCAGCAGGGGGACAGGCCAGTGCGTTCCATCTAATCACCTGGCTGCAGACAGTGGGCCTGAGCCCTTCTGAGAGGCGCCCGGCCCACCGCCTAATCCTCTGCCTGCCTCTCGCCATAACGAGCCAGCCGCCACCAGCTGCCAAACGGCTAGATGGGACTGAGTTTAATTGCTACCCCAAATGTCAGCCTTTTCAAACCCACAGTATTTCATCACTTACCTTTAAAGAAGAGGGGAAAAAAAAATCAATTTGGACCGTGAGTTTCGGCAGCAAAGCCTGCAGAAAGGGCTGCCCAGTTCTTCAGGGGAGCTGTTCTTTTCATTAAAATAGCTATTTTTAAAACTCTCTCCCTCTCTCTCTCTTTAACACGAGATGAAAAATCCCAGCTACAAGAAGAAACCCTTTCATGAGGGAATAATAATATAAAAAAAGAGTTTAAAAAAGCCCACTTCTAAAATGGGTCCCCTTTTTTTTTTAACCTCTCAAAGGTTAAAAAAAGAAAAGAAAGCGTTTTATTGTCAAAAGGCTTTCACACGTGTGATCTCATCCACTCTCAGAGCAGCTGGGGGGTGTTGGGGGAGGGCAGGTGTCATTGTCCCCATTTTACGGATGAAGGAATGCCCCCCAGAGGCTAAGGAGCTGCTGGGGGTAGGTTGCCACACATCTATTCAAGGGGCAGGAGAGAGGATCCCCATTTTCTGTTGTCCAGACTGACCTCTTCCTATGAGTCCATTGGTCCTGTCGCCAGATACACCCACCTCCCAAATTCAAGCTATTTACTTGCTAGTCAGAAAGTGAAAGTAAGGGGCATTAAAAAAAAACAAAAAACAAAAAACAAACCAACCCAGAGACCCGTTGGAGTTTAACACTCATTTAAACTCTCCGTGAGATCACAGCCATCCTTTCTTCCCTAGGGAGAATTTCCCCCCTTTCCTTTAGAAGAAAGGGATGTAATTCTTTTGGAGATTACATTCCCCGGAAACTGGTTTCTTAAGCTCCCGCCTAAAGAAGTGTTCCAAAGTCTGCAGACTAATTAACCCCATTGTTCAGAATTAATCACCTCAGGAATATTTGGAGTCAACAAGAAATGTATCAATTGGGCTCTTAATAAACCTAATGAAATGACTCAACATAAAGGCATATGAAATAGACTGAAAACATTAGCATAAACCACCAACCTCCCCGAGCTCTTGGCAGAACAATCTTAATTGACACTTTATTAGCACCGAGAATTGCTATCAATTTGGCAAATCCCCCCACATTGCCTACCGAAATGATAGACATTTTTTAAGAGAGAAAAAAGGGGGAAAGAAGTGACTTGGAGTTTCGCGTGCACGAAGACAGAGGAGAAATGGCATCAGAGTCCTGGGTGGAAACGGAGCGTCCTCCCCCTAACTGGAGTCCAGTGGACACAGGGGTCTATACCACCAGGTCCTTCAGGGTTGAGGAATCGTCACTGCCACACAGCTCCAAGCAGCCCGAACTGTCTGCCTCACTAGCTCGCCAGCAGAGGCATCCCCCCACTCCCAGCATTCGGGCGGGGAGTCTGGGCACAGGTGGGAGTGAAAGAAGGGGGTGAGCCACGAGGAGCTTGAAATCTTTCTTGTGTTTTAGCTTCTATAGTGATGGAACATCTGCTTCCAAAGTTTGGGGACTGTTTCTAATCCCACATTCTCCAGTCTCTGTTAATTCCTGATAATTCTGCCCTGAGTTTGAGGTAAATGTCAGAGGGGCCCCAGATTCTCCTTGGCAATCGCAGATCACCCACGAGCCAGGAACTAAAATCCCCCTGGGTTTTATTTCAGTGAACTTGACACAATCTGGTGTTTCTGTCCTGGGTGTCTGTGACCACCCTGACATCATGGACCTGCCTCTCACCTTCTTCTTTCTTCTTTTCCTTCTCTCTGTCTTGTGCCTGTGACTCATGAGGCACAGGTTTAGGGCTCAGCCCAGGTAGACAAGGTGGCCCCGCATGTCTTGGGGTGGCTCCTGCTTGCTTGGAGTGGCCAGAGAGGAAGAAGTCTTGAAGAATACGTTGCTGTCCCAGACAGGGCACAGACAGCAGCAGTGTCCAGCCCTTGGACAGAGAATTGGAGAAATAAAGGGGAGATAGCTCCTGCTTGATTTGAGATTGACGGGAATCTGGCAGTTCCTGTCATACGCCCCCAACTTGGCTTGGGTTCTACCTTGTACAGCTATTGTAGGCACAGGCTCTGGGATCAGACTGCCTGGGTTTGAATCCTGGCTCTGCCAAGTATTGCCAATGTGACTTCATGCACCTCAGTTTTCTCATCTGTAAAATGGGACTGTAACAGTGGGTCCTAAAAGGGTTGTAATAAAGTTTGAATAAATAAGGTTCTTAGACCTGTGCCTGTCACAAAATAAACACTATATAAATGCTTTGCTGTTATTATTGAAAAGGAAACTGGAAGAAAGCATGGGCTAACATTCATTGACCATTCACTATGTGGTGTCATGAAAGCCCAGGGTGGAAAGAACTGGGAAAGGGATTGAATGCTCCAGATTGATAAGATCCTGCCTGGGGGTCTCCCACTGAGTCCTTGGTGACCACTGGATTCAGACAATTGAGATCTGATGTCAGGGTAATATTAAGACAGAACAGAGGGGTGTTTGGGTGGTTCAGTCAGTTAAGCTTCCAACTCTTGATTTCAGCTCAGGTTTTGATTTCAGGGTTGTGAGACTGAGCCCCTTGAGGGACAGAGGAAGGAGAGAGAGAATCCCAAGCAGACTCCCTGCTGAGCGTGGAGCCTGATGCAGGGCTCCATCTCACGACCCATGAGATCATGACTTGAGCCAAAATCACAAGTTGGATGTTTCACCGACTGAGCCACCCAGGCGCCCCACCAAACACAGTTCAAATCCTTCACAAGCATTATCTCATTTCATCCTCACAGAATCTTATAAGGTACGTACAATATTTACCCTCCTTTTATGCACAAGGGCACTGAAACACAAAGGGGTTAAGTATTTTGCCCAAGATGATACAAATATAAGGGATAGAACTGGGATTGACAGAACGCAGGATCCAACATCTGCAACAGCACTCGCTGGGACTTAGTGCTTCAACTTTTGAGAGCAACCTCAAAGAGCACAACCATAATGGTTTCTCCAGAAATCATGCCAGATCTTGGATCTGGGAGCAGAGGACACTGGGTCTTTCTCTGAAGCCCATTTAGGTTGTTCTTCTAGAATAAATGAACTCGAGCAAATCTTACTCTAAAGCGTTATATCAATTTTGGGAAGGCCAGTGATAGCATTTAGGCTTCTTCAGATCACTGCCGTTGGCGAGCAGGAGGATTTCTAGAGCACCATGGCACTTTCTGCTCAGGGCAAGTCCCCTGCCATAGGAACTTCCCCTACTGACACTCTTAGGATGATATTCCAGAACTTTGCTTCACTTCTTTTTGCCTGAGTATTTAGTGTCCAAGAGAGCTGGGCCGTAGTCTTGTACTCTGTCAGTAGCTGTCACCATCCAGGATATGCAACCCCCTGCTTTGATATGTCCTTAAATTGCTGTCTGAGCAGGAATATGTTTGTCTACTTGGATTACACAGAGAGCTTTTAAAATTAGGCATGATCAACACCATTATAATTTACTTGTGAATTTCTCTCAGGGCTCATTCTCTTGTCCCTACCCTCACAAAGACCCTGATCTTATAAAATGTCTCTCTCTCCTTCTCTTGCTTTCTTGCTTTAAATGTGACCCTTAAACAATATATCCCTAAATAGTAGGATTGTTTAGTTTAACTTTATATAAAAAGAGTACAGCTGAATGATCTTTTCAAAATACAAACCTGATCAATCAATGTGATATACTATATTAATAGAATAAAGAACAGAAACAAAAGGATCATCTCAATAGATACAGAAAGAGCATTTGACAAAATCCAATACCCTTTCTTAATAAAAATGCACAACAAATCAGGAATAGAACTCTCTCAACCTGATAAAGGGCATCTGTTAAAAAGCCCGCAGCTAACATCATACTTAATGATTAAAGACTGTATTTTCCTTCTAAGATCAGAAACAAGACAAGGATGTCTGCTCTTACCATTTCTATTCAACACTGTATGTGAGTTCTAGCCAGGGCAATTAGGCAAGAAAATGAAAAAAAAAAATGCCGTAAAAGGCGTTCAGATTGGAAAGAAAGAAGTCAAACCACCTTGATTTGCAGATGGCACGATCTTATACGTAGAAAACCATAAGAATCCATAGAAAAATTATTAGAACGAATAAGGAAGTTCAGCAAAGTGGTAGGCTACAAGCTTGATATGAAAATCAGTTGTATTTCTATATACCAGCAATGGGCAACCTGAAAATGAGATTAAGAAAACAATTTAGTTACAAGAACATCAAACAATACTTAGTAGTGAATTTAACCAAGAACACGCAAGAGTTGCTCACTGAAACCTAAAAAAATGGAAAACATCCACATTCATGGACTAGAAGGCGTGCTGTTGCCAAAAGGACAGGAGAGCCCAAAGCAAACAACAGAGGCAGGGCTTTCCTAGTCAAATTCCAACAGCAGTCTTTGTCTCTCTCACTTTTTCGGAAATGGGCAAACTGATCCGAAAACTCCAATGGAGACCCAAGGCGTCCCAAATAAGCTAAAACAATTTTAAAAAAGGAGAACAGAGTGAGAGGACTCACAGTTTCCTATTCCAAAACTTACTACAAAGCTACAGGAATCAAAATATTGTGGTGCTGGCATAAGGAGAGACATATAGATCAGTGGAAGAGAAATGAAAGCCCAGAAATAATCCTAGACATCTGTGATTTTTGACAAGGGCGCCAAGATCCAATGGGGGGAAGAATAAACTTGTCAACAAATGGCTCTGGGAACAGCTAGGACAATGCTTATCCACACGCAATAGAACACATTGGGAGCCCTGTTTCACACAATATTTAAAAATTAATACAAAATGGACCCCAGACCTCACTGTAACAGTTAAAACTATAAAATCCTTAGAAGGAAACAAAGGTGTACATCTTAATGACCTTAGATTGGGTCTGGTTTCTTTTTTTCTTCTTCAAGTTTTTATTTAAATTCCAGTTAGTTAACATAGAGTGCCATATTAGTTTTAGGAGTAAAACTTAGTGACTTATCACTTACATATAACACCCAGTGCTCATCACAAGTGCCCTCCTTAATCTCCACTACCCACTTAATCCATCCCCCCTCACACTTCCTCCCTCCTGCCTCCCCGCCCCCCCCGCCCCCCCGCCGCCCCGCTGCCAATAGGGTCTGGTTTCTTAAATATGCACCAAAAGCATAAGCAACAAAAGAAAAAAATCGGTAAAGTAGATGTCAACAGATGAAAACATTTGAACATCAAAGGACACTATCAAGAGAATGAATAGGCAACCTACAGAGTGGGAGGAGATATTTGCAAGTCATGTATCTGATAAAGGCCTGGTATCCAGAATATATAAAGAACTCTCACAACTCAATGACAAAAAGACAAAAGGCCCAATTTAAAAATAAGCAAAGGATTTGAATAGATATTTCTTCAAAAAAGATATGCTCAGTTGGTTAAGCGACTGCCTTCGGCTCAGGTCATGATCCTGGAGTCCCGGGATCGAGTCCCACATCGGGCTCCCTGCTCGGCAGGGAGTCTGCTTCTCCCTCTGACCCTCTTCCCTCTCGTGCTCTCTATCTCTCATTCTCTCTCTAATAAATAAATTTAAAAAATTTTAAAAAATGTGCCTTAACTTCAAAAAAAAAGATATGCTAATGGCCAATAGGCACACAAAAAGATGCTCAGCATCCTTAGTCATCAGAGAAATGAAAATCAAAACCATGAGATACCATTTTACACCCACTAGGATGGTGATATAAGAAACAAAATGAATATAACAAGTGTTGGAGAAGATGTGGAAAAACTGGAACCCTCATACATTGCTGGGGGGGAATGCGAACGTGGGGCAGCCGCTGGAGAAAGCAGTTTGGTGTTTCTCAAAAAGTTAGACAGATTTGCTATATGACCCAGCAATTCCATTCCTAGGTATGCACCCAAGAGAACTGAAAATACATGTTTCCACAAAAACCTGCACAGGAATGTTTGTTTTTTTATTTTTATTTTTTTATTATTTTTTTAATTAAAAATTTTTTTATTGTTATGTTAATCACCATACATTACATCATTAGTTTTTGATGTAGTGTTCCATGATTCATTGTTTTGCACAGGAATGTTTATAGCAGCGATCTCATAATAGCTCCAAAGTGGAAAAAACCCAAATGTCCATTAACTGATGAATGGATTCACAACATGTGGTCTAAGCACACAATGGGGTACTATCTGGCCATAAACAGGAAGGAGACGCTGATGTATGTGGCAACATGGAGGAACCTCAAAACCGTGACGCTGGGTGAGAGAAGCCTCACGCCAAAGGCTGCGTGTTGTCTGCTTCCACTTACAGGAAATGCCCAGATTGAGTGAATTCATAGTGACAGAAGGAAACTGAGTGGTTGCCAGAGGATGGAGGGAGGTGGGAATCGGGAGTGACTACGAACAGGTACTGGGTTTCTTTTTGGGGTGATGGACACGTTCTGGAATGCAGATAGTGATGATAGTTGTACAACACTGTGAATATACTAAAAACCCCTGAATTATACACTTTATTTATTTATTTTTTAAAGATTTATTTATTTATTTGAGAGAGAGAGAGAGAGCGTGTGCGAGCCTGGGCAGGGGGTAGGGGCAGAGGGAGAGAGAGAGAATCTCAACCAGATTCTGTGCTGAGGATGGAGCCCAAGGTGGGGCTTGATCCCACGACCCTGAGATCATGACCTGAGCTGAAATCAAGAGTCGGCCGCTTAACCAACTGAGCCACCCAGGTGCCCCGGAATTATACATTTTAAAGTGATGAACTTTAGGTTATATGAGTTTTCTCTCAATAAAAATAATTGCAAGAAGAAAATGCAACAGTCCCCACCTAAAATCCTGCCCCTGGCTTCCTGCCGTGGCCTGGGCTCCTCCCTGCAGGCTCCTTGGCCTCATTTCAGACCGTTTGGCCCTATGGCCTTTGGATTTCAGCCTTCTTTCCATCAGTCCCTCAAGAGAATGTGCCGGGTTCCCCAGCTCCCTCTGGACCTTTGCTCAGGCTCTTCCTTCCGTCTGAAACACTCTTGTTCCATTCTCTGCATCTTCCAAGGAACCTCCCATGACCTTCCAAACCACATCAAGACTCACATAGCACTTGTTCTTTTCCTTCTGAGTATTTGCCCCTATTTGTGCGTGTGTGTGTGCACGCACACACACACGCACACACACACACACGCACAGACACTGTTTAACGTCTACATCCCCCACCAGACCCAAAGTCTTGTTCCTTGTCTTATTCCTGGTCCTTAGCACAGTGCCCAGCACACAGCCTCTAGGATAAGCCTCCTCGCTAGTCCTGTCTACTGTGGATTTTAGGGCTAGACCTCACCAGCCCCTGTTCTTGGTGGCTGTATTTCATCCCTCTATCCTGGCTTCCCCCTTGGTTTCCCCTTGGGAGTTTTTTTTTTTTTTTTTTTAAACCTCTGCCCAACCAAACAATTGGATCAGCATTTCTGGGGGTGCGACCTGGGCAAGGATGATTTAAACAACTCAGTGATGCTAACGTGTAGCCAAGGCTAAAGCCGCTGCTTCGGTCTCTCTTCTCTCCCTGCCCAGCAAGACCCAACCTGCATTTTTCCTGAGCCCCTGCGAGGTATCAAGTCCTTCGGAAGTCCCCGGTGAGCCCAGAGACCTGAGACATCACTCCCAGAGACAGCACACCCTCTTCTGAGCTTCCTCAAGGGCTTTTATTTATTTTTTTATTATTTACTTTTTATTATTTATTTTTTTTAAGATTTTATTTATTTATTTGAGAGAGAGAGAAAGCATGAGAGGGGAGAGGGTCAGAGGGAGAAGCAGGCTCCCCGCTGAGCCTGGAGCTTGATGTGGGACTCGATCCCAGGACTCCGGGATCATGACCTGAACCGAAGGCAGTCGTCGCTTAACCAGCTGAGCCACAAAGGCGCCCCCCCAAGGGCTTTTAATACTGGCAGCTACTAAGACACAAAGTCAAGCAAAGAAATTGCGGAAACATTTCTCAGCCCAAAGTCTTTGCTGGGGACTCCCACAAATATGGCTGTGACATCTTTTGGCCTGAGGTCTCACCCTAGCTTCTGACCCAGCTCCTTGACCCTGCGTCACTTTTGCCCATGAGTTGGGGCTTCTCCAATTTTCTTTATGCATAGGTCCTGGCTAGGTAAGACAGAAGAGCCCGAGGGGTGGCTTCTGATGTTCAAAGTCTAGATTAATATACATTTGCAAGTCTAGCGTGCTTCTGCCCTGGCAGGTCTCCCTCTCGTGCAGAGCCCCCACAGGGCTGGCTCCAAGTTTCTTGGGGTTCCAAGTAGGAGGGATCGGGGTAACAACCTGGTGAAAGTCTGGGGTGGGGCTGGGGGACTTACACTGAAGTTATGCTTGTGCTGAAGCTCGCAATTTTAACTTAGGTTGTCTGTGATAGATCAAAATAAGTAGCAAACATTTTATAAAGATGACTTTATAATTTACACAAGATTGAGAAAACATTCCTTGCCCATATCTAAGAACATTATTATTATGGCTATTATTATTAATTTAACAGTAGCTCTGGAGTGAGTTGGTGAAAATGCCATCCTGCCTCTGAAGAGACTTTTCCAATCTTCCTGGAAAGTACTCTGTTTAACTGTTCTCTGAGCTTGAAATGAGAGCAACACTCACATCTTTTGAAATAGGACTGTGGCTTCGGCATGGGAAGCAAGGGACAAAGGGCTTTGGCCTGTTTCCACTCTGTTATTGGCTGACTGAAGGACCCATGGATACCAAGTGCCTCAGTTTCTTCTTCTGTAAAATGGGGATAATAGAACCTGCCTCATCGGGTTTTGGGGAGACTCAGTGGGAAGATACACATAAAGCACTTAGCACAGCACCTGGCACAGAATAAACTCCCAAGAAGTTTGATTGTTAATTAAACACATGAGCTATGCCTGGACACGTACATCTGCACATGTGCACGAGGGCCAAGCGCCATATCTCTGCGTCCGTCACTCAAGCCCTGTATTATCGAACATCCATACCCTTATGAATACTTGAAGAAAAATTAGGCATTAATATTTAAACTGTGCTCTCCATTGCCGATGTTTTATAATGTGGGGTTGGCTTGGAAATGATTTTTGATTTGTGGAACAGCATGGCGGCAGACATTTGATCCATGGAGACCCATGTGCTTGGTTTCCATGTTTCTTCCGGTGTCCACCCACCTGAGAGGCAGTTTTTGATGAGTCTAGACCATCACAAGGTCAGGTCACAGGCCTGGGGCTTGGAACCCGCCTTCAGCTTCCCCCTGCTGCTGAGAGACCAGCCTGTGGGAGGGAGAGGAGACGCAGGGGTGTGAGGGGCCAGACTGGGATCTGTACAGCGAGGGGGCCCCGGGTCTCAGTCCTGCTCTGCTGCACCAGGCCAGTAACAAAATGACTTGGAGTCCCTAAACAGTCCTATGGCATTGGGATTGTGAGTCCACCTTGAGGAGCAAGAACCCGGGGTTCCCAAAGAGAAGGGGCTGCTCTAAGCCCCATGGTGTTGCTGCCAGTGGAGGGCCTGGGCGTGGCTCCAAGCCCCTTGGTCTTTGCTGTATGCCGGGAGAGTGGCCCCGGCTTTCCCGGGTGGCCAGCCCCACTCAGCCCTGAACCCCCTGTCCTCTGTGACTGCTCCCTCCTCCCGCCTGGGCCAACAGGTGCATACCCCTACTCAGGGGCCCAGCCTGGCGGCTCCACAGAAACCCCAAAGTGCATTGGGACAGGTTGCTGGGAAGGGCTTGGGGAGCTCCCTGCCTTAGGTGTATAGAGAGGCTGCCAATAGAACGGGGAGAAGGCAGAGGTGATCTGGTATAGGTACCAGCCTCTAGGAGGGGGATATTCCTGGCCCTGAGTGGCTCTGTGCCTTTCACTCTATGTGGTGGCTGAGAGAGTTGGGGGACGGTGGCTGGCAGGTGGCCCAGAGGCCCTGCATAGACGCCTGGGAAGCTGGGTGGGCAGGGATGGTGAGTAAAGCCTGCTGACTTACTTCTGGGCTGGTCGGAGGAGCAGACGGGGAGGGAAGGCTGGAGGAGTGGCCTCGGGGAGCCTCTCTCTCAGAGGTCCCTGCCACAGCCAGGGGGCTGCAGCGTACATCCTGGTGAGGGGGACACGTGTGGGCAGAGCAACCTCACTGTCCTCTGGGCTGGAGGCCTGCCCTTCAGGCCAGCAGTGTGTGTCTTTAAAGACTGTCCTTCCTCTCCCGGAAAGAGCCAGGGGCCGTCCACCGGCAGCTCTGAGTGCAGATACGGGCACTGCCAGCTAAACTGACAGCCTGGTCTAGTAAGAAGAGCCTTGGCCTGCAAGCTCCATCACCAACCTTCTGTGTGACCTTGAACAGGTCCTCTCCTCTATCTGGGCCTCAGTCTTCCTGTCTGTAAAGTGGGGAGATTGCATCTGGTGGCCTCCGACATCTCTCCTTGCTCTGATAGTGGCTGTATCCAGTGGACACCTAATCCACATTCGTTGAATAAATGAAGGGTCTGTTGAATAAATGTGGTTCTGGGCTGGTAACAGGAACGAGCTTTTGAAAGACAAATGAGGTTGTTTGAACCTGGAGAGCTAGCAATCAGGGTGACCATCTCTTGACTGCTTAGGCTGTGACCAGCACTGTGCTCAGCACTTCCCATTTGCTGCCTCATTACATCTCCATAACCACCTCATGATGTGGGCTCTGTGATTTTTCCCACTTCACAGATGACAAGGTCGAGGCACAGAGGGGTACCTTGCCCGACAGCACCCACCAGGGTGATGATATTACTCAGGACTCTTTCAGCTGTTTGTCACAGAAATGCAACTCATACAGGCTTAAGGAGAGAAGACAATTTATCTGTAAAGTGCAGGGGGAGCGGGACCCAGGAGCTCAAGCGATGACGTCAGGACTATCTCTGTCCCCCACTTGCTTACTTCATGGTAACTATGGACAGCGAGGACTCCCATCCTGAGTTAAAAAAAAAAAATAGTGCAGGGACGCCTGGGTGGCTCAGTCATTAGGCGTCTGCCTTCGGCTCAGGTCATGATCCCAGGGTCCTGGGATCGAGCCGCGCATCGGGCTCCCTGCTCGGCGGGGAGCCTGCTTCTCCCTCTGCCACTCCCCCTGCTTGTGTTTGTTCCCTCTCTCGCTGTCTCTCTCTCTGTCTGTCAAATAAATAAAATAAAAAAAATAGTTTGGAAGTTAAGGCCCAATTTCTGAAGTCAGAGGAGCTGGGTCAAGCTCTGGCCTTGCTGTGTAACCCTGGACAAGTTACACAGCTTCCCTGCCTCAGTTTCCTTGTTGGTGAGGTGGGGATAAGAAGACTTAGCTCATGGGACTGTTGTGATGAGCTTGGAAGTGTGACGTGCCAGGAACAGGACTTAGCCACGTGTGTGTACCGCTGCTACCACCTTCGGAAATTACAGGTGGTGAGAAAGCGCCCCCCCCCCCCCAGTCCCCAAAAGAGCCCACATCTGACTAACATTGGACTGACCTGGGTCCTGTGCCACCTCTTAAACTGATCACAGTGGCGGGGGGTTGGGGGAGGGAATGTGCTGATTGGGCCTGGTCACATGCCTCCCTTAGAGCCCTGGAGCACAAGGGTGGCCGGTCCTCCCCAGCCAGGGACCGAGAGTGGCAGAGAATTGACACGCCTGAGGAAAACACAGCTTACCGCACAAACCAGTAGGAGACCGCTATTGTGGCCCGCTGGGACTTGAACCCAGACAGCTCCCCTCCTAAACATGCAAGCATGGATTCTGGTTTGCTTGTTTGTTTAAGGTAATTTTCCACTTATTTGAAAAATTTTAACTTGTATACCCAAAAGGTTTCTTTTCTGTTAAATTCTATGCATTTTAATGAATGCAGAGAGTCTTGAAAGCACTACCACAAACAGAATACAGGCCAATTCCAACACACCCAAAATTCCCTCATGCTGGCCTATTGTGATCAGTCCTTCCTCCACCCTAATGAATCCGTTCTCTGAAACTAGAGTGTTTGCCTTTTCCAGAATGTTCGACAAATAGGACCATCAGCCTGGAATCTTTCAAGACTGGCTTCTTTCACTGGACATAATGCATTTGAGATTCATCCACGGCTTTGTGTGTATCAATAGTTCAATCTTGTTTATGGCCAAGTAATATTCCATCGCATGGCTCTACCACATTTTGTTTATTCATTCATCTGTTAAAGGACAGTTGAGTTGTTTCCAGTTTTTGGTAATTATAGATAATGAATAATGCTGCTATAAACATCTGTGCACGGTTTTTTTTTTTTTTTGGTGTGTGAACACCAGTTTTCATTTCTCTGTAAATAAACACCTAGGAGGAAGGTTGTTGAGTCATATGATAAATGTTCTAAGAGACTGTCAGCCCGCTTTCTTGGGGAGCTGTACCACTTTGAATCTCCACCAGCAATTGAGGAGAATTCTAGTTGCTCTACATCCTTTCCAGCAATCGGAGGTTGCTAGTACCTTCTGTTTTTGCCATCCTAATAGGTGTGCAATCCAATCATGGAAACTTCGCCAAAAATTTTAATAAATGGTATCAGTAGCTGGAGAAGTCCGAAAAGGTCCGAGTGAACTTGAGACTAAGTACTGCATATCGCAGACACTAGAACAGCGGTGGGGGATGGGGAATTCCGTCGAGTGTTGGAAGGAACTTGGTTAAGACAAATTTGTGATGGATCTGGGAAGGGTAGAGGGGCTCTCTGGTATCAGAGCCACCAAGGCCCTCAGACATGACCCTGAGACATGCTTTCACTGCATCTGTGAGGAGACCAGGTCTGGTGGGGCAAGGGAAGGCTCTTGCCCAGCCACGGGACATACAGTAGATGCCCAATAAATGAGTGAATAAATGACAAAAGGCACTTTCTTCTTCAGGATCCCACTGGGGCTGAGATATTTTGTTGTGCCTGTACCAGCAGTGGAGGGTGTGCTGACTGATCTCTCCTGGGTTCCTTGGACTGAGGGGATCTTGGCAAAGACCCAGCTCAGATGCAGATCTGCTTGGCATTGCTGGCCTAGGGGTACCTTGTGCCCACTCTGTAGGAAGGAGGGAAGGCTGTGGGGTTGGGGTGGGTGGCAACTGTCTACTCCGCAGGTATTAGTTGTGCCTGTTGCATGAGAAGTAGCCCATTTTCCTGCCTTTTGGTGACCGTGGTTGACCGCCCTGGAGTCTTTGGGGACCTCTGGGTCCTCATTCAAGCCCCTAGGCCTGTCGTGAAGGGGACGGAACTGTGCTGACAAGGAGGGAATCAGGCTGCAGCTCCCCCAGGCCTGGAGCTGCCCAGGCAGAGCTCTACTCACCCCTCCTGTTTCTGAACTTAGAGGAAACCGCAAAGAATTGGGCTGAGTGGATGGACCTCGGCCCTGAGCTCTGGGGATGAGCAGTAGGGAAGGACTGATCTGGCCTTGAGGGCTGGCCCAGGGTGCGGTTTGGCCCCACCTCAGCTCCCTCAGGGGGTGGGGCAGCTCTCTGACTTGGCATCTAAAGTCTCACAAGAGGGGAGGAGGGGCAAAGAAAACCCCTCTTCGAGAAGCTCCAGGCCACACACCTTGGTCAAGGAGGCGGTGATGTAGGGATCTCATGCTCCTGCCCTGCCGTCCACAGGGAATGCCACCATTAGGGCCACTCCTTTGATGAACGCTGTGACTCTAGCAGAGCCCCGTGAACATGTAGATGGTACCTGGGGAAAGCATGCATGTGGCTTGATTCAATGAACTGCAGCCACTTGGAAAGTGCCTGAGGCCGGGCTTTCAGGGGCTGGGACCTGAGAAGGACGAGGTCTGATGAGGGCGGGAGGGAGTGGAGAGGGTGGATTGGTCGCAGCAAAAGGCACAGCCCTCTGGGGAAGGAGGAGGCGTGCACGCACGGGGTTGTGGGGATAGTCAGGGGTGACCTGGTGGGGGGTCAGGGGTGACCACGGACCTCCAGAGCAGGGTAGGAGCTCTGGAGGAGGGGGCGGTGCAGAGATGGGCCTAAGGCATCCTTCTTGTCTGCTGTTTTCTGAATGACACACACACACACATGTTGAGAAG
This sequence comes from Callorhinus ursinus, assembly GCF_003265705.2. NCBI lineage: Eukaryota > Metazoa > Chordata > Mammalia > Carnivora > Otariidae > Callorhinus > Callorhinus ursinus. The sequence continues at coordinate 8,668,707 of NW_027397080.1, read as the reverse complement.
CGTGTACTCCTGAGACTGTCAGACGCCACCATGGGGCTGCCCTTTGGGGCTTCTGGGAGAGTCCTCAAGGACCCCGGCTGTCTTCCCATTTCCTTCCTTCAGAGCAGACTCTATCTGGCTACAGGACCCTCTGATCCAGGAGAAGGAGTCCTTCACCTTGGCCTCCTTCTTCCCTACTGGCTACATCAAAGGGGCCACCTCCTCCCAGTTGATGCATTTTGGGCTGAGAAGTAGATGTGACAGAAACAACAATGATGACGACACAATGAATGTCACTTTGGAGGGCTTCGCGCGCACTTCATATGCTCCTCCCAAAGACCCCGTTATTACCCCATTTCACAAACGAGGAGATGGAGGAGCCCCTGGTTCAGGGTCATATGGGGAGTAGAGAAAGGATCAGGAATTCACATGCAGGTTGGTCTCACTCCAAAGTGAATGCTCTTGACCTCCACTCAAGATCGAGTGACATGGTCTGCCCCCTTGGAATCAGGTGAACAGAGGAGCATGGCATGAGGAACCCCTGGGGATCCAGGTCTGTGTTGGGCAGGAGGGAGGGGGTCTGGCCCATGATCCAGACCCTGCCCAGGGGCTGGCACTGCTGGGGAATGGTGCTGATGCCTCCTACTGGGGCAGCCCCTACCCTTGGCTGGCATTCACAATAGGCCTTCCCTGTCTTGTCCCCAGCAAAGTCTATCCAAGGAGAACTTGGCTGTAAATTTTTCACGTTCCGCAGCCACCCGGCCCTGGCCCCAGCCTTGGTCAGGGGCTGCTGCTGAGCAGACAACAGATTCGTCACCGGGTGCGTCCTGAGCCAGCACAGCTGTCGGCAGGGAAGAGTGGCTGCCCCTTGACCATGGCAGCTTTGCCCTTGAGCATGACAGGTGCAGACAGAGACGGCAGAATTTGTGGTTCTTCCCTCCGAGTGATGGATGTATTGGCTCCTTGAGCCTCTGCTCTACCACCTGCTGTCAGAGGAGGTGAGTCTGGCTCCAGGGGAGTGAAGCAGAGGGCAGGATGGGCCCACTGTACACCTCTAGGGCAACTTGATCAGTAAGCAGGGCCGGGCATGGGGCGGTGACCCTGGCCAGATGGGCAGAAGGGATGTGGAGGCTGGGAACTTGTTGTCCGCCCCTTCCTCGCCCTCCTGACTGCCCAGCGCACATTGATAGAGAACACCTTTTCCTCATTTTCTGTCAACCATCCATCCATCCCACACATACTCACAGAACACCTGCCATTTGCAGGGGCTGTGCCAGGTGCTGGGGATGGAGCAGGGACCCAGCCCCCCAGGATGCCTGCCTTTGTGGAGCTTTGAGTCCAGTGGGGGCAGAAGCCAACAAATGCAGTAGAGAAACAAAAAAGCTCAGGGAATGCCCACAGCTATGAAGCGAATTCAAACCGAGTGATAGGAGAGCGACCAAGGGGCCCCTTTAGTGCAGGTGATCAGGAAGGTGTCTCTTAGGAGGTAACCTTGAATGACAAGAAAGTGCTGGCCAGGTGGGGTCTAGGGGAAGAGTCGTGGGCAGAGGGCACTGCTGATGCTAAGCACCTAAGGAGGGGTGAGCACGGAGTGTGCACCGGGCAGGGACAAGCCACTCCGGCTGGAGCAGAGCACGCGATGGGGATGCGGTGCTGCATGGGGCTGACGAGGCAGGCCAAGGGCTGATTCTTCATAGGCACAAGGAGTTTGGTTTTCTCCTAAGTGGGATGGGAAGCTATTAGGGCTTACAGTAAGGGAGAGGCAGGATCTGATTTATGTTTTGAAGCGATGATTCTGGTTTTGTTAGAGCAGATGCCGCTAGCAAAATCCAAACTGGCCACAGTTCTCCAGCTGCCAACACACACAGCCTACCGGAATATCCCATGCTCTTTACCCGGGTGCTGTTCTGACCATAGCGAATGCCATCATGTCTAAGACGATTTTCAGTGTGTAAAGTTTTGTAATTGTGTCATTGTACACAGACACATAGCTCACGAGTATTTCTTTTTTTTTTTTTAATTTTTTTATTGTTATGTTAATCACCATATATTACATCATTAGTTTTTGGTGCAGTGTTCCATGATTCATTGTTTGTTCATAACACCCAGTGCTTCACGAGTATTTCTTTATGAGACATGTGGACAAGGTCCAATCTCATCCAGGGAAGATACAGAGCCTTGAGTACAATTGGCACCGTTACAAACCATCCTGAGTCCATCAGTTCCAAAAACTGCTCTTAATAAATTGAGTAAAGTAGGGAAGTTAAATGCAGGAAACTTGGAAACGTGGACCCATTGGCCCAAAGGGATATTAACAGATTGGCATTTAAGTGTTGATGTTTCTCAAGCTTTGGGCAGCATCGTAATTCAACACATGGTTTGGTGTGACAACATTTCGTGTGATATGCTGAATCTGAGATGAGTATGTCATATATAAAAGAGAGGAAAAGAGCTAGCTGTTCAGAAAGGGAAGGGAGAACAGCAATTGAGAAAGACGTATTGGAGCATGGTAAGAAAGAACTCAGAAGCCTGGGAGTCTAATTGAAAAGAATAGCATGAACTTACGACTTGAACATTCCATTCAAGCACCAAAAGAGCCCAGGCTGTCTCTAGGCTGGTGCACCGCCCCGGGTGTCATGATAGAACCGTGTGGCCTCCCGACCATGGAGACGTCTTTTAAATCACTTTGTACCAAAAGGAAGCAGGGATTCCCTGGAGGATAAGCTGCGCTGGATCTTGGGGCGCAGATGTCTTAGTGTTAGAAGGCTTTCAAAGATGCTTTCAGATGCCTGCAGGAAAATTGGAATGTGCACAGAGGCCAGCCCAAAGAGAGTGTCCTTTACGCCTGTTGGGATGACCAAGTAGGGACAATTTGAGCATAAAAATCAGGAATTACGAGCAAGAACAAACTAAGGCCATAAAAGAGCTTAAGTCTATCAGGCTATTGAAAAACGGGAATTAATAGGAAGTATACCAGGGGCAGTTGGAATGCACACCATCAGTTTTCAATATGGTTTACAAAGGGATATTGATCAAGTCACATGACTAGGAGCTCACACTTAAATTGTGGCCACCAACCAGTTCGCCAGTCCAAATTTTTTTGACTTGCTCCAGTTTTTGCTTGAAGGATTAAAGCGCATGCAGAATCATGCTGTTCTTTATAGTGTTTGTTTGGTTGTATCCAGTGTTCAATGTTTGTAATAAACACAAACACACTCAGACCCACACAACCCAGATTTTATCATTATAGATTTTTGGATGGCACCTCCACACTGCTCTTTGCCGAAAGAGGCCTTTGCCACCAGAGAAGGGGTGTATATTCTACCAAAAAGAAATCAAGATGTCTTGAGAACAGGCGAAGAACGGGGATGGTATTGATGCTGGGTATTGTCATAGCAGCTGACCCTGCAGAACCCTAGTTAGCAAAGAGATACGTGTGTCCATGTGTGTACTTTGACCCTTTCCAAAAAAATGTGAATCATTGAAAAGTTTAAAACTAGAGAGATTTAACGTATCATCCTGATTTTCAGTTTCTTTTGAAAAATTGGAAGATCTGGAAATGCTAAACCAGCATCTTCATCTTTACAGGAGGCTGGAGTTGAATATGGATCTCCCTTTCTCGACAGAGCCCACGACTCCAGTTAGCCCCAGGCTTTAGGACTCTCAGTTGCCTCTTCTTTACATTACCTTCTTGAGCTCTGTGGACATTTGAGTTTTTGTGCAGCAATCAATAGCAACAATAATGAAGGGCCATTATTACCATTTTATAGCCCAGAGGGCTCAAGTAAATTGCCTTGAAGTCACAGGTTGTGGGAGAAGCTGCTCGTTGATTATTCTACTGTCCGTTCTTCCCTTCCCTGTTACTACCAGAATCCTATTTTGTTTGGACTCGCAATGTGCCCAGATAAGAGTATGTTTCCCAGCCTCCCTGTAGTTAGATGTGATTAAATTCTGGCCAGTGACATATAGACAGATGCGTTATAAGGACCACTTTTAAAAGCATCCTTAAAACAAAGGAGCAAGTCCTTTTCTTCCTCTTTCTTATCTTCCTTCCTGATGCCCAGAATGCAGATGTAATGGCTGGAGCTCTTTCAGCCACATTGGGCAATGAAGAGAGCTTGAGGCTAGAAGGCACGTTCTGCTTTCAGAACAGAAAGATAGGAACTGGACTCTCCGATGAATATGTAGAACCACCACACCAGTCCTGACCCACATGGTGGTAGACTTCTTTTATGATAGTTCTGTTCCTGTAGCTGATACAGTGATGAGGACAGGATTCACGTTTAATGTGCCTGGCACCAGAGCCTGGGCTCTGAGTTTGCTCCCTACCCAGCCTTGCAGTCTGTACTCCAAGAGCAGCCAATCCCAGACTTTCCATATTGCCTGGAGCTGGTTTCCACACCCCCTCCACACCTGTTGGCACGGGAGGAGCACCGGTACGGTACGGTACCACATGCTTGGACTGGCTAATGAGTAAGTGGTCACCTTCCAGGCCTACAGAAACCACAAACCCAACTCATGTGAGGACAATTTGGGAGTCCCTTGGTCGGCGACTGCAGTTCCATATGTCATCTCACTATAAGAACAGTAGCTCTGAGCATCCTTTCTGGGCTGCCCTCCAAGGCCAAATGACAGATAAACAATGCCTACAACAATGACCACCAAATGGAGGGGGTTCTCAGGGAGACCCCAGAAATCTGCCAAAGCTGTGACCAGCTGGCACTCTATTTTTACTCATGTGAAGGGTGTTCCTACAGTGACAAGTGTCCTTTCAGTTCAAAGTAATGGATCCCTCTTGTTTAAGTGGTTGGGATTAATCTTGCTTTTGGCAAAAGAAAAACCCACATGGTCAGACATTGAGACTTCTCCGGGGGCTGTGAATGGATTCAACCTTCTGGCTGGAAAATTCTCAAGGTTTGTGCTCCAGCCTCTCCGATATTTTATTTATTTATTTATTTATTTATTTATTTATTTATTTGAGAGAGAGCACGTGCGTGCGCGCACGCAGGAGTGGGGGAGGGTAGCAGACAGAGAGGGACAAGCAGACTCCATGCTGAGCTTGGAGCCTGACGAGGGGCTTGATCCCACGCTCCTGAGATCACAACTGAGCCACCCAGGCGCCCCTAGCCTCTCCAATCTTAAAAACAATGATGATGACGGTGGTGGTAAGGGCGCTGATAGCCATTGTGCTACCTTCTGTCTTGCCTCCACTTCTGCAACCAGTGACCTAAGCCCTTCCCCCACTACACCCCTCCCTCTTGCCACTCGCCCAGGTGCACCTGCTTCTACCCTCTGGGGATGGCTCCGGGTAAGGTCATCGGCCACCTTCTGTTGTTAATCCAATGGCTTTTTTTTTTTTTTTTTTTTTTTTTTTTTTTT
>NW_027397080.1:8593472-8663249 GCF_003265705.2 Callorhinus ursinus | reverse complement strand
TTTTTTTTTTTTTTTTTTTTTTTTGCTTTTAGTTTATTGGATGTCTTTGTAGAATTTGATGCTATTGACCGCTTCCTCCTTAGAATATTCTACTCTTTTGACCCTCTGACGATAGATCTTTTGGTTTTCTCTCTGCCTCTCAGACCAATCCTTCTTTGGCTTGAAGTTCACCAATCCTTGTTCCTCAGAGGTTCGTCTTTGGTCCTCTCTCCATTTCTTCCTTTCTCGTCTCACTGGACACGTTGTTCCTAGGCTCTCTCTCCACCCCCTCCATTTATCTAATGCTATTCAGCGACTTTGCCTGTCTTAGATCAAGGTCCTCAGAAACAGGCTCTAAGATGGGGAATTGAATTGCTGGCAGAAGCTTCCTTTTTTTTATTAGAAAATATTTTTTTAAAGATTTTATTTATTTATTTGAGAGAGACGGAGATAGCTACAGAGCTAGTGAGAGAGCACAAGCGGGAGGGGGGAGGGGGAGGGAGGAGCAGGCTCCCCACTGAGCAGGGAGCCTGCCGCAGGACTTGATCCCAGCATCCTGAAGGATGGCTCAGGGAGAGCACGCCAGCCACCAATGCTCCCTGCAGCTGGGGAAGTGCAGCCTTGGTCCCGAAGAGGGATCTGGACAGCACCATGGCATCCAAGATCCGGTCCCAAGTCTAATAAATTGACAGTCCTGGCCGTTTTTGGAGCGAGCAGCACACTTACATCACCATGTGCTCTGCATGTACTCACCCATGCTGGGTCCAGTTCCCCAAATGCTGCGTGCTGAGGACACTGCGGCACCCCTCTGCCTACACACTGTCCTCGTCTGCACTCATTCATTCCACACACGCTTATGGTGTGCCCGCTCCTGGCCAGGCACTGTGCTGGGCCCTGGGGCCCTGGCCAGGGCTTAATGGAAGTCAGCTCTTGGGCCTGGGATCAACCTGCTGGGTCCAGAGAGGCTGATGGGGCCGCCCTGGCCCCCAGTACCACACTCCCTCACTGTGGAGGCTCCTCAGGGCCAAGGGGTGGGATGAAGGGAAAAGCAAGCTCTGTGGGGACAGTGGCAGAAGTGAGTCTTCGGCACCCCCGGATGACTAAGGCTTAGTGACACTGGAGCAGGGCACCCTCCCCTCCACCCCCTGCAGCCCCTGCTGGCCTCCCTGGGAACCTGTGGGCACAATTTGCCGAGGCCTGCTCCCCTGCTGTGGGAAAAGGCCGGCAGTCCCTTTCGGCTCAGCGGAGTTGGAATCGCTCACAGATACATGTGTCCACAAACAGATCGGTGTCCCTTGTGCACAAACAGGAGATCATGCCTTCGTTTCCCCCCGAGGCATGCCCACAGGCGCATCCGTGTTCCTCACGTACACGTGTGCGAATGGGCATGCCACCAGCCAGTGTACGCCCACGGCCCCATGTCGACACTCCTAATCCCCTCCAGTCCATGCCCGCACAGGCCGGGCCTGTCTTCTGCTGGCACACGCACACACGTTCGAGGACCGTCCCGCACAGTCCCCCGCGCTGGTGTGGGTACACCCCTGCACACGCCAGTGTGGGAAGCCCGAGTGACTGCTGTCAGACTGTGGCCTTGCTGGGCATCCGCCAAGTCCCTGCTGCGGACCAGGGAGAATTAGGGTTCTGATGGTTGCCTCGGGCCCCCGGCAGAGAGACGTGAGCCTTTTCTCTTTTCCCTTTCGGGGGCCAGCCTTCTGAAGTGCCATGAATATAAGTATTCAGTTCCCTTCCCTCCCCAGAGACCAGGTTGTTCTCTAAATACCAAGGCAGGAAAGTGGAGACTTAAAAAGGTCATTACCAAATATCGAGAGGTTGGTATTTAGCTAGTGAAGTGGCTCCTGGAGGAGAACCTCAGACCTCAGTGGGGAGCCTTTGTTAACAGCACTGTTGTTGTTGCTGTTGTTGGGGCCAGCCGGCCTCCTCCTCCTGGGCCAGGTGGCCCCCTGAGCTGAGGGACAGACACTCAAGGGCAGGAGGGGCCTATTTGGGGCTCTGGGTGGGCAGGAATGGTAGCTCTGTAGGTGGAGATCCTAGGGATCAGGGTCCAAAGAGCACCCCAATTTTTCTAGGGTGCCCATGGGAGGAAACAGGACTTCATTCAAAACCTCAGGACCCGAGGGGCCTCGCTGGAGCCAAAACGTCCATCCCTCTGTCTCTAGACTTCGAAAAGGTTTCTGGGATGGGACAGGAACTCCCCCCTACGGAATGTTCCCTTCCCTTCCTCCTTTCTCTCTCTCTCTTTTTTTTATAAAGTAAAAATTCAGTTTATTCATCTGTTTATGACACAGTACACAAGAGGCAAAGTGTTTCACATCATAGATTTCACTTCCAACTCCTTGGAATGTTCATTTCTTTGGCTAAAAGGAGAGACTAGACATGAGAGGCAGGCCATGCTTAGGCAACTGACATAAGGATGGGGAGGGGGTGATGCTAACACCATCCTCGCAGGGACAGGCACAAGGGGTCTGTTAGTCACAAGCTATTTTCGGGAACTGTTAGCTGGAAACAAAGGAGCACCACTGCTGGGCGCTCATCCGCTGTGGGCCTCAGTCATTCCCCACCACACAGGTAGAGCAGCGCCTTCTGGTAGTCGCCCTTCGTGTCTTGCTGGATGTAGTAGTACAGGGACTTGCTGTACTTTCTCTTGAATTCAGACCTAATTTTCAACATGTCCACTTCACTGCGAGAGACCATGATTCTAATCAGGACTTTATCACRAGTCCCCTTGCCCTTCATGGAGTCGTACAGCCRGTCAGCAAAATACAGGGGCTTGTTCTGAATGCACTGGACCAGGTTCAGGAAAGCATTTTCCAGGTCTCCTTTGACCTCCTTCTTGATGCTCTCCAGCATGTCATAAGGGCTGTTGCTCTTGTACCTTTCACATACTTTCTGGAGGTGACACACACTCCGCTCAGTCATGATGCTGATCCACTTGGGCACATCAGTTCCTTTCCTTTTCACTCCAGCATCATAGAGATCCCGGGCATCTTGGTCAATCAGTTCATAATCAATGACAGGGCCATCCTCTGCTCTTCTGCCCTTTGCAAGGGCAACCATCAGCTTGCGGAAGTCACCAGATGTGTCAGAAACGGTGTCCTTCTCCAGATCAGTCTTGTACATTTCTTTGTAGACTCTGTTAATTTCCTGAAGCTCTTGGTTGGTCCTTGAGCAGATGATCTCAATGAGGGAGTCCTCATCAGTCCCCAGCCCCTTCATGGAGGCTTTCAGCTCAGAAGCATCATACTGAGCAGGTGTTTTCAATAGGCCCAAAATCACGGTCTCCAGGTGGCCAGACAAGGCTGACTTGAGTGCTGATGCAAGTTCCTTTTTGGTCCTTCTCTGGTAGGCGAAGGCAATATCCTGTCTTTGTTCATTGCTGCGGTTGGTCAAAATGTTGACAATGGTGACCTCATCCACACCTTTGGTCTTCTTTTTTTTAATTTTTTTTGAAGATTTTATTTATTTATTTGACAGAGAGAGAGAGACAGCGAGAGCAGGAACACAAGCAGGGGGAGTGGGAGAGGGAGAAGCAGGCTTCCCACAGAGCGGGGAGCCCGACGTAGGACTTGATCCCAGGACCCCGGGATCACGACCCGAGCCGAAGGCAGACGCCTAACGACTGAGCCACCCAGGTGCCCCACACCTTTGGTCTTGATGGCCGTTTCAATGTTCAGAGCATCACGCTCAGCATCAAAATTGGTGTATGCTTTGACCGACCCGTATGCACTTGGGGGTGTGGAGTGATTACCCTCCAAGCTGAGCTTGCAGAGAATTTCGTGAACAGCAGACATTTTGAAGGAAGCTGGGCCCGGCACCGTGAGCTGCGAGCGTCCCCAGTTGTAGAGCCCCTCCTTTGCTTTTTATACTTAAGGTGAACAACAACAAAATGATTACTTAACAGCACAGTTCCTCTTAGGATCTTTGCTTGGCGGGGGACAGGAAGGGGAGGCCCTGAGGGCAGATGTTGGCAGGAGCCAGGAAGTAAGAACAAGGACTTGGCCAAACTGCTCTGCAGGGGAAGGAGAGGAATTAGTTTTGCTCCTGAGAGGGAAGGGGAGAGAGGAAAGACAGGAGGGAGGGGTGGGGAGAGCCAGGGCTCTAGTGGGAGGCTGGGGTGCTGGGTCTTCCCCACCTGTGCTCCACAGCTGTCCCCTCCCTTCTCCACCCTGCTCTGGGCCCCAAGCCTGACCCCGTCAAACAGCCCTGACCTCAGAGCCCCTCCGCCTCTGGCTTCCGGTTGGATTTGGCCAACAGGAGGTTCTGCCAGGAGAGCAGAGGGCAGGGAAGAGTTTGGGGGGTTTACTCTCTGGCTCCCTTCCAGCCTCTACCTGAGGTCACAGGTCCTGCCGGGAGGTGCCCCCCGACCCAAATGACAGCCACACATGCCGTCCTGCTTCTTTCCAGCTCGGTCAGTCCTGTTTGCTGGGGTGCCGAGGTGACTTCACTACAGTCCAGGACAGGATGCTACTGTCTGCTTCTCCCCTCCCACCCCCCCACGCCACGCCCCCAGCCGCAGCTGAGGACCAGGGGCAGCAGGTCCTGGGCTGCACGAGACTGCGGCAGAGCCAGGTAGGGTGCAGCAGGGGAGAAGGAAGCTGTGGAGCTGTGACTCAGGGATGGATTTATTTTTCTGGCTCCTAAGAGGCAGCAAGGGAGGGAGACAGGCAGAGGGGGGCCTTTCAGGACTCATGACGCATAATGCAATCAGATGACATTTAAATATTCATAAAAAAGAATGCAGATGTGAGTGTGAGACGGGTGGGCCAGTGTGGGAGGGAGGGAAAGAAAGAGATTGGGAACCACAGGCCACATTTTCCAGAGTGAGAAAGGGCATTTGGGATCATTTAGTTTGACCTTTAACTGTGGCAGGACTTTCTTTCTGGCATCCTGACTGGTGAGGCGGGTGCCCTTAGCACCACGGACAGGGAGCTTACTCTGCCCTAAAGCAAGGTTCTCCATCTTGGGGCAACAATCCTTGCTGCAGGGAATTTGGCAGGAGAGTGGATGAGGTCTGGCTTCCTGAGGAGCCAGGGAGGGAGTGGGGTGGAAGGAAATCAACACCAGTTTGGGGATCAGGAGACCTGGGTTCTTGATCCAGCCTGGATGCTCCTGGCTGTGCGACCTGAAGGAAGTCACTCCACCTCTCTGAGCCTCAGTGCCTCATCGGTGAGGCATGGACACTTTCCTTACGAGGAGTCCAAGGGGGTTAATGAGCTGTTGCCTTGGCTGGCGGGGCCAGGACCCTCAGCCGGGTTGGGGGTTCTCTGGACTCCCTCTCGAGGAGGGGTGGGGAGGAGACCGCCAAGGTCTGAGGTTCATTGGGCATCTGGGGTTCATCTTTGGAGGTGGCCGGGTGGCGGCCAGCTTCAGTGATTGTTATGGAGGAGGCTCGGTGGGGGACAAGGTCAGGACTCAGTCATGTCCAGCTGCTTAAGGCTGGACCGGATGTCTTCGGGGTGGCAGGGTGGAGCAGACCCCGCCGCGCAGAGTGGAAGAGATGGGATAAAACCAGGAGCCAACGAATGTAGTTCTACTTCTCGTCTGGCTTTGTGGTCTTGGGCAAAAGTCCTAACTTTTCTGACCCTTAGTTTCTTTATCTGAAAATTATAGAAAACAAATAGCCAGAGCCTCCTGGGGACGTTCTAAAGATTAGGGAGGCAGGGTCTCTCGAAATAGCAGGTGGGTGGGGGTATAGGGGCTCCCAAGAGCCATATGGGGCCATGAGAGTCTGAGGAGGAGGTCAGCAGGCCGTTGGCTTGACCAGACTCAGCCTATCCCATGCCTTCACAACCCGGGGCAGGTTAGGACACGGAAGGCGTAGTCTCGCTTCCCGCCCGCTGTGGGCGTGCCCACGACAGGCCCCCGCTGGGATTCTTGGCTTAGACTTCCTGACGGACAGGGAGCTCACTGCCTCCGGCTGTCGCCCAGGGCATTGCCAGAGGCTCTGCTGGGAATTCTCCCTCAGCTAGACTGAGTTTTTCTCTGCGGCCCCATCAGCCCCCTGGCCCCAGGCAGGCTTGGGAAAGTCTAGGAGGCTTCTTACCCTTGGGGCTGCAGCAAGAGGAGGTCAGAGCCGCAAAGAGCTGGCTTGAAGGAAGGGTCGCGACGGGCCGCGGCCGGCCCCTCCCGGCCCGCCGGGGGGGGCTTTCTCGTCTGTGTCCCGCCCCATCCTCGCCCCACCCCCACCTCAGACGCGGGACCGTTCCTCTTGCCGCCGCTCAGTCAACTTCCCCTGTGCCCTCGACTCTGTCCCTTCCACTCCTCCCCTGGGGCCTTTCGCAGTTGAGTGACTCCTCTCTCGGGTGTCATAACCTCTGCCGCCACGCTGCCTTTCCCCCTGTAGCCTGTGACTCTCCAAACCTACGGAAGGCTCTTCCATTGTAAAAACAAGCCAATGAAGAGGCAAAGAGTGACAGCCCTCCTGAGCCCCAGTGGCTCCTGTGGCTTTGATCCCGTCCTTTTTGCCTTGAAACCAAGTTTCCCCAGCAGCTTCTACTCCCCATCCTCACTTCCTCATCTCCCATGACTGCAGTCGGCCTTCTGCCCCCACAAAGACCTTTCCGAGGTCACCGGTGGCATCCGTGATGCTAGGCCCTCTGGACACCCCTCAGTCTTTACCTTGGCTCCTGTCCTGCCTCTGTTGGCTCTGGTTTTCTGCCCCCACGTGGCCCCAGGAGGCTCTTTGGTATTCATGTCTGCCAGGGGTCGGCTCCTGGCCTTCTTTTCTTTCTACTCCTACACGGTCGGGTCAGTCCACCCACTGGGTGGCCATGCTTGCCATCTGCTTCCCAAGGACTCCTGAATCTCTACCACCAGCCTGGGCCTCCCTCCCAAGCACCAGACCTGCATATCCAACTGCCCGATGGCCAGCTCTATCTTGGACGCCCTTCACGCTCACCACGTCCAACATGGAGTTTGTCATCTTCCTCCCCAGGGCTCTCTGCGTCAGGGAACGTCAACTCTACCAACCCAGGCGCCCAAGCCAGAAACCTGTGGCCCTTCCCCATTGACTCCTTACCTCTCCTACTCTCCTACTTCCATTCAATTGCTGGGTCCTGCCAGCTCTACTTCCCAAATATCTCTCTAACCTGCCTTCCTTTCTGTTTGGAAGGAATATCTCCTGCTTAGATCATTCACACAGCCACCTACCGGTGTCCCAGCCTCTCATCCCCAGATGCCAGCAACACGGGCAGTGCTCTGCCCCAGGGAGGAGAGGAGGCGGGTGCAGACGTCACTGACTCAGGTCTCTTGAACCTGGGACAGATCAGGAGTTCTGTTTCCCTGTGACTCGGGGCCTGGCTTCGGGGAAAAGGGATATGTGCACACGTGGGCCTGCGTGTGCGTATATCATGCGCCTGCCTGGGTGTGCGCTTGCATACGTGTGCGTGTGCGCACTGTGTGTGCACTGCCTGTGTGCGTGTGCATGCTGGAGAGGGTGTGATCCAGGAAGGGCTCCCATCCCCACTGTCCCTAGAGATGTTTCCCAAGAGCCTGTCTCTTGCCAGTCACCCGCCCACACGGGAGAACAAAGCTCTTTCCAGCTGACTGCTGCCCATGTTTGCCGAGACAAGAGTTGTACATCTCAATTTTTATCACATGAAAATGGAATAAAGAACGCTGGACTAGCTCCCGAAGAAACAATACTGCAGGGAGAGACAACTCCTTTGCTGCCGAGTCCCCCGCTCAGAGCTGTCCCTGCTGAGATGTCAATACTCTTCTCTCTTTGGGGCCTTCAAAGAGGGTGTCATGGCTCTTACATTTAAAAACACAAGGAGAGTTAACTGCACCACAGCGGCGAGAGATGCGGTTCCAGAACCTGCTGCATGGTTGCTGCCAGCTGGTGCAGCTCGCCTCCGCGGTCCCGCCTTGATGTGACTGCCTTCACTAGGCGAGATGCTTTCCTTCTCAATTAGGAAAAATCCACAGCTCCGTGCCCCACATGGGATGGGGGCAGTGCTGCAATTAGCCCTGGGGGAGCAGGAACAGAGGCCACACAAGAGATACCTCTCTTGGCCGGGGTTTCAGCCCCAGCCTGGCCTGGACCAACAGGCTGGCTTCCCTTCGGGTCCTTCCCTCCTGCTTTCCCTTCCTCTGTCCCTCCCCACCGGTTCACACAATAAACGTGAACTTGAGCCTCTTCATGCTCCATGCCAGGCCCCTGGGTAGATCTGAGGACACAGAGGAATAAGATGTGACTTATTGTCCCCCCACAATAAGACTACAGCACATGAGTCAGGAGGAGCAGGAGAAGAGAAGGAAGAGAGGAATAAGATGTGTATGGTCCCCTCCCTGGGGGGCCCCAGAGCTACTCAAAGACACTGATGGGAAAATAGGTAAGCCCAGATGCCAGCTAGCCTCTTTCTGTTCCTTAAGATCAGATTGATTCAAACCCTCGTTCCACAGCCTGGATGTCCAAAGCCTCCCAAGATTCCTGCACGTTCCTGGAGGCTTTCTCCCGTGTAGTGTGGTCAGGAGCACAGACTGGGGGCAGACCACCCAGATTCAAGTCCAGCTCACCCCCTGCTAGAGCGATCCACAGTACTCAGCAGCTCTGTGCCTCGGTTTCCACATCCCTAGGAGGCAGCCCGCTGTGGTACCTACTTCATGTAGTCAGCAGTTAGGGCAGAGCCCGGCACATCGTGAGCCCCAGGAAAGATTAGCTCTTTAGTCTTATTGTCATTTCTAGCTCTGAGCTCCTGCTTGCATTGAATTAATTCAGTTTGTGCATCTTTTCACCCCCCCTGCTGGTTCTGTCAGTTCTACCCTAAGTCTGTGCTCAATTCTTTTCTTGATGGACCTCAATCCTTTTCTTTCTGTTCCGTTAAAAAAAAAAAATCAGCCTCACCCCTAAAACAAAGCATGGCTGGGCACACAAAGTCCCTGTGGGTAGCAGACATTTCCAAAGGAAAGCGAGAAGGGACTTACAGATTACAAGGCCAGCAGTGTAAAAGACCATCTTTGATATTTCCATTCCTATAAGCCCCTCAGTGTTTCCACCACCTGAGCGTCAGCCTCCTGCAACATTGTTTTATTATTTTCCCCTTTGCTCCCCTCCGTCTCTCTCCTACCTCCAAATTCCCACTTATTTCCCATGCAGAGCAGTTTAACTAGCTCTTTTGGCTCCTTGTCTCTTGTCAAATCATACCCTCAGGATGTTACCTCCCCCCAAGTGCCATATCAAGGTATTTTCTTATACAAAGACACTCGCTTCCCTAAAAGGAATTCTGCGGTCGGATGTTGTATCACTCAGGATCTAGCCAGGAAAAGAGGAGCCCCGGTAAACCTGTAGGACAGGAAGGATTTAATGCAGGGCGTTGGTGCCACAGAGGATGGAAAGGTAGAGACGGCAAATAGCACCAGCGCACAATACGCTGAAAGACATTCATGCAGGAGAGAGCCCCTGTCCCAGTCCCCCGCGGGTCCAGAGTTTGGGCCCGCACCCCTGCATGAATGGGGTCTGGGGCGAGGGCAAGCTTCCGGGATCATCAAGCAAAAGAGTAACAAAAGCAGGGGTGCCATCATGGACATGGGAACAGCCCTGGGGAGGCTGGAGGCAGGCCGACCTTCAGGAGGCTGCGGTCGACAGTCCAGGCAAAGAAAACCATGAGCACACCCCAGTTTGCTTCCCGGCCTCTCTGCTGGCCGACACACAGCAACACACCCATCCCACCAAGGATGAGATCTGCGTGGGGCACTGGCCCATCTTTTTACAGATGGGGAAATCGAGGCCAGTGGACAGAGGCTTGCCCCCAGTCACAGAGCAAGAGGGGACCAATGCTGGGGGTCCTGCAGCCCAGCCGAGGGTTCTCCCCTGCGTCCCTCCCCAGACCTGCGTGCTAACTACAGCACGTGAGTCAGGAGGAGCAGGAGAAGAGAAGAGGACGCAAAGGTGAACAGAACCTTCAGATTCCGCTCCGAGGGAGACAGCAGGAACTAATGAGATCTCTGCAGGATGTGCTGGGAGAGGCCTTTGAATGGCTGCAAGGGAAGGCACCACTGAGCAGTCAAGGACACACACAGCCTACTGCTGGGAGGGAGGGGTGAGAGGCAATTAGCAGCGGTGGGGAAGCGGCCGCCAGCCCACTCTCCAAACAGACCTGACACAAGGCCCTTGCTCTCCGCCTTTTGACCTCAACCAATCTCATAAACGCACAGCTTGTGAGAATGAAAGGCTGTCGTTTGGAGAGGGAACGTCTGGTCCTTCTTGGGTCAGGTGGGACCAATCTGGTCTCATTTAAAAGAGACAGAGATGGACTCTGGGCAAGTTAAGCGGCAGGACCTTGAGGTTCTCTCAGACTCAAGTGGGGACCCAAGGCCTGGCCTCAGACACAGAGAGGAACTAGGGGGGTGGTGGGCCAGGCCGAAGGGAGTGTGTGCTCCCGCCCAGACAGGGTCGGGGTGGGCCGCCGGGGCCCAGGCCACCCTCCGACAGTCCCCTCGCCCACGGCGTCCCTCCAAGAGTCACACGGGAGGGTGGGCAGAAGTCTTATGCCTGTGGTCTGGCTGCACTGGGGTCAGAAGAAAGAAAAAGCCATCTTCATGGCTCAAGAGCCATTACCAGGAATTTTGTTCCTGAGAAAACAGTGTGGGAGAGGGGCCCTCGCCTTGCTCCCTGCACCCCAAATCCAGGTGATATTAGGAACTGGGTCTTAGGTAATCAACACCCCACAAATACTCATTGTGGCTCTTACGTAGAAGGCCCACAGAGGAGAGGCACCTGCCCACCACTACTACTGACCTAGTGTCGCAGCCCTGCTAATGGCTTAATGAGAAGTCTCCCTTCCAAGGGTCTGTGAGAGGGCAGGGGTTGGCTGAGGACCGGTTTTGGATGAGCTGCCTTCCGTCCTTGAGCACAGAGGGGCTGTTGTGTTCCACGGCAGGTCCTCCCTTCCCCCTCTTCTCCGGGTCTACCTGGAAGAAGTCCTTTCTGCATGGGGACTGGGTGGCATAACTTTGAAGTGGACCCTCGGGGGCCTCTGGCAGGCTAGGGCTTGTGGCAGCAGGGGCCCAGCTGTGGAAGGAGGTGGCCGACCCAATGTCTGGACCGGGCAGAGAGGAGAGGCGGGAGGGAGCTAGGGGGCGCTGCCTGGGGCTCCTTGGCCCTGCCCTGGTTCCCTGCCCCCCACCCCTCCCCCAGTGCCCTGGTCCCGGTCCTGGAGCCGCCCTCCTCCCTCCCACCTTCCTGCTCTCTCTCTTCCCCCAGGGGCGCAGGGTTTCATTTAAGCTGCAGCAATATCGGCTCAGGCAATCATCTCTCCCCGTCCTCTTTCCTCCGGCAGCTTGTCGCTGTTCACTCTGTAGCCAGGACATATTTAAAAGAGAGAAACTTTAAATTAAGTTTGGGAGAGTTTAAATGAAAGAAAACAAACCTCACTATTATCACAGGTAAGAAAAAAGCTTCTGGCTCCTGGTGGAGATTTGCGGGCTTTCCTTCATCTTGGAGCCAGGAAGAAAATCATGAAGTTTTTTTCCTTTACCTTCACCCCCTGCTACCCCCACTCCCTGCCACCCAAATGCCAGGTTAATTGAATAGGAAGCCCGTCTATCTCAAAGCGGCCGAAGACTGGCCCAGCTCAGGAGGACAGGGTTCAGAGGCTCTGCAGGGTGAGAGGGAGGGGGATTCTTTCATTTCAGCAGCCTAAGCCTCTCCTTGTGGGGAGGGGAGATGCTTGCAAGGAAGGAAGGAAAGAAGGAGGCAAGCCCAACAACCGCCTGTAGGCTACCTGGGCCTTGGAGAGGAGGGGCGGTCCTGACCGTGACCCCCTGGGTAACGATCTCCTAGGACTAGCCCGGCTCTAATGGGTCCCCACCCTGTGCTCAGCCCTGTCCAGGGTGCTGCAGAGGGAGCATGAAAGAAGGGGATAGGTTGTATGGATCAATCCACTTCTGCCTGTACCCACTGCCTTCCCCCTTCCGGGGGTGGGGGCAGGGGGCACTGGGATGAAGGGCAAAGGCATTTATCAGCTGGGGAATGGAGCTTGACCATGCCAAAAATAGAACTTCACGTCTTCCACTGAGCTACTCCTCTGTCCCTTCCTCCCTTGGTTCTAGGCTCTTGGGAGCACAGATCTCTTGGACTCATCTCGGACGGGCATCTGTAGAGCATCCAATGTGGTGAGGTGAGCCTGGGGCCACCTCCTACTCAGGTACCGCGTCTCCTGGGAGAGCATGAGGTGGGTGGCCAGGCTGGTTCTGCTCCAGGCATTGGGACAACTGCTTATTCTCCTCTTCTTTCCTTGTCTCTTTTCCTGTCTGTGGTGAGATTTAGGGGGCAGGAATTTGGGGTGTGAATGGGGCAAAACGTGCCAAACACGCTGTTGGACCTGCTCACTGTTGTCAGCCTTGGAGGAGGACTGAGCCCCCTGAATCCCTCGTGGTCCACCTGGGCCTTCAGACAGCAGGCGGGGTTTGGGGCTAAAGCTTTAGTACTTAGGGAAGTGCCTCTGCACCCCCTCTTGCCTACCCTGTGGCGGCAGCTGGCTGCTCGGGGTTTAGAGGTTGTGTCCCTGCAATCTGTCTGAAACATTAACTCCCCTAACGCAAGCACTTACAATGGGCAACCCTCAGGACTATGAGCTTCACTGACATTGTCGCTCTCTTTTTTATTGAGGTAAGATTTATGAAACATAAAACACGTGATGAGTATATCCTCCTATCCTTTTGTCTAATATTTGTTTATTTTATTTTATTTTTAAGATTTTATTTATTTATTTGACAGAGAGAGACACAGCAAGAGAGGGAACACAAGCGGGGGGAGTGGGAGAGGGAGAAGCAGGCTTCCCGCGGAGCAGGGAATCCGACGCGGGGCTCGATCCCAGGACTCTGGGATCACGACCTGAGCCGAAGGCAGACACTTAACGACTGAGCCACCCAGGCACCCCTGTCTAGTTTTTTTAAAGATTGAGTTTTTAATTCATCTGAAATTTGGTTTTGTGCATGATATGAGGTAAGAATCTACATTTATTTATTTTCCGGATGGGGATCCAACGGACTCAACATCACTTACTTTTTCTTCACTTACTTAAATGACCACCTTTATCTTATACTAAATTCATATATGCATTTATTGAATTCCTACTCTTTGCCAGGCACTATTCTAGGCATTGAAGATACAGCAGTGGATGAGACAGACAAGAGAAAGCAGAAGAAAAGCATAAACAGTATGAAAATGCAAAATTCTATGATCAATTTTGACAACAAATACAACTGGATTAAATTTCCCTAATGTAAAACAAGAACTCTTGGTTTGGATCAAAAAATGTAAACTTATTTCTATTCTAGTCCAAGAATAGTCAAATAAACCAGAGAATTGAAGAGAAAGCCCAGACACAGATCCTAGCACTTAAAATTGGTGAAAAGGTGCCCTTTAGAATGTGCGGTAAAGAATGGATTAGTTACCACGTGACATTGGGGCAACTGGTTTACTATTTGGAAGGGAACAATGTTAGATCCTCTGCCTCAGCGTCATCAAAATAAATTCTAGATGGACAAGTCGTTTAAACTATTAATTTTTAGAAGAATCAGAAGGAAATATGGGCGAATATCTATCTGATTTTGTAGTAGTGAGGAAGGTATTTCTGAGCACAGTATTTTGAAGAACACACAAAGGGAAAGAATGACAAATCTGAAAACATAAAAATCAAACCATAATGTAGATCAAAAGAAATCAAACAACAAACTAGGAAATAATATTTGTAACATATATGGTAGTTGAGATGAAGAACTCTTACAGATCAATAAGAAAATCCAAAACCCTATTAGAAAAACGAGCAAAGGACATAAAATCAGAAATCTACAATAGAAAACGACACATGGCCAATAAATATATGAAAAATTTCAGCATCATTAACAATAAAAGAAACTCAAATTAAAACAATGAGACATATAGCTTGCTTGTCATCTTAGCCAAGCTTTTAAAAAATCGTAGTACTTCGGAATGGCAAAGGTTTGAAGGAAAGAAAATTCCTCTGTCCTATGGTGGAGTGTGAATTGTCACAACCCTTCGGTAAGGCAATTTATTTACATGGATCAAAGGCTTTAAAATGTCTAGACCCTTTGATAAAACAATTCCATTTATAACCATTTCTCCGAAGGAAATAATTAGACATGTGCACAAAGATTTATTTCCAAGGAGGTTCCTGGCAGCATAGTACACAATAACAAAAGAATAAAAACAAACAGAAAATGGCAATAATTTACTTAGGATCCCCTACATTAGGGGATTTGTTGAATAAACTATGAGGGAATGTTATGAGGTCATCAAAAATCATGTTCCCAATCATATTTAGTTTTCAAGAAGGTGCCCAGGGTATAAAGTCAAGTGGAAATAAAGAGACTGCTGGACTGTATTGATTGTATGGGTGATAAATTTCTAAGTAAGTCGGCTCAATTACATGACCTGTCTCTGCTTCTACCCACCCCCTACTGTCTGCTGCTTCTGCTAGGTGCCCCTTGTTGCCCCAGCTCTGCCTTCCCTCTGGGGTCTCTGCCTTTCCCCAGGAGAACCTCAGCTTTCCTGGTCACGGTTCCTCTCGCAGGCACCCTTACCCTCCATGGGCTTCCAATATCTCCAGTCAGACCCACCATCAGTGCATTGGAATCACCCCGTACCAAAGCCTAGTCAAGACTGTCAAGTTCTAGAATCCCAACCAGAAAGAGCTAGATGAGAAGTTATTGGTTCACAAGCCATGGGAGGTTGAGAGATATATTCAGAATTCAGAAATGACCAGAGCCAGGAGTTTGACGTCCTCCAAAAGCTCCCACTCCATTTCTCACCTCTCCTTCTCTTGATGCATTGGCTCTGTTGTCTCCTACTCAGACTGATCTCTCCCACAGGGTGGGAGAGGTTGTCACCAATAATTTTGAGGATCACATCTCATGGCTTTGCCTTCAGAAAAAGATTGACCCCTTTCCCTTAGTTCTGATTTGAAATTCTCAGAGAAGATGCCTGATTGGCAGGACCTGGGTCATGCCCTCTCCCATGTGGTGATAAGGTTCACTTCTGTGATTGACAGCTTCCCCTTGAACCATGTGGTTGGCGTAGGAGATGAAGCAGCTGCCCAGAAGAAGGGAAGGGAGCAGAGGGGTGGGCAGGCAGGTCAAACTCCTCTCTCTCAGTGGAATGCCAAAAGAGTATGTTAATGTCCCCAAGGTCTTAGGGGGGATTTTAGTCAAATTGCTCTTTTTATTTTTGCATAAGGTCCCTTTCTCCTTCCCAGGAACATAGACCAGAGGGTGGGGCCGTGGGAAAATCACTCTTCCGGCTGAGGCTCAGAACTCACACATTGTGACTTCCTCCCACCTATGTTGGCTGGAGCCACCCATTTTCCCAAGGCCAAAATCAACTGAGGGGAACATTATCAAATCACTTTTTATCACTTGTTTTAAACAGTCAACTTATAAAATGACAACCATATACTACTATACTCCTATTAGAATGACTAAAGCAAAAAAAAAAAAAAAACAAAAACAACCAACCAAAACTGATGATACCAAGTGCTGGTGAGGATGCAGAGAAACTGGAACTCTCCTGTGTTGCCAATAGGAAAGCAAACTGATAGAGTACCTTTGGAAAACCATCCAACAGGTTTTTATAAAATTAAACATACACTGACCGTGTGGCCCAGCGAGCCTACCCACAGACATTCACCCAAGAGAAATGAAAACTTACACTAAGCTAAAGAGGCCAGATTCAGAAGGCTACATACCATCTCGCTCCATTGTATAAGACACTCTACAAAAGGAAGGACTTGTAGGGCCAGAGAACAGAGAATAGATTTTTAAAAATGATTGACAACAAAAGTGGTCCTTTCTAAAAACGTCTTTTGTTTCCTTTGCTGAATTGTTTTTGTAAGAAGCCTCTTCTCCTTAGCTTAGACCTGTCTGCCCACTGTTTTGAATTCAGGATATTGTTTAGCCTGTATTGCTTGGTGTTTCCCCCTTCTACTATTGAATGAAAAACATTTCTCTCTGAAGCTGGTGTTTAACCGTAATTAGGGAGGGTGGATCCTCCTTGGTTCTACTCAGTCTACCTGGTAGCAATTCTTCTATCTGATTTCAAGCAAGGCCAGTCTGCATAACTGCTTTTCCAGGTAGTCAGGGCTGGGTTTGGCCCCGGCTGCACCTCTGCAGGCTTCTGGCACCAGGAACAGCGTCCAAGGGTATCTTGAGGTGCCGGGGCAACAGGCCCGAGACTCGGGGAATCCAGGTGTAAAAGATGACAGGTGGCATCTTTGGTGAGGCTTGAAAGAGAACACCAATGGGGAGAGGGACCCCAGGACAAAGGAGATTCAGTCTCCAGATGGCTAGGCTAGGCGACAACCAAGCCTGAAGAGGTTGCAGGCCTGAGTGGACTTGGCTGGGGATTTCAGACAGGGACAGTAAGTCTATCCCCTGGCCTTCCCCCAGAGAAAGACCAGGAATGTGGCAAAAGCAAGGCAAGAGGGTGTTATCCAGGCTTGCCAACACGTGGGCCCTCCACTCTGCCCAATTTCCTCTGTAACTGAAATCCTTCTTGCCTTCCCATGTGAGTCCCAGCCCAGATCCTCAGCAGGCAGAGGACGCACTCACAATGAGCAGGTTGGTGGCTAAGAAGGCTGCATGATTCTGCAGAGATGTGCTCCCCAAGGCAGATGATGGGTTGGGCTGGGGCCCCTCCCTCCTTCCTCTTGTCCCTGAAATTACCTCTGGATAATCAGGGACTCTCTTCCACCCCACCTGCCCCCAGTCTGCTCTGCACGTGCAGGCAGCTTGCTGGTCTCCTTGGGCTGACCTTGGTTTGGAGGCTGCCATGGGGCAGTGGCAGCGTCAGGACCCAGGGCTAGAGTAGCACCTGCCACTCCAGTTATAGAGCTCCCCGCAACTTAGAGCCATGACTCCCTTATCCCTGGACGCCTCTCACTTTCCTGGATCAAGCTTCCAGCTTGGCCTGGCTGGTGTGTGATCTTAGAAAAGTCCCTTCTCCTTGGCTCAGTGGTCCTCTGTCAACCATCCAGGATGGTGACTGGTCCTGGGAAGGGACATGAGAACTGGGGGTGGTGGGTCTCGAACCCGGGGAGGGTCATCTTTTTCTACTAGGTCTGGGCTGAGCTGAGCTGGCCTCTGCCTATGGAGGGAGGAGAAGCCAGGCAGAGAATGTTCACTGGGAGACTTTAGTCATGTATGTTGAGCCTGTGGATTCAGGGAAGCCACATCCAGTAGCGGCTGGTTGTAGGGGACTGCGTGTGGAGCTTCCCTTCTGTTATCCTTGGACCTTCTGCAGGACCTTGTTACACATCCCCGTCTGGTCTCAGATGTGTTGCCAGAAATGATGAAAGAGCCTCATCTCTGTTTGCGACAGAGTGGCAAGGGGAGGCTGGACCCCTGTTTTCTCTGAAGCCCCCTTGGTGGTATGAGCCCGGGGGCAGGGGCGCAAGGGGGCTGGCACCCATAGCAGGGGTGACATGAGCGTGTGGCAGTTTGCAGAAGAGGCTTGAGGAAAGATGTTGGTGGGTGTGTGCTGGGGGACCGTCCTGGGCAGCACGCTGGGGGCATTTTGAGGTGGGGTAAGCTCTTGTGAGGGTAGGTGGTGGTGGTGGGCAGTCCAAGTATTGTCCTTTAAGAATTCCTGGGACTGTGACCTCCTTCTACAGTCCAGCTGAGGAGGTGGGGACATTCTGGCTGCAGGGGAAGGCAGTATGAAGTGGCTCCCTGAGTCTGGGGGTCAGGGGCACATTCAAGAGGGCTGCTGTCTGAGTGGATCTCAGAGGGCACATCAGTGAGCATCTTTGTTCAGAAACCTTTGTCTGTGTCTCAGACTATTTCTTCAGGACAAATTTCTAGAAGTGAAATTTCTGTGCCAAAGCCCAGGGGCCCCAGTCAAAATTCTTTTGTCTGTAGTGACAGAAACCCCTTCAAGCTGATGTATCAAGACTGAACAAGTGTGGGCCAGGGGAGTAGTAACTCACCTGCAGTGGAGAAGCTCAGGGGCTAGACACGGCTTCCATCATGATGGGGCCTGGGACTCAGTCAGTGTCATCGGGGGCTCAGTCTCTCTCCCTTTGTCTCTAGCTCAGCTCTCTCCCAGCACCCGCTCCTGGAATCCTGGGAACTCCTGCTCGTATCCCACCAGCTCAGCCCTCGGCCCAAAAGAGAACATCTCTTTCCTCTTTGGTCCTCAAAAGTCCTGGGCTGAGTCTCACTGGACCGGCTGGTGTCCCTGAATCAGACACCAAAGGCGGGGAGATAACACAGGGCCTCCATTGGCCTTGGGTTACACAACTACTCCTGGAAGCTAGAGGTGTTGTTCACCCAAGCCAGTGGACCGAGAGTGAGGGAAGGGGGCTTCCCAAGGGAAAATCAGGATCCTAGTACCAAAAGATGCTGCATAGCAAGCCCCACGGATGTCCACTCCTAGCAGGGACATCCTGCTAGGATGTCCTATTTCTAACCCTCTCAATGTTCCATCAAAACTTATTTTAAGCGATCACTTAGTGGCCGTGGAGACCTCACTGGAGCAGAGGACCAAGGAAGGCCAGAAATCCTCTAGAGAATCCTTTGTTACAGATGGAAAACCACTGCATGTCAGAGTGTGGCCAGGCTTTGTTCTAGGCCCAGGGGACCACTGCCTGCAGAGAGTGTCTATCTTGTGTGGGGGCAGATGGTCAGAGTCAGTGGGTCACAGTCCACGGGCACTTGGGCCTCCGGTGGCGGGGGGCAGGGAAAGATTGTGTACTGACTTCACGTGGACGTGCATGGCTGGAGGCTCCAGGGGCCGAAATAAAGGAAAAGAATGGGGAAGAATGGTCTTGCCAAGGGGCTTAGACTTGACCTTGGGCAATGGGAAGCCAGTCAGGACTCAGAGTGGGAGAGTGATTCGGGCAGATGTGTGTCTTTGTCTGCTCGGGCTGCCGGGACAAAAGCCACAGCCTGGCTATTTAAACAGCGAAGTATCTCACCGTTCTGGAGCCTAGGAAGTTCCAGTTCAAGGTGTGGCTGATTTGGGTTCTGATGAGAGCCTTCTTCCGGGCCTGTGGACGGCTGACTTCTCACGGTGTCCTCACATGGTCTCTCCTTGGTGTGTGCACAAGGAGACAGAGTTTTCTCTCTCTCCCCCTTCTTGTGAGGCCCCTACTCCCATCACAAGGGCCCCACCCTCATCTACCCCTAGTTACCTCCCAAGGGCCCTGCCTCCAAACACCATCACAGTGGGGGGGGGTGGGCTTTGACCTAGGAATTTTAGGGGGTGCAAGCATTCCGTCCCTAACAGGTGGTTTGGGCACGCATGGGGGCACTGATGACCTGTGGAAGGTGAGGAGTGCTAGAGGGTCACCCCCCTGTCTTCCCCCATGTCTCCCCCTCCTGTGTCGGTCCAGTCCCCAGCCCCCTCAATCTCCTACCCTCCCTCTTCTTCCCACTTCCATTTGTCTCCTTGGAGGATGGGGAGCTGCCTTCCCAGAAATCGAAGTTTATGGGGAAGTTTATCCTTGGCACGAGAGACATTCGCCTCACTCCAGAAAACCCCCGGTAAAATAAATCTAATTAAATCTGTTACTGTTCACAGAGACTAGTTTTGTGGGCAATTGACCTGTTTTATTTATTATGTAAACCATCATGAAACCCAAGCTCCATATTATTTATGCTAATGGAAGGGACTAGGTAATAAATCCCGCCTGAGGATGTGGGCAGACCAGATGGTGTGGTGGCACTTTGATGGCTCGTACCGGAGGAACCTGTGCCAGACGTCGCTCCCAACCCCGGGAGAAGGGTTGGGGGCTCTGGGAGGGGGCAGCATGGAGTCCTGGGGGCAGCCTCACTCTCAGCAAATTGCAAAGTGCTAATGAGAAGAGGGGGCTTTCTGGGTCATCTCCCTCTCGGAGGAAACTCCAATCTGTGTTCTCTCCCTTGGGGAGACGGGAATAAAAATAGATGGTGCTCCTCCGGGGTGCCACATCCTACGGCAGCCTCTGCCATCTCCACGGTCACATTCGAGTTGCACAAGAACCCTGAGAAGTAGGTCTTATTTGTCCTGTATCACAGGCAAGAAACGTGAAACTTAGTGTCGGAACTGAGGTTTGAACCCAATGTATTTGACTTGCAAGCCTCGGGTCTTACCAGGGAACGTGACCTTAGATAAAACAGATCCAGGAAGGAAGGAAAGGCATGAACCAAGAGGGTCGAGAGGAAGAGAGGAGGAAGGCAAAGAGGGGAGGACCGGAGAAGGGGAGAAAGGAAAGATTGGAAAAGGGGCAGGGCAGATGGGCGGAGAGCAAAGGAAGGTAGGGAGATGGGGCTGAATCGGGGGGAGGAGAAGGACAAGGGACAAGGGGCAGGAGGATGGGGGAAGAGGCAGAGAGGTGTTTTCTTCTGCCTCAGAGCGCAAGCTGGCTCTAGATTTTCAGCGGAGATAGAGTTGGTTACATGAGGACAAGCGCAGGGACGGTGCACACGCAAGGGGGAACTGTTTCTCGTTGGGAGGGCAGCTGCCTTTTAGAGAAAAGAAAAGCAGGGAGCTTATTTACAGCTGAAGGCTGAGAGCATCAGCCCTTCAAAGAAAGGGAGAAAGGAACACAATTCAGGAGGCAGAGAGGAGAAGGAGCTGAGTTTCAAGGAGCCTTGCAAACAAGCAGAGTGGGCGACCGGCCCGTAGCTGCTCCTCCCCAACCTGCTGCAGGTTGCACCAGGCAGATGCATTGTTCCGTCTGCTGAAGGTCAGGTACAGATTCTTGTTTTCCTGGCTTGTTGCGGGTCAAGGGGCCAAAAGAGAGGAATTGAATCCGCAAAGTGGCTGGATTTATCTTCAAACAGTAAGGCACAATTAGAGCAATGCAGAGAGGAATAAAATCAGAGAAGGAAGACACTGGGGCTACCGTGGGGAGCGGTTGGGACTAGCCATGCGAACTTGAACAAGTTACTTCGTGTCTGTGAGCCTCCATTTTCTCAGGGTGCCCACCTCCAGTGTTGTTGGTGAGGACTGAACAGGGCGAGGTGCACGCCAGCATGGTGCCCAGCAACAGGGGAGGTGCCTCTGAGGTGGGGTCCAACTCTGCAGTGGGGCGTTGCACGCAGGGAGTTTAGTTGGGGCTCTGGGGAGGGCAGGGCACTGGACTGGGAGGAAGGAGCTGGGAGTAATGCACTTGCACGCAAGGCCTTGGCTCACAGGGAGCTCTGCAGCTCGGATGGACCTGTGTCAAAGGGTGACCAACTGACCCAGTTTGCCCGGGATCTGCAGGGTTCCCAGGATACAGGACTCTCAGCGCTAAAACTGGAAAAGTCCTAGGTGAACTGGGACACAGTGGTCATCCTTTGGTGCTGAGTTGTCCTGCCTCTGTGGCACAGGCGCTGGACCTTTATATCTCAATGGACGTGGGTTGTCTCTAAGGAGGGGACTTAACCGTGGGCAAAGTGACTGTCTTTGACTGAGATCAATCCCTGGAGAGGCACGGGGCTGTGAGCCGTCAGTTCTCAAAACAGTCAGGGAATGAGTGTCTTGTCTGGGAGGATGGAATCTGAGCGGCACACTGTAGTATCCACTGAGGTGGCTTGGTAAATGTGAATTTTCTCCTCGCTGCTCGTGATGGAGGTCAGAGTAGTTATAAAAAAAAAAAAGGTTCTTAGGGCGCCTGGGTGGCTCAGTCAGTTAAGCATCTACCTTCGGCTCAGGTCATGATCTCAGGGTGCTGGGATCAAGCCCCTCATCCGGCACCCTGCTTGGTGGAGAGCCTGCTTCTTCCTCTCCCTCTGTACCCACCCCTCAAGTAAATAAATACAAAATTTTTAAAAAAATTTATAAAAGGAATGTTCTCGAAGGCGTCACGACTGGTGTCAGCTGCTGCCATATTTTTTCTTTCTTTCTCTTTCTTTTAAAAGATCTATATCTTCCAGATTGTCCAATTTGTTGGCATGTAATTTTTCATAATGTTCTTTTATAATCCTTTGTATTTCTCCTCCGTTTCTCATTTTATTTGACTTCCCTCTTTATCTCTCTCTTTCTCTCTGTCTTTTGATGAGTCTAGCTAGAGGTTTATCATTTTGTTTCTCTTTTCTAAGAACCGGCTCCTGGTTTCATTGATCTGTTCTATTGTTTTTTAAGTCTCTATTTCATTGATTTCTGCTCTGATCATTATTATTTCCTTCCTTCTACTGGTTTTAGGCTTCCGTTGTTCTTCATTTTCCAGCTTCTTTAGGTGTACGATGGAGCTGTTTTAGATTTTGTTTGTTTGTTTGTTTCTTGAGGTAGGCCTATATGGCTATAATCTTCCCTCTGAGGACAGCTTTTGCTGCATCCCAAAGATTTTGGACCCTTGTGTTTTCATTTTCGTTTGTCTCCATGTATTTTACTTTTTTATTTCCTCTTTGATTTCTTGGTTGGCTCATTCACTGTTTAGTAGCATGTATTTAGCCTCCATGTATATGTGCTCTTTCAATGTTCTTCCCTTGTGACTGATTTCTAGTTTAATATTGCTGGGGTCAGAGAAGATGCATGATAGGATTTCAGTCTTCTTGAATATATTGAGACTTGTTTTGTGGCCTAACATGTGATCTACCGTGGAGAACGTTCCATGTGCACTTGAAAAGAATGAGTAGTCCACTGTTTGGGGATGGAATGTTCCGAATATATCTGTTATGTCTATCTGGTCCAATGTGTCATTCAAAGCCACTGTTTCCTTGTTAATTTTCTACCTGGATGATCTGTCCATCGATGTGGGTGGGGTAAGCCACTTCCATCTTTAAAAGCCCAGGAGGACTCCTCTAGACCTTGGTCTTGGCTTATTGGAAAGGTAGATCCTCTGGGGGTCTGCACCCCAGAGCCCCAGGGGGTTCCCATCACTGGGACATTCTCTTGGAAAGTCAACTTGGGGCAGTAGAATTAGCAGATTTCTGAGCAGGAGATCCTTTTGCTTTTCTCATGGTGATTGTTTTTTCTATCCTCTAGTCTGGGAGTCCCAGACCATCTTCAACTCAGCTCATTAAAAGAATTAAAAATAATAATAGTTGATATTAGTAGAGCCCTTTCTAGTGCCAGGCACTGTTCTTAGTGCTCTACATGTAGTAAATAATTTTATCCTCCCAGCCATCCCATGAGATAGATACAGTGATCCCTATTTACCAGTGCAGACCTTGTAGCCCAGAGAGGTTAAGAACTTGCTAAAGGTCACATAGCCAAGAGGCAGTAAAATGAGGATGCAGACGCAAGTAGTTTGCTTCCACGATCTGTGCTCTTGTGCATCAAGCCATGACACCACTAGACTGAGGCTGCCAAATAAATTCAGACTGAGTCTGGTCCTGCTGGCAGCTCTATCCTGGCAACCTTTAATAAAATATTATTTTTAAAAATATAGGTGCAATTTTCCAGGTACTAATTCTGTACCAGACATCATGCTAATGGCTTCACCTTTATCCCCTCTTTAATTATATTCCCAAACCTATGATTCAGTTCTTATTATCCTCATTGTATACATGATTGTTACTCACCCAAGGTCACAAAACTGGTGGGGGCAGTTCTGGTTCCTTACTTCTGGGTAAAAGACTCTCACAAAATTGGTGGCTTAAAGAACCACCTTCTTTTTGTTTTGTTCTATTTTTTCTTTCTTTCTTTCTTTCTTTCTTTCTTTCTTTCTTTCTTTCTTTCTTTCTTTCTTTCTTTCTTTCTTTCTTTCTTTCTTTCTTTCTTTCTTTCTGTTTTTTTGTATCTGACCGTTTTGCAGGTGAGGCATTCAGCCAGCTGTCGGCTGGGTGATGCTTCGGCACCCCTGGCATTGTCTGGGTCCCTTGGTGGTATTCAGCTGATTGCTGGGCTAGGCTGGAGGGTCCACGGTGGTTTCTCATTCGTCTGGTATATCGGTGGGTTCTGCTGGACCCTACCCTAGGGAGTGAGTCTGTCCATCTCCAAAGCCCTGCACCCCAACATCTCTCCACCTTCCTTTATTTGCTTCTCTTTCCTTGGGATTCTCTCACTTCAGAATACTCAGCGACCAGCAAACGCTCCTCAGCCTCTAGGCCTGGGAGAGTGGCCTCCAGGAAAGTGTTGTTTGGCTGTCTGAGCCCATCCCCATGACAGCCTCCTCTCCCTGCTGCCACGCCCCAGGCGGGAAGAGCCAGCGTGGGTCAGCGCTGATGCTGGCTCGGGGAAACTCCACTCCAGTCAGGTCATGGTCATCCCCCCGCTGCCTCAGGCTGAAGACCTGCAAGATCAGAGGGGCCTTCTCTGAGCCTCGCCCCTCAGCACCCCTGCCTTGTCCTGTCTCTCTGGCTGCACTTCTTTTTACCTGGGAGGCTGTAGGGTTTGGAGCTACTGTGACCATCTGGAAACCACGAGAGGCCTGGGAGGGGAGCTACTCAGAAGAAAGTCACACTAAAGAGAGAGAGGGGTGTACAGAAAGGCAATGGAGAGGAAGACAGGGAGAGAGAAAACCTGGACAATTGTCTGAGACCTGGATCAAGTCGTACCTCAAGTTTTATCAGTCTTACCCCACTCCTCAGCCACACGAACCGATGTATTCTCTATATGTTTAAGCCAGTTTCTGCAGGGTCTCTGTCATTTGCAACACAAGAGCCCCAGTGATGGTGGATTTGCAGAGACTCAGCCTAGATATTCAGGCCTGGGTAATGGTAATGCCTCTTTTGGGAAAGAGCATAGAACCCCACTATCTCGGCTGGAAAGCCCCATCTCTTCAGGGCCTAAATCAGGAACCTGAGGTCCAGAGAGGCAAGGTTGCACATAAAGGGAGTGAGGCCTCTGGACTTCAGTCCCGTGGTCCTTCTACCACTTGAGATGCCTCAGCAGGGAGGAGATTCGGGGGCTAGGGCTGTCTCTGAGGCCTCCAACGGTCAGCACAGAAGGCTGGAAGACCACAAGGCTGAGGTCCGATTAAGTGGGTGGACAGCACATTTTTCCTGTTTAGCCACACTGGCCCGCTCAGTTTCTGGAATGTGCCATCGGATTTTGTACCAGAGCCTTTGCGCATGCTGTTCCATCTGCATGGAAAGCTCTTTCTCCACCCCCCCTCATTGCTTTGCTGTTCCTTTCTCATTTTTCAGACTTCAGTTTAAATATCACTTTCTCAGGGAAGCCTTTTCTTATCTGCTTTTGTGGTTCAATAAATATTTATTGAGCCTCTAATAGATGCCAGCCACTTTTCTGGAGGCCAGTGGTGAATGAGACCAATTAGAGATGGGTGGGTGGGACACACAAAAACACACAGAGGCACACCACACACAGACACACAGACACACACACAAACAGATACACACAGACACACACACACACACACACAAATTATGAAGGAAAATGAAACAAGATACAGGGTAATGAAAGTCTAGGGAAGGGGATGAGGAATTTCAGATTGCATGGTCAGAAAAACAACTCTCTGAGGTTACCTCTGGGCACAAACTTGAGTAAAATGAAGGAGCCATTCAGAAATCTAAGGGTGGAGTGTTCTAGGCAGAGCAAGGGGCCAGTGCGGGGTTGGGGATGCTGGCTTGAGGACCAGGGGGAGCCAGGGTGGGTGGAGTGGTAGGAGGTGAGGTCACAGGTATAGACAAGGGTGCAGGTCAGGGAGGGCCTTGGAGGTCCCAGTAGGGCCTTGGGATTCTGTTTGGTTTTGCACTGAGAAGCCATTGAGGGCTTTTAAGCAGGGGGTGATATGATCTGATCCCCATCTTTGCAGGCTCCCTCTGGCTGCTGTGCGGATGATGGGCTGTGGGCGGCAGAGTGGGGGTGCAGGAGACTGGCAGGGGTCATGCCAGTGGTCTCGGCAGATAGGATGGCCGCTGGGGCTGGGATAATAGCTGTGTCAGCGGGGGCAGGGTTTGGATTCTGGATGCGATATCAAGGTAGAGCCAGCAGGATTTGCCAACAAACTGGATCGGGGGTGTGTGAAAAAAGCAGGCAATGGTTTTGGCCTGAGCAACTAGGTAGCTCTAACGGGACGTGGAAGACTTAGGGAGGCGGGTTTTTGGGGAAGCCCGAGAGTTGCAGTGAGGTTATATAAAACTCGGAATGCCTCTCGGGCCAATGGGGGGGCGGGCCCAGTAGGCAGCTGCATGTATGAGTTTGCTGTTCAAGGACCAGGTTAGCTCTGGACATGAACATCGGGATGTCCTTGGTTTACAGAAGGCATCTAGGGCCATGTCCTTGGGTGAGGTGGCCAAGGGAGACAGGGTGGGGATAGGAGAGAGAAGGTCCAAGGTCTGAGCCCCGGGACATACCAGCGCTGAAGTTCAGGACTAGCGGGGGGTGTATTAGTTTCTTGGGTGGCTTAAAACAATGGATACGTTCTCACAGGCACAAGTCTGAGGCCAGCGTGCCTGTAGAGCTGTGCTCCAGCCAGAGGGTCTCAGGAGAATTACTGCGTGCCGCCTCTGGCCTCTGGGGGCTCTGTCTTCATGCAGCCTTCCCTCCTTCTGCCCAGTGTGGCCTCTTCTGTCTCGCCTCAGGACACTTCCTGGATTTAGGGTCCACTGGATAATCCAGGACTATCTCATCTCGAGAACCTTAACTTCTTTCATCTATAAGGACCCTGTTTCCAAATAAGTTCACATTCACAGCTTCTGGGATATGGACACATCTTTTTGGAGACCACCATTCGATCTATGCCAGGAGCACGGGCATAGGGTTGGGGGTGGCCAAATAGGAGAGATCAAGTGAGAGTGACTTCTGAGAAGCAAGCAGAGAAGACTCTGGGGGGAACAGGGGACTGACTACTGGGTCAGGATGAGGCCCCAGAACTGACCAGTAGATTTGGCCCCTGGAGGTCACCCAGGGCCCATCACATGCTTTCGAAGCAGCCTTCACTGTCCCTTCCTACCAGGCCTGAAACGACGGAGTTATTTGTAGATGCCTACCTCCCCTACGAGACCGAAACCCCCAAAGGGGCAGGAACCATGTGGATTCTCAGGGCCTAGTTCAGTGCCTGGCACAAGATAGAGGCTCTATAACGTTTTTTTAAAAAGATTTTATTTATTGATTCATCAGAGAGAGAGAAGACAAGAAGGGAGAGTGGCAGGCTCCCTGCTGAGCAAGGAGCCCGATG
Organism: Callorhinus ursinus; assembly: GCF_003265705.2. Taxonomy (NCBI): domain Eukaryota; kingdom Metazoa; phylum Chordata; class Mammalia; order Carnivora; family Otariidae; genus Callorhinus; species Callorhinus ursinus. The sequence goes on along the minus strand of NW_027397080.1, from coordinate 8,636,241 downwards.
CAGGTGTTGATCCCAGGACCCTGGGATCATGACCTGAGCCGAAAGCAGATGCTTAACCGACTGAGCCACGCAGGTGCCCCTCTATAGCATTTTTAATGGGTTCCAGAGGAGGAGGCTGGGAAGGACTGCAGGCTGATATCCTGACTGAGAGCTGAATAGGCAAGGCCAGCCCACCATTTTGCACAACATCTGCCTGTTTTCATGTGATCTGACCTAAGGAACCTGCTCCCAGGGGGCCAAGAGTCAAGGATAACAGACCCTAAGGAATAGTCAAGGGACATTCAGGGTTCCCCAGGGACTCCAGACCTGGAGCAAGGCTAGGACCTCAAAGGTGGGAGCTGATGTGGAAACTACCCTGCCCTCCCTGCCTCCTCACAGGTGAGGGTATAGAGACAAACACAGTCTCACTGGGGCCCAGGGTGGGGGTGGGGTCCTGAGACAGAAGGGATGGAGGTGGGAGGGAGCTGGAGGGCTCCACAGAGGAAGATGTGCAAGCCAGGTCTGCGCTGGGAGCGGCGGGTGGGGGGCGGGGCGTGGGTAGAAGCGCTCTGGGCTCTTCCTCTTTCTGGATGGAAATTCACCCTAAATCCTTCCCTCACACCTGGGGAGTGCTGCCCACCCTCTTCAGCCAGGGTGCCAAATGCTAATCCTGGTCTGGGCCTGGATAAGCTGCTGTTTAAATAGTCAGAGATTAGTTTTCAAATTGACAAATAAAGCCCATCTGGAGTGCTTGGAGCCGGCCCCTCCAGGGCCTGGCTGAGCAAACCCAGTTTAATTATCGTGCTGCTCAGCCGGCAGGGGTGGGGACAGATTGGGGCGGGGGTGGTAGCTTCTGCTACCTCAGCGGTCAGGCTAGTCCCTGTGCTGAGCCGGCGAGGGTCAAAGGGCAGGCACGGGGTGAGCAGAACTCACTCTGCCCCTCCCGAGGAAGGATGGCCACGACATCCCTCTCCTGTGCATGGTGCATGGGCGGGTCGGACGCAGGGGGACCACCTGACCTGTCTTCCCTGCCTCCCACTTCTTTCCTTTTCATTTTAGTTAATTTTTTTATTAACATACAATGTATTATTTGTTTCAGGGGTACAGGTCTGTGATTCAACAGTCTTACACAATTCACAGCGCTCACCATAGCACATACCCTCCCTGATGTCCATCACCCAGCCACCCCATCCCTCCCACCCCCCCCCCCCCCAGCAACCCCCAGTTTGTTCCCTGAGATTAAGAGTCTCTTATGGTTTGTCTCCCTCTCTGGTTTCGTCTTGTTTCATTTTTCCCTCCCTTCCCCTAGGATCCTCTGTCTTGTTTCTCAAATTCCTCACATCAGTGAGATCATATAATACTTGTCTTTCTCTGATTGACTTATTTCACTTAGCATAATGCCCTCTAGTTCCATCCACATTGTTGCAAATGGCAAGATTTCATTTTTTTTGATGGCTGCATGATATTCCATCGTATATATACACCACATCTTCTTTATCCATTCATCTGTCGATGGACATCTCTGCCTCCCACGTTCACTGGTACCCTAGCCGTGGCTCTCCACTCATCCGCTCACTCATCCCTGCATCTGTCAAAGGGGCACTGAGCACCTCCTGTTTGCCAGGCACCGTTCTTGGCACAAAGGAGGCGAAGGCTCTGCAGTCTAGAGGTGGGCAACAGATACTGGCCAGATGATCACACAGACGAGTATTTAGTCACTGACGGTGAGATGCACTCCGAGAGAGGAGGCCGGTGTTGGGGCTTGATGTGGTTGGCAGGGGTGAGGGGAGGCTCCAGAGGAAATGGCACTTGAGCTGAAATTTGAAGGGCAACATGGAGTCAGCCAGGTGAGGGGGATGGGTGTGAGCTCACGCGTGTGTGCGTGCATGTGTGTGTGTGTGTGTGCGCGCATGTCAGTGGTACTCGGAGCAGAGGGAACGCCTAGCACCCAGGCCCTGAGGGAAGGGAGCGCAGCACCCTGGTGTACCTGAAAGAAGGCCTCTGTGTCTGGGGATGGGGAGTGAGTCTAGCCAAGAGGTTGGGGGGCAGGCAGGAGGCAGGGCTGCCATCCCTGGCTCTGACCCAAAACACTGGGGAACGCTTGCAGGCTTCGGGCAGGTGCACGATGCTTAGATTTTAAAAAGATGGACGGGTGCCACGTGGCGATCACCCTTCCCTCTGCCAGGAACGCTGCCCCCAACCACTTGACTCCGGGTTGGGGAGAGCTCATTCAGAGGCAGCCGGGCTCTCCCCTGCCCTGGCCTCGCCCGCCCACCACCCACTGCCCACTGCCCACCGCAGAGGCTACTTGGCTGCTGCTTATTCCCACATCTACCGCTCCCTTTGCCCTTGGCCTGGCTTTGTAGGGCCCGCACCTGCACTACATAAATGAGGAACGAAGGAACGAACAGATGAAGTCTTGGGTCCTCAGGTTTGTCTGCTCTTGCTCTTTCCTTCCTTCCCTCACTGGCCCTGCACAGACATCTGTCCTCTCCCCCACCGTCTGCAAACCGGGGGTGGCCTGGCAAACATTTACCAATGCTCTCTTCAGGGGAGGAAAAGAAGGCTGGGTCCGTGGCATTTGCTGATTTCCATCAACAGGCCTACCATGGCCAGCTTCACTGGAGGCAGGGTCAGGAGGGATGCCCATATCCAAGCTCTGAAGCTGTCTGAGCCGCCTCCCTCCTGCCGCTGCCCCCGGCACAGGAGCCTGGCGCATGGTCTGCTCAGGGCTGAGCCTCAGGCTGATGTCTTCTGGGCCTAATGTTCACCTTGGCTCTTTTGACTCCCCCTGGTGAGGCTAAGCCCTGTGCCCTGCTGTACCTCCTCCCTGCTCAGCTGGAGGTCGGGCTCCCCCCATTTCAGACCTGCATGTCCCCCAGGTGCAGGCTCATGCCCCTTTGACACCCTGAACTCGGACTCAGGGCTCTGTGTGGCTGGAAGGCTGGAATTTGGGGGACACAGGGGGCTGCCTTGTCCTCCTCCCAAGTTTGCTTCAAGTCCCACTGGGCAGGAAGGTGGTGGGGGCTGGCTGAGGGGCCTTTTCTCGGCAAACGGCCCCAGGCTGGGCCTGGATGCACGCATGCCCAGGTGACCGGCGCGCTGACGGCCTGCAGGACACAGAGGGGAGGTGGCCCGTGAGCTGAGAAGGTGGCAGTTGGCACAACAAAAGTGGGGCCAGGCTGGGTGGAGGCCAGGGCTCCCTGACGGGTTTGCTTTCTGCCTGGTGATTACCCATTACCTCCCGTCAGTGCCTGATAAACCGTTATCATGGAATTATCCGCCGCAGGCTCCGGCATCAGTATGAAATCCATTACTGTCCGTCAAGCCCTGTGGCTAATGGGAAAAACCCGGCAGCTGCCCGGTGCGCCAGGCGGGGCTTGGACAGATCCGTTATCTGTCTATTACTTCAGCAATCACACCTCGTAATGGAATCTTGGATGGGAAATGACAAGAAGTCCCAGGATGTGTCATTCTGAAGGGCGGCTGGTGGGTGGGGCTGCCTGGCTGGCTCTGGAGTGAGGAGTGTGACCAGGAGGTGACCCGAGGGGTCAGCCCTAAAGCCAGCCCCTGAGCTGGAAGGAAGCCCTTGAGGCTGGGTGCACGTGCCCATTATGGAGATACAGAGCCAGCTAAACAGGGTGGATGGAAGGCTGGATGGACAGACGGACAGACGGATGGCGGGGTCCCAGGCTGAATCCCAATAGGCTGGAGTCTGCTTCGTTCTGTCCATACTAGCGCCCTCTTCCTGGACTGGGGGCTGCCCTTGCCCATGCTCGAGGATCGACCTCTGTAGCAACTGGTGGGAGAGCGGCACTAGGGTAGCAGATGGTTTGAAGCCCAGCTCTGGCACTCTCCAGTAGCATGGCTTCAGGCAACTGACCACCGCTCTCTGCCTCAGTCTCCTAATCTATAAAATGGGGCCAATATTAAAGTAATAGCAGCTCACTGATATTCTGTGTCCCGGCTGGCCGGGGGTCATCCCTCCTCTTGTCCCTCCCTGTGTATGACAGCCAGTGATGGCAGCAGCATGTCCTTGTTAAGGGCACTGTCTTTGGAACCAGCCAGGGTTGAAGTCTGGCACCCTGCAACCTGACCGCGGGCCCAGCACTTCATTCGTCCACCCCTCCTGTGCGTCATCTGTGGAGTGGGGTTAATGGTAAGTACCTGGCAGCGTCGTAGAGGGGATTCCGAGAGACACCATCACTTCTGTGACCTCAGTTCCTCTTCTCCCCCTGGTCTCTTTGAGCCAGCCATCCTGGCCTCCCAAGTCTTCAAACACACCAAGTTCACTCCCACCTCAGGGCCTTTGCACTTGCTATTCCGTCTGCCTACAATGCCCTTCCCCAGTTCTCCTTCAGCCGATGCAGCTCTTCACGCTGTGTCACCATCTCTGTGAGGCTTTTCCCAGCCACCTGATCTAAAATAATCACCTCTCCCTGTGCCCATTCCCCATCCTGCCTCTCTACTTTGCTTTCCTTCCCAGCACCTGCCGCCACCTGACAGTCTATATATTTGTGCAAGCCGAACGTCTGCTCCCTCTCTCTAGAATGGAATCCGCCCAGGGCAGGGAGTTTTGTCTCTCTGGTTTGTTGCTGTATCCGCAGCACCCGGGACAGCAGCTCCTTCCTAGGCACTCACTAAATGTAAATAGGAATGAATGAGGGATGGATACAAGCCCATAGCTCACAGGGAGATATTGGAACTGCCACCTTCTTGGTGACCCCTCTTTGTTCATGTATCTCCCCAATTTCCCCTCCCTCCTCCTGTCCCTTTTGTAGGCCACCAGCATCTCTCCCCTCCAGAATGGACTAGGACCTCCCTTCCTCTTCTTGCCCCCTAGGGTCCATTGTCCGCACAGCAGTTGGAGTGGATTTCTTAAAGTATGAATCAAGGTATATATTTTTCCCTGATTAAAAGCCTCCGGTGGATTCCCATTGTAACCAGAATCAATTCCAGTTCCTTCTAGGCTCTTCATGCTCCAGCCCTGGCAACCTCCCAAATCCTCTCTTTCCTTCTCGCTCAGGCACACTGTTCCATCTGTACCCTCTCCCTGGAATGCTCTTCCTCCAGATCCCTCCATGGCTGGCTTTTTCCCATCACCGGTTTCCTGTGCAGGGAGATATTCCCTGGACACGCAGTCCAATCCCTTTCTCATTTCCTTCAGGGACTTATGACTAATTGGACTTGTTTTTATTTATTTGCTTCTTAACATTGTCTCTCCCCCACCAAAATATAAGTGCCTCAGGAGGAGGGGCCAATTTATCTAGTTCTCTGCTGGAACCCCAGTGCTCAGTAAATATTGGGTTATGGGAAGAGAGAAAAAATGGAAGAAAGGAATTGAGGGAGGCAGGAAGAAAAGGGGGGGAATCTCCTGATGGCTTTGACATCTGACCCTCATGCTCCCGTCCTGCAAGTCCTGCTACCATCCTGGGGGCTCAATGGCTGCACGGGTGCACTCTCCTTGCTCAAAGTAGAGACAGTCATCACTGCTCCGCCCTGTCTCTGTCTACAACCTCCCAGTTTTTCAGTGTCCTTTGAAGTAACTCAGTGGAATTAGCTGTGTGATCCCAGAAAAGTCACTCCCTCCCTCTGAGCCTCCTTTTCCTTACCTCTGAAATGGATTTACTGATCCCTGCCTTGCAGGGTCTCCGCAGCACTGAGATCCTGCCCCCAGCGAGGCTGCAGCCACGGACTCTGCAGGTCCAAGGGGTGTGAGCCCGCAGGATGGCTCAGACCCCGCGGAGGAGGCCCAAAAGCACCTGAAGGAAAACTGAAGCCCAAGACTAGGCTGGGGCAGGGCCAGAAGTGCTATACGTGGATCGAGTGCCCACAGCAGTGGTTGGAGACTTGCACCGTGATTATCATCCCCACTTTACAGAGGAGGGAACCGAGACCCAGGAGGTTAAGGAACGGGGGTGTAGAGCTGTGGGGAGCTGAGATGGGAACCCAGGTGGTCCGGCCCCAGAGCCTGAATCCATAACCAGTTCCTGTTCATGTGGCACACGTGTGCACCTGGGGACACACACACGTGCACACCTAGACCCAAGCACTTGCTTGCACTTGCCCCAGTGGCAAGAATTCCTTTGGTCCTAACTCACCTTCCTTCTCCCTGTCCCCCGCAGCATCAGGCTGGGTGAATTCATAGCAGCAGAGCAGGCGCTGTGTGTAGGGAGAAATGGGGGAGCACCAAGCAGCCCACAGGCTCGGCCAGGCCCTGCGGAGACTCCCAAACCCAATTAGCAGTTTTATTAAGGACAATTGGATTAGACATGTCTGCAGCAAACGTTTGCTTGGCTTGAGCTGGGGGAGTTTATTCATTTTTCATTAATGTGTCTGCTCTCTGCTCCACTGTCAGTCCTTGGAGTGCTCGGCTGGCTGGCTGGACACCCGCCCCGGCGGCTGCCTCTCTCCTCTCACCTCACCTCACCCTCCTCTCCTGCTGCCTGCCCCTCCCTGCCCCTCTCCAGCTCCCCAGGACGGTGCCTCACCTCTCTGTGCCCCTAACCAGCAGAGAGGGCCCCCGGCAGGTCTGGGGCTGGACCCAGGAGTGGGGGGCCTGAGGGACTGGACTCTGTCCACTGTCCCCAGCCCTCATCCCTTGAAGCAAAGAGGGGACTTCACATCCTTGGGCCCCTGCTCCCTGCAGGGACATAGGCTTTGCACATGACCACATCTCCTTTATTACTCCCTCTTCTGGGCTTTTGCACTTGCCGACCCTTCTACTTGGAAGCTTCTTCCCCAGCTCTTTGCACGGCCCCTTCTCACCTTCCAGGTCTAAGCTCCTATGTCCCCTCTTCAAAGAGACCCTCCCTGACAACCTGATCGCAAGTGACCTCCCCAAGTTATTCTCTAGACCATCACCCTGCTTTTTTTCCTTCACAGCTCTTATCCAGGTGGGGATTATGTTGTTTTGCATCTCTTGGGTAAGTAAATAATCCTCATGACGACCCTGCAATGTTCATTATTATCCCCACTTAACTGCTTGGGAAACAGGCACAGAGAGGTTAAGTAACTTTCCAAGGTCACAGAAAAGGTTGGTGGTGGAGCAGGGACTGAACCCAAGTTCAGTGAATGCAAAGATATTATTCCCGCCCTGCCATTCCTGGGAAGTCTCTTCTTAATGAATATAGGGTCCGGAGGAGACACTCCTGCATGCACAACCTCATTCCTGGGGTCCCTGATGGGTGACTGAGTAGGCAGCGGGTAAGTCTCCAGGCCCCCAGCCTGCCAACTGCAGGGGTCAGGCAGGCCATGGACCCTGGTCTGGGAGGGGCAGCCACGGGCCACGTGTCCTCTAAGCCCCAGCCCAGCAGGGCCAGAAGTCTTGACCACCTCTGGCAGCAGTATATTCCCTCCCGTTGCAGATATTAATTTGGGGGTTTATAGAAAAATCCATACAGTGTGAGTTATCCAGGGCAGCGGTCGCAGGGAGAGGCACAAAATCAATAGTGAGAGATTGTCTTATTTCACAGCTTCTGTAAACGGGGCTGGTGGGCCACTCAGGGGTAGGGGCAGGCGGGCGAAGGTCAGTGGGCTGCCCAGTCCCGCACCGCCGGAGCCTGTGGCTGCCAGCCCTGGGGGAGGCTCGTTTCAGCGCCTGCTGGGGCTGATTTGTATTCTCCCTCGGCACTGTCAAAGGGCTCGGTAAATATTTATTAACACTTCTCCACAGGCAAGAGCGCCTTCTTGGCTGCCAGCTCCTTGGGCACCAGACAGTGGCAGGGAAGCTCTGTACCACACCCGACAGCTTGCCTGTGTTAAACGGCAAGGGAGCCCCCAGGCGGGCCAGGAAATGAGGTCATCCCCCCGCCCAACCAGGGCTAAAGCAGAGACTTCGTCATTAGGGAAGGCTCATGAGGTATCCTAAAGGAGGGAACCTTGGGGCTGAGCCACCCCACCCTCCAGCTCCCTCCTCCTTGGCTCCCTCCCCTCTGTTGGCTGGGCCACTTGACTTCCTCTGAAGCTCAGTCCTGCTCTTGGCCACACCCTTAGCTGAGATCTGACCTTCTAGAGCAGCACTGTCCAATAGAAATAGAATATGAGCTACAAATGTCAGCCATGTATGTAGTTTAAAATCTTCTGGTAGCCCCATTACAAAAGGTAAAAAGAAACAGATAGAAATAAATTTAATAATATATTTTACTGAACTCCATGGATCCCGAAGAGGAACATGTCACCAAATTAAAAATTATGAATGAGACATTTTAAATTCCCTTTGTCACAGGAGGTCTTTGAACGTAACCCCATTTCAAGTGCTCAAAAGTCACGTGTGGCCACCATGTTGGATGGCTCGGTTCTAGATAGCACTATCTGGGATTCATGTCTATGCCCAGCACCAGCATAGAGCCAGGCCCAGAGTGGGTATGGGGACTGACTGGATGGTGGTCATTAGTGTTGTCCATCAGCTATTTCCAGTTCTGGGCATAGGACAGGACTATGCTTGGGTAGAGGTGATCACACAACTTGCTTTGGCCCATGAAGTTGGGTGGATATGGGAACTGTGATCTCCAGGCAGAAGCTTGAAGAGCGAACGTGCGATTTGCGATGCTCTCCTGTCCTCCACACAGTGACCACAATGCTCCAGATCGTGGCTGCTCTGCCACCCAGAACCTCAGAGTGAAAGGCCAAGGACCCAGATGACTTATAACCTACAGCATGAGCGAGAAGTAGACTTTTGTGGTGGGCCCCTGACACCCTGGGGTTGTTTGTTACTGCATCATGTCCTGGCCAATCCTCACTGGCATAGGTGGACAGTGGTACGGAAGACCTCATTCATCCATCATCTAGCAACATTGAATGAGTGTTTCCTAAAGCCAACGGCCTGGGGAGGCCACAGGGGACGCAGCCAAGCGAGGACCCCGCCCTCCGCCCAGGGGACCCAGGCATTAAAGAAGAGCTTTCTCAACTGTGTGTCTAACAAGACTTGAGAGGCACGATCTAAGAAGAATGTGAGGAGCGATGGGACACTTTACATGGGGAATCAGGAAGGCTCCTGGAGCTGGGCACTCGAGCGCGAGGGGGAAAGAAACAGGTAAGGGGATCAGGGTGCAAGCACTTGGGTGGCTGTGGGAACAGCGTGTGTGACCTGCCCCGCGGTCCCAGGGAGAACCCTACTCCCCTGCTAGGAAATGGAGAGGAAATGTCTACCCCAGGAAAGTAACCTTGTCCTTCCATCTGCCTGCCCCTCCCTCCCTGCTCGCCTCGAGCGAGCAGGAGACACCCCTGTGTTTGGGAGCCTGAGTGTGCTCCATTTGGCCCTTTCTCACAAAGGAATATAAGTCTGGACATGGAAAAAAGAGGATGTTATTTGTCCTTCCCTCAAACCTCGGTGGTGTGTTTGGCGAGGTGGCCCAGTGCTGGGGGGCGGGTCGTAGTGATGAGGGTAAAGGGGCAGACACGGCTGGGATTCTGCTAAGCCTCGTAACCATGGTGAGGGTCTTAAAACATGATCATATTTGTGCTTTCAAACGTCCTTTAGAAAGGAGAAGGGATTGGAGGTATCAGGAGTATAAGCCCAGAGAATAGCTGGGGGCCATGGCAGGTAGGCGTCCGGGCAAGAGAGCAGGGGGAGGCCACAGGGATGGGGAGGGGCAGCAGACCTGGGAGGGGTTTTAGGAGGTAGGATCAACAGGACTTGCTGATGGATGGGGTGTAAGGCGAGGGACAGAGAGGAGTCCCGAAAACACAGGTTCAATGCAGGGGCCTTGTCTCAATAGGCCACCCGGCTCTTCTATCTACACCGCCTTCTCTAAGTACTAAAGCTGGTGGTTTTGTCTCCATTTGTCTAATTCTGGTGGGAGGAGAAGGTTGTCATTTATCGGGCATTCTTAAGCCTCATTGGAGTCCAAAAAAGCATCCTGTTAAAAAATGTAAAAAGGAAATGGATATCTATGTTTTAACATCAGGGAGTTTTTGCAAAATACTTGGTTTCAGATCTAGTGCCCAGTGTCCCTGATGCTTCACATAAGATACCCCATGGAATGCCAAGGATACTTTATCACAATATGACAGGGCACAATAAAGTGTCTGCGTGTGCTGAGGCCACACATGTCACACAGCTTGCCACTCACTCCCACACGACCTTGGACTAAGCATCTAAACGAAAGAGTGGGTTGTGGACTTGGAGTCACACAAACCTGGAGTTGGAGTGTGACTTCCCTATGTACTGTGTGATCTTAGAAAAATCACTCAATCTCTCTGAGCCTCAGTTTCCCTATCTATCAAATGAGAGTAACAAGAGTTCCTCCTCAGTGGAATCCCAGCATGCATCTCGTGGTGCTAGGCGTGCCCCAGGATGGGTGGTGATCTTCACCGCTGGTACCAGGGGGGTCAGGTGGATGGAGGTAACCCAGAGACACGGGCTGAGGACAATTCTGGAAGCTCCAGAAATGGGCTTGTCTTCCCCTCCCCTATCCTTTCTCTTCCTTATCTGTTTAATATCCTTTCAAAAACCCACCCCACCACCCTTCACAGAAGCACGGAATATGTTCCAAAGAGAGTGATCAACCTCCAACTCAGTGTTCCGGGCTGATTTGGTCCCCACCTGTCTTGGCGTTTTGACACCACCAGATCGAACCTCTATTTCATCGCGGAATTGTGGGTTTTTCTCATAAAGTGTTTACTGGGTATGTAAAATATAATCACAGCTTTATGAATATGAACTAGATTATTTTAATGATTGCAGGTAATTTAAAACTTAAGGGCAATCACATTTCCCAGCCATCTTCTGGTGCTTTAAAAGCGCGAGCGAGTGGTTCTGAGGAGCTGTGGTCTCGCACGCCTGCTCCTCAGCAGCATCCCTGCTCCAGCCCGGAGTTACAGTTATCTGATTATTGTAATTGATGACATTAGGAATAAGGAATGCACACGGAATAATACCGGCGCCTGTCATGCCAGAGTGGTTTTATTCATTGTCAGAGAAGTTCATAAAGTTGAAAGACGCATCCGCGTGGGGTAGGGCAGCACAAAGCAGGTTCCATCCTTTCTTAATTTGTAAATAAGATGATGAATTCCTGAAGCCCACTTGAACTGACAAGTGAAGTAAGCCCTGCACGGCCCCTCTCGCCTGCCTTGTAGCCCTCTGGGAGTTCCTGGCTGTCCCCCAGCATCTGCAGGAAGTCCGGGGCCCCTGCCTTTCCCTGTCCCAAGGCCCCCAGCTTCTGTATTCCTTGTCTTTGATGACCCTGTCACCCTCTCTCCCTTGGGGTTCCCCCTCCCCAGTTTGGCTGCAGTGCCAGCGCCTTTGGGGGCTGACTGCTAATAACAGACACAGGGATCTGGAAGCTCTAGAACCCCAGGCTGTCTTTTTTAGGGGGCAACCATAATTGCCATTGATATCTGCTGACCATTTTATAGTTAAATGAGTACCCATCCTTTATTGAATGTTGCACTGTGCTGGCCTGGTATTTAAGGGCACGTGGATCACTAGGTATAATGCTCCACCACCACCTCGTGTTGAAGATTTTATTGTTCCCATTGTACGGCCAAGGACGCTGAGGCTCAGAGAGGCTAACTTACTCGCCTTAGAAAAGACACTTCAGTTGGTGGCAGTGACAAGATTCAAACCCAGCTTTCTCTGGCTCTTAGTTGCTCTAAGTAGCTTTTCCTTAGAGGGGTGAGGGAGGAGAGGAAGAGGGGGTGTGCATGCAGGAAGGTACAGGGCTATAGAAGAGTGGGGATTTGGAGGCACTCCTAACAGCTTATGGCTTTTCTGGGAACTGGGAGGCAGGTCCTTGGCTGAGCAAGAAAGGAGTTCGTTGAATGATGGATTAGAAATTTGCAGAGAGCCGAGGCATTTTTAAAATAGGGGGTGGGGTGGGGGATGGTGGGAGAGTTTCTCGATCAGAAGCACGGAGAAGGAGTTAAGAGTGGAGGTGAGGGAGATGCCTAGGAAAGAGGGGAGAGGCCAGGCCACATGGCTGTGTGGTGGCCTGCAGCCATGTCAGGAGCTGAAGCGATGTAGAGGGGGTGGACTGCAGTGAGGAGACAAGGTGTCGGGCCATCTCGTGTTCCTCACCTTGAGAGTGGCAGGATCGAGAGTCACATGGGTCCAGCCCATTGACCCTAGGGGACCATAGCCAGGCTGCTCCCCACGCCTCCTCCATGATCCACTCAAAGCCACGTTCTGCAGGGTGACTGCAGACTCCCAGCTTGGGGGCACTGTTAAGGTGGGACGATTTTCCTCTCATTCCTGCTAATTTGCTGCTTCTGCTTAAGCTCGTAAAAAGTTTCCTAGCAAAACCATTCAGGCCTGAGTTCCTGCTGGAGCCTGCTGAGCTGCTGTAATTAAGCTTTGATTAGCCAGCTATAAATTCCCTTTCGGAAGCCAGCACTGCCCTTGGAGGGCCTCAGCCCAGCCATCAGTGCATGCATGCCCTAGAACTTGGGTCAAGTTGCCCAGCATCACTGGTCAGCGAGAAGGTGGCCGGGGATGGAGGCAGGGGGCGTTCTGCTGGGGCTGAGATGGGGACGTTCCGGGAAAAGACCCAGGCCTGCCGGGCGCCTCCCAGAAGTGGGACAGCGACACGCTGTGGGGTTCCAGGAGCCGAGGATGGCAACTCCAAACAAGAGGCCCCGGCCAAATATATTTTTCTACCATCACAAGCTTGTTGCAAAGTCGGTTTTATGGATGCACTAAACCTGCCTTTTAAATTATCATCAAGTGTAATAAAACGGCAGAAAATCGTCAATTTTCCCGAGAATGTGAGTAAAGTGAAAGTTAGTTACATGTCGGCGTGGGAGCCGTGGTCCAGCTGTGTCTATGATCGGAAATAAGCCCTGAAAGCTTTGTGGGAACAGCTGTTTTGGGAGAGAGCAGCCAGGCTTAGACTTTATTCTGCGAGGCGAGGAGGCGGAGAACCGAGGTCCTGCGCGTCTGTACACTCACCGAGGCCAAAGAGGTGGGAATGGGGGAGGATCAGAATGTTCCTCCGCCAAGGTCCCCATTTCCCACCAACCCCAGCCCACCAACTTCCAGCTCAGAGCCAAGAAGGTCTAAGATAGTCTGTGTGATGGGGGACAGGCGGGGGTGGGGGGCTGCGTTCAGCAACTGGTTCCCAGACTCAACCAAACCAAACCAGACCAACCCCTGATGTGCAGCATTTGCCAAGTTCCACGGTATAAATACGCCCAATTTCAAAGCACCAATGTGACGCCACTGAACTCAGAATTGGGAAGAGACGCTCAGCCACACATCACTATATAGTATTTCTAGATTCGGTACATGCAAATAAGCTCAAGGTCATAGATAATGGTAAGGTAATGAAGATATGATGAGTTTTGAGCATTGATTACCTTTGTTCATAATATAGTTTATTTAGTTGTTAGTTTACATGGTTCAATTTTTAATAAGGGATGGGTTTAACAGCGGGCTTAAAAATTCATGCAAAATTATATATGTTAAGAAAAAAAAGAAGAAGAAGATAGCAGGAGGGGAAGAATGAAGGGGGGGAAATCGGAGGGGGAGACCAACCATGAGAGACGATGGACTCTGAAAAACAAACTGAGGGTTCTAGAGGGGACGGGGGTGGGGGGATGGGTTAGCCTGGTGATGGGTATTAAAGAGGGCACGTTCTGCGTGGAGCACTGGGTGTTATGCACAAACAATGAATCATGGAACACTACATCCAAAACTAATGATGTAATGTATGGTGATTAACATAACAATAAAAAAATTAAAAAAAATTCATGCAAAATTAAGTAGGAGCCCTCGGCGGCCTGAGCCCACTGCTGCATGCCGCAGGGGGCGGGTCTGGGAGCATCCTGCAGGATCACAAAGTCTCGAGACAGGGCCACTTCTGTCTTGGGTCTTGGTTTTGCTCACTGTTGGATCCCTGCCACCAAGCTCAGTGTTCAGCGCTCAATAAATGATTCTAGAATTTATGAATAACAGGTGGCAGGAAATGTTCCTTGCAATGCGTTTTGTGGTGGCAGGACTGATTCAAAGCCAAACAGCTCTTCTCTGCCGGGGACCCCACCAGCCATCCAATCTTCTACCCCTACATGCGCATCCTTGGCTGGGGTCGCCTCCCCTCAGGGCAGCTAATGCTATGGCAAGAGAGTGGACTTTGGAGCCACATCACCAGGGCTCAAGTCCTGGCCCCAGCTCCTCCCTGCTGTGTGACCTCGAGCAGGTTAACTTAATTTCCCCAAGGCACATCAGATAAACAGAAATAATCTCTTCTTCCTTCAACAAATATTTATGGAACACCTACTAGGCGTCCGGCACTGCCATAAATGCTGCAGGCACTCAGAAGAACAGAGCAAAAGGAAAGACAGACACACATACGTAGCAACCATTCATGAAGCATCATAAATTGTGATCACCCTATGGAGGGAAAGGAAATGGTTTATGAGAGAATGATGGGGAGCATGATGTGGAGGTGGTCGGGGACCTCTAGTGAGGAAACACCACGCAGGATGCTAGGAGCTTGTCCAGTGACAAAGGAGTGGAAGAACATTCCAGGCAAGAGGGAGCCTCCAAGACGCAGCTGGGCCAGAGGGATTGGGAGGTCTACGTCCATAACGCGGATGCCTGGCACAGAGTAGGAGCTGAGTAAGCGTGCCTTCCTTTCCCTCCTCCCCTCTTCTGATTCTCAGTGGGCCCGAGGGGACACGACAGTGACGGCCTGGGACGAGAGGCGCCAGGCCTGTGCGCTGGGCACCAGCTAGAAGGGCCAGGGAGGGAAGCTGAACCTCTGGGCACAGGACCCAGGGCCTGGATCTCCGCCACCTCTCCGGTGAGGGCGTCAGGCTTCGGACCCAGAGAGCACTGCCAGCTCACAGAGTCTGGGCAGGGATTTGAAGGTCGGATTTTGCAGTGGGCTATTGTTGAGAGCATTCAGATGTCTGTGCAGTCTCCAGACCAAGAACACATTGTGCAACCTGTTTGCCTGTATTCTGTGGACCCCTCAAAACCAGCAACAGATCTCATTTCCTTCTGCTTTGGCCTGGAGCCAAGTTCCTTCTAGTAACTTATGGTTTGTATTTTCTATCCTGACTCTATGTTCTGAATTTGCCTGTTCTCATTTCTCCTTTCCGCAATGTTCATTTAATGTGTGTATTGTTGCAGGCTGTCTTGGATTCTTAACTTGAATGTGGTGGGAGAGATTGGGTAGGGAAGGAAGGACGGAAGGAAGGAAAGAAAGGAAGGAAGGACGGAAGGAAGGACGGAAGGAAGGAAGGAAGGAAGGAAGGAAGGGGAGGGAGAAGAGAAAGACAGAAAAAGACAGAGAGAGAGAGACAGAAAGAGGGAAAGATTGGACAACGGAGACACACAGACCCTATATTGTGATGTTCAGGGGTCTTGAAGACACTGCGGGGTGTGGCAGTCAGTGCTGCCCCCATACCCACGGGACTGCCCCCGTGGCTGGCTCAGCATTCCTGGACCAGCAGCAGATTCTTTTTTTTTTTTTTTAAGATTTTATTTATTTATTTGAGAGAGAGAGAGTGAGAGAGAGAGAGCACACAAGCAAGGAGAGGGGCAGAGGCAGAGAGAGAAGCAGGCTCCCCACTGAGCAGGGAGCCCGATGCGGGGCTCGATCCCAGGACCCTGGGATCATGACCTGAGCCGAAGGCGGACGCTTAACGACTGAGCCCCCCAGGTGCCCCCCAGCAGCAGACTCTTGAGCAGACGGGCCATTCCTGGTGCCAGGAGCGGGTGGGCAGCCTGGGCTGGGTGTGGGCGTGGAAACCTGTGGACCGAGCCCCTGCAGCCCCGTCCCCACCTGCCCTGTGCCCAGTGGCGTCCTTTAGACACCGTGGGCAGCAGCCAGCCCAGCAGCCTCGGCCCGCTAAAGCAGTCGTGGGGCGTAACAGGGCCCAGCCTGCTGTGGTGGCTGCCTGGTCCTGTTCTCACCTCCTAGGCTTCACCACCACCTCCTTGGGCCCTGTTCGAGCCCAAGTCCCGGCCTTGTGGTCCTGCACTGACCCCAACCCTGAGGACTGTGTCCTGGGCGCACCGTGCTCTCTCCTTCCTGAGGGATCTCATTTGCTAGAGATCGGTAAACCCTAAGGCTCTCAGCCAATCTCCTACCTCCTGTAGTAGGCGAATAATGGCTCCTCGGGGATGGCCATGTCCTAATCCCTGAACCTGTGGATGTTACCTTGTATGACCAAGCCAGCTCTGTAGATGCGATCGAGTTAAGGGTGTTGAGATAGGGACGTTATCTTGGCTTATCTGGGTGGGCCCGAGGTACTCACGGTGGTCCTGGTAAGACAGAGGCCGGAGTCAGTCTCCAACAGAACGGGAGTGACGACAGAGCGAAGGGACACCAAGGAAGCATTGGAGGAAGCCCCGCTGCTAAAGACGGAGGAAGGGGACACAGGCTGAAGGACGTGAGTGGCCTCTGGAAGCTGGAGAAGACAAGGAAATGGCCTCCCCCCACAGAGCAACCAGAAGGAACCAGCCCTGCCGACACATTGACTTCAGCCCTGTGAAGCTCATGTCCGACTTCTGGACTCCAGATCTATAAGAAAATGCAGTTGGTGTTTTAAAGACCCTAAGTGCGCTCTAGCAGGATTAGGAAACTCAGAGAACCCGAGACACACAACCCAGCATCTCACCACTCCCTCTGGCCTTGAGCCCGACATGCCAAGCCTCACCTCCAACAGCCGGGCTCTAGGGGGGCCGTGTGAGCTCTCCCTTCTAGGTCCCTCCATCAGCTCTGCGGGCTCAAGAGTCACTTCTGACCTCTGATCCTCGAAGCTCCTCTCTGACGTTGTACCCCCCAAAACGCACCTCTGATCTCTACCTCCTGAGGTCCACTTCCAAACTCTGACTTGCCCCTACTCATGCCAACTTCTTCCCCCAATATCTGGTCCTCTCACATCCTGCGCTCAGCTGGGGCCTCCCAGCCTGACCTCCCCCACGCGTCCCGTGGGCCAGCACTCGGCACAGCCTTGTGGGTGAATGGCTCTCGACCCCTTCTCCAAGGGTAGAGCAAGAGGATGGGTGGCGCGGGTGGTGACTTCTGGTGACCTCTGCCTTCCCAGGCTCAGAATATGGCCCAGTACCTGCACCCACGTAACACCGCAGCAAGTGGCCCGAGGGGGAAATGTTGGGCATTTTCACCCACCGGGAGAAAAGAAGTGGCTTATTTTGACTCTATAATGAATTCAACCAAGTGGTCAATAAGTATTGAACTGAATTGACCCGAATAATCTAATAATAACCAAAGCTACAGTATATTGAGGAACCAATAGGTCTGATGTGTCATTTACAGTTTTCATCTAATTCCCATAGTAACCTCTGGGAGAAGTACTATTATTTCTCTCGTATTACAGGTGGGAAAGTGAGGTTCAGAGAGGTCATGGGACTTGCCCAAGGACACACAGCTAGAAAATGGAAGAGCCAGGACTGGAACCACCCAGGGTGGTACAGTGCCCACGTTCTTAACCCCACTCTTAGCTACTTCCTCTCATCTGAGCCTCAGTTTCCGCAGCTGTAGAAAGGGGATAATGACAGTACCAACCTCACGGCCTGGCAAGGTGGTTCCTGGAATTCCTCTGGGCTCTTGAAGACAGGGGAGGAGGGTGATGCTCTCTTGGTCTTTGATGCCAGGCCCCAGCCTGGGCTGGGCACTGATGGTCTCTGGATCCCCAGGGACCACACTCGCCTTCCCCGGAACATGCCATTCCCGGGGAGCAGCAACTCCTCTCCCACAGCCTCCTGTGGGTTCTCTTTCAAGATGGGCTCTGCCCCTGGACGATGTTCCTTGTGAAATGCTGTTGGTCTCAGAGCACGGAGAGCTGGGCTGCCTGCAGAATGCGAGTCGGCCCACTAATCCCCTAGCACTAACCGATCTCTCCGCACTCCTGCCACCTCTGCACTTCTCAGAAATGTTTTTAAGTGGCACATCCGCGTATGTCTCCCCAGTGCCAACAGACACCGGGAGTACTCGCAGTCCACACTTGTGGCCGTCCTGAGATGCAGAGGCAGCCTCCTCGGGCCTGGGAGATGCAAATAAATGCCTTTAGGGCAGAGGTCTTGAGGTGGGGAGTCAGGTACGAGATCAGATAGGGGTCCCTGCTGACAAGCTGACCTCTCTGGGTACTGAAAGGCCCCACCTTGCCAAAATGCTCCCCCAGTCCCAGTCTTATCCAGTGCTTTTCATTCCCCTCCCCACCCCCACATTAGTGCCCTTACAGTAAAGGGCTTCAGTCCAGAAGGCAAGTCAGGATACGAACGGGGTATCTAAAATGGGTGAGATTAGCAAAGCAGGACCTGGCTCATTTTGGGTCCTCCCAGGACTGAAAAGGCCCTGAGTCCCCCTGAGGGAGGCATTCCACCTGCCTGAGGAGGCCCAGGAGTGCCCGACCACTGGTTTTCTTAGATGGAGTCCTTGAGCGTCAGAGCAGGAGTGGACACCGCACCCCGAGATCTGCAGGCTCAACCCTCTCATTGTCAGAGGGGCACGCTAGGGACCTGGACAGGACAGGGACTCTCCCCAGGCCCTGCAAAGTGCTGGGACACAGCCTGGATCCTCTGCCTCCTCTGTTTACAGGCAGAAGGCGTGGTTCAGGGGTTAGGCAGGGAGGGTATCTGAGAGGGACCTGGAACTCCAGAGGAACTGCCTGGAGAATTAAGGGGTCTGGTGACTCTTTGCGGGCCCTGCCTCCAACGATGAGCTTTCCTGGCAATCTCAGTAAGAAGCTCTGCCTTCATTACTCCAGTTAGCCTCCAAGGAAATAAAAATATTTCACTCCTTTGACACGGTTTTTGTGCTATTTTGCTTTTACAACCATTCCTTTTTAAGTGCATTTAGTTTTAAGCTCCTCAAATCCTTTTTAAGGACATGGGGATAAGTCTGCAATGAATGAAGCAATAAATAGAGAATCTGAAGGGTTGTGAGTTTCCTTTTCTTCCCTGCTTTGCCCCCTTGCTCTCCCCAAAGCCGGACCGAGTGTCCCGACCCCCACCAGATCTGGGCCAATCCCCCCAGGCAGGGGATCAAGGTTGACCCCAGGAGACATAGCTGTGTCTGGGTACAGGGCGGCCTGGGACAGCCCCAGCTCCAGGCCACCCCAGGACTTCAGATCTCATTTCTTGCACCCCTGTTTTGTGTCTGTCTGCATCCGACTCTCTAGAAGCAGAGCATTCGATGGCGACCCGTGTGTGCATAATGGGTTGAGGGAATGCTCTCTGGACAAGGGGAGTGTGGACGTGGGAGTCTAGCTTCAGGCCAATCTTACTGCCAAGCTCTGGAGCGCAGAGAGCACCATGGCTTGCACCCATCTAAAGGGAACGGGGAGGCTTCTGCACGTGCACATTGTAGGTCACTGGCTGAGAGCTGCCCCGGGTGCTGGGGGATGGGAACCATAACCTTGTGGGTGAGGACGTGCCTGAGAAGAGAACGGTTGGAAGCCGAGGAACAAGAGCACCTTTCAGGTGAAGGCGATCTGGGTAGAGAAGCTACAGTGGCCCAGCATCTCCGGAACGGGCCCGTCTCCCTCTCACCAGGCTTCCACTTACCCCTGACTGAGGTCTTGCTGTGGGCCAAACCCCGTGCTGAACATTCCAGATCCATCTCACTGCATTTTTATCAGACGCTCACAAGGCACGGCTTCTGAGCACTTATTTACTGAGGAGGCTCAGAGAGGTTGAGCAATGAATCCAAGGTCACACAGCTGTTGGATGGCAGAACTAGGATTCCAGTTTAATTTCCCGAAACCATATTGGCAATGTGTTCTAGTCCCTGGGCTCGCTTAGCTCTGTGGGGTTCCAACTCTGGGGGACTTTCACAATCTCCTGCAGCCCAACTGCTTAGCCTCTTCTAAATAGCTTCCCCTCTGGGTTGCTGGCTCCATTTCATCCACCGTCCTCTTCCCCCAGAAGCCACTCATTTCTGGTTTCTGGTTCCCCCTCCTGCAGCCTCGAATATCTGCCCCCCGGATCCTACCTCCACCATCTCCAGAGCCCCGCGTTCTGCCAGTAGCCGGAGATACCTAACTTGCCCACAGATGACATCTCACTGGGGAGGGAACCAGTTCGGTCACCACTGTCTTTGCTGTACCTCCATCCACGTAGATCTTCCTAAAGACAACAGACATTTATCCCTGCCAGTCAGAGGTGCCATTGTAATCAGATGCGGGAGGCCTGGATTTCTTGCTGTCAACAAACTGACGAGGGCTCTTCAGTCAGTGTGGAAAGGGGCCGGGGGAGAGGGCTGGGGAGTCAGTCAGAGATGGCCTGTGCGGGGCAGGAGCCATTTCCCCTGGGCCCAGGGCTGAGCTTTGGCCGCAAGGGCAGCAAGCTGGCTCACCGGACACATGACAGCAACGAAGGAGGGACTCTGGCATCTTGAGCGGAGTGTCGCTGCTGGGCCCTGGGTCTAGGAAAAGAAGCTGGACATGGGGGCCAGAAAAGGGACAGTAACAAGTATGCTGGGAGGCGTGATGAGTGCTCCCCAGGACTGTCCTTTCCTCCATCCAGGCTACGTGGGAGACACACCACGAGCCCCACTGGTGGTCAGGGACGGTTAGGCGTCGGGTCTCCGAGATGCCAGGGGAAGGAGTGTGCGTCCCTTCTAGGCTGAGGCGGTAAAAAGCACTTACTCTTCCATCCATTTCGCCCTCTGCTGAGCCAGTTAGAGAGAAGGGCGCCTTCTCCGTCGGTGATACGGTGGAACCACGCCATCGAGGCAGCCTGGCTCACCGATTTTCACGGTGGAGCACGGCTCTCAGAGGGCGGCCGGACCGCAGAGAAAGACGGTTGTTGACCGACTCACCAAGACGCTGGGGCTGTTTGTCGTCACAGCAGGGTCTAGCCCAGCCTGACGGACGCAGTTGCAGTCTGACGATCACCCACTGCATGCCGGGTATGCAGGGAGTGCTTGACTCGGCTCCTCTCACTTCATCCTGCAGCATCCCCTCCAGGAAGGACCCGTTCTTTACCGCATCTGATGGATGGGGGGAGACTAAGGCATAGAGGGAGTAAGTGTTTCCCACAAGTTGTCACACAGCTGGTAGATGGCAAGCTGGGAGCCCAGCCCAGGTCTGTGGGGATTCCAGAACCGGAATTCTTAGCACAAAAGTTCCAGAGAGGCCACCCTAATTCTTCTGTCCTTCCTGGGTTCCAGGCACCAGGGCTTGGTAGGACCCAGGGAAACATGTGAAATCCATCTTCAGAGTGTCCCCAGCATTAGCGGAGTCCCCGACCAGCATCAGTCAAGGGCCACATGCACACCAGTCTCTGCTCTCATGGAGTTCAAGGTCTGGTAGAGGCACCAGGCATGCACAGTGTGGAGGCTGGAGTGAGTAGTGTGAGTGTGTGCGCGTGAACATGAGTGATGGTGGGAGAGAATGTGCTCAGCGAGCAGACTGGCCTGGCTAGCCAGGTAGAGGAGGCAGTGTGGGATGGGGAGGGACCAGGGTGTGCCCCAGGCCAGAGGCTCCCCGGCCTCTACTGGGGATGTGGAGGTGTTGGGTGTACTGGGGGCTGTGGGTCTGTCCTCTATCCATCAGTCATTCCCAAGGGGACCCGGTCCCCCGACCTTGTGTTTAGGAGGCAGGGGACTGTATAAGTGTTGCTCTTCCTGTTTCTTGGACTGTAGAGTGGGGCTCATGACAAACCTATTTGTGGACCGTGGCTCTATCTACCCTCCTAGAAGCAGCGAATCATGGTGTGTGGCTCAGTTTCAGCTTTTGATGGATGGAGGGCTGAGCCCTGAGCTGGGGGGGAAGACAGCACATAGAATTGAAAGAGGCAGACAGATGTGGGTTTAAATCCAGCTTTGAATGCTTGCCCCTGAGTGACCTTGAACAAGTCTTATTTTCCATCATTAGTATCTCCATCTGATAAGTAGGAATGATCGCTTTTCCCTGGAAGGTTGGTCGCGAGGACTCACCGGCATGAAGTAAGTTTTTCTCCCTTCCTCCTTTCCTACCCTTTCCAGAATGTTCCCTCTAGCAGCCCCTGGATGACAGGGGCCAGGCCACCGTTCCTCTCTGGCTTGGAGGTCACCTGGGACCCTTTTCTGGACCGTGGAGGAGGCCTGCTCTAGAGGGCCGCCTGGGGCCCAGCTGCAGGTGGCCCCTGCCTTCATCCAGAAAAGAAAGATCAACCTGAACATAAAGAACCCCCAACATCTCCAAGCATTATGTCCCCGGAGGGAGTTTGCAGGCGAAGTAATGTATGGCTCCATTTTTAGATGTTGCTGAATTCCATTTGCCGGAGATCTGTGTTTTATTGCCGTATCAGTGTTTCTAAATTGCACTATATTTTCTTAGCTTGATGGGAATTTACAGCACCCGGATTGTAGCGAAATTGGGCTCTCCCCGAGGCTTGGAAATCACTGGGGTCGATTGCTATAGCTGCTGCCTCCCCCTTGGACTGTTTCTGCTAATTATTCATATTAAGAAGAATCGGAATCTGAGAAAGGACACCCAGGAGGTTTGCTCAGTGAGACCGTTTTGAAGGCTGGGAGGTCCGCGGCTGCTGCCTGTGGGGATCTGGGGTGTCTCGGATGAGGTGGGATGGCTGTGGCACAAGGTGCCGAGGCAGAGATGGCTGGGAGGCTGGGGAGCTGGGGAGGACCCGGGCCTGGCATTTCCCAGGGGGTGCTAGACATCAGGTCAGACAACCAAAATCACAGGAGCAATAAAGCTGCACATTGAACACCCCTTTGGTGGCCTCAAAGCACTTCCTTGTCTCTTTGATTCTCCTGTGAGGACAGGAGGACAGGGATTATCAGTCCCATACTACAGATGCAGAAACTGAGGGCTTAGGGGACCAAGGCACATAATAGATCTGGGATTGGGACCCAGGGCTGTCTGACCAAACGCATGGCGGGTTTGCCCCCTCTCTTCCCACTCTGCAGGCTTGGGAGGGGTGCTCTCATTTACTGAGCCTGCTGGGTGGCAGGCACTGCACTCAACATTCCTAGCAGCAGCTTGTTTGACCCTCCTAGAGGTGGGCATTACTCAGCCCACTTTGTAGAACAGCTTCGGGATGTGAAACCATGTCTGCAAGCTCACACAGTGACTCGTAAATGGCAGAGCAGAGACTCAGCCCCAGAAATCTCTGATTCCAAAGCTCACTTTTAGCCATCTTACCCCACTGCTTCCGGTGACACCAGCTAACACAGCCCCTGCTGATCGAGGAACAACTGCCCCGACGCCGGGGCGGGAATCCTGATGCATTCTGGGAGTCGGACGGTGCCTGTCTGGCGCTGCTGTTCCGCACACAGGCTGCAGGCTCGCGGGAGGGAGGCCAGGGTGCTCAGGCTGCACCTGCATTCGCAAATCACAGCGTTCCCTGCCCCAGCCTCCCCGACTGATGCGGGACCACCCAGGGCCCTGGGGCGGGGAGAGGACGGAGTCCCGAGGACCCAGCTGGGGACTTCAAAAAGTTCTGGCGTGTTCCTCTGGCAGGTCCTGGCAGTTTGTCTCACTTGGCAGTGATCCTCTGTCTAAAAGCACGTCCGACGTTTTGTGCAATAAAGTTAATGGACTTCTCCATCTTAGAGCAGCTGAATTCTCTTGGAGCAGATGCTGAGGGTTATGGATGTTCTAATTAGGAAGCTGCCTTTGGCACTGAGGAAAGGAGGGGTGGCTCATGACGTTGCAAGTCCTGCAAAGACCCCCTGCCAAACTGCTTTTCCCGGAGCTTGCCAGGGCAGGCACACTGCGGCAGAGGAGAGAGATGATTCTCTCTACTCCGGTCTCTCACTTCCCTTCCAGCACCAAAGGCCCTCCTCATTTCCAGAAGGGTCCAACTGGTCCAGTCGGGGTGGCCACGGCCTCCCACGTCTGAGGAACCGAAAACAGGGTTTAGTGTTGCAATCAAATAAAACTTACAACCAAGTTAATCTGACACATTTATTGATGTGCATAATTGTTATTGGACTGCACTGCAATTAGGCATAAGTGGTGGGTCGTTCCTGTGAGCAACTGTAATTAGTAATTCTCATTTTTGGCCCAATCAAGTTTGGCGTGTTTTTTTTTTTTTTTTTTTTCTACAAGTATAGAAGTTCCCCAGGGTCTGTAAACAGCATTGGCTATCGACTGTTTTCTGATTCACTCGTTCATTTATTCACTTACCCATTTATCAAATCTATGAAACGGAGGTCCCAGCCTGGAGGCCTCATTCTGTTGCTTTCTGGGTGATTGTGGCTGAGTTGTTCTACTTTTCTTAGCCTCCGTTTCCACATCTGTAAAATGGGCATGGTATCCCCTTAGCTCATAGGGTCATGGTGAGATGCTGGGGGTTGAGGTCTGCACACTGCTCACACAGTGCTGGGTCTGGGGTCGTCTCTCAGCTGGCTGGAAGGTAGTATTATGATGATGATGGTTTTATTACCGACACCTTCTCCTTGAAGAGAAAGAGACCAGCGCTAAGAACTCTCAAGTTTTGGCCATCCGATCAGAGGGTGATTCTGAGTGCAGAGCAGGCCTGTCCCTCGGACTTTGCAGGCGGCTGGAGCAGGTTATGCAACAGTACCTGGAGCCAGCGATGTTTGGGTTATGGCACCTGCTATGACCTCATGCTCACCATGAGTGAGCAGGGCTGGGAAACTTCTAGTTTTCCACATTTTTGGTCTCATCACTGCCCAGACCTTGGGAAATGTAGGACCGAGTCAGACCTCCCCGAGGAGGAAAGTACCCACAGAGGGCAGAAGGCTTTTACTAAATGCTGGAGCCTGAGGCTTGACAGGGGAGAAGCTAGTTCTTATGGCAGAAGAAAAGTAAAGGCTTTGGGCCAGAGGGGCTGGATGGAGGGGAGCATTCTCTTGGAGGAAAATCTGGGAGCTTGTGGACGCCTGGGGAGAGTGTGTACTTTGCCAACACACTTCACACTGGGAGAAACGGCCTGGGGGACAGGCTGGAGTGGGCTGGGACTGTGGAGCTCTCGGCCAGGTCAGAGCTGCAGTAAGGAGCACGGGGGGAGGCCAGGGCAGGGTGCCAGGAGGTGGCGAGGCACTGGTGGCTCCTTAAGCTGGCAAGGCAAA
The DNA here is from genome assembly GCF_003265705.2 of Callorhinus ursinus. Classification (NCBI taxonomy): domain Eukaryota; kingdom Metazoa; phylum Chordata; class Mammalia; order Carnivora; family Otariidae; genus Callorhinus; species Callorhinus ursinus. The sequence goes on along the minus strand of NW_027397080.1, from coordinate 8,611,312 downwards.
CAGCCCTGGGTTAGCTCTGCCCTGCCACTTACTCCCTGGAGCTTGGGGAAGTTTCTTGGCCTCTCTGAGCCTTAGGCTGATCATCTCTATGAGTGGGTCAGTGCTCTCCACATCTCCTGCCCATACCACTTGCCCACAAGGGCCCCATTTCCTACTACCACCACTTGCCTTGTTTTCCCTGAGGCCTCCCCCTGGCCCAGAAGCCGCCTTGCCACCAGTGGCATGCCAGAAATACCTGGGATTGACAACCTCAGGGGACTCACCTAGACCGAAGATGGTGTATACATCCCTCTGCTCTCTCTCCCCTTGGATGAGAAACTGAGTCGCATCTTATAAGCTGCTCCCAGGGGCCCTTGGGAAGATGAAGTTTCTGGTGCTCCCCACTTTCCCCCTTACCTCCTGTTGGATACTGACAACTCAGTCTTCAAGGGGCTCCAGTGACTGAGGAATCGGAGACAGAGGCCTGAACCAGGCTGAGCTGACACTTGGATCTTTGGAAATAAAGAACCTGGGACAGAGGCAGGACGTGGGGGCTGGTCTGGTGGGCCCCGTGTGTTCCGGGGCAGGTCGGATGCTCTGGAAGTCATCTCCACGGGACCTCGTCATTCCAGATCTTGTCTGGAGGCCGAGGCAGGCAATAAATCCCCTCGATGGAGCTGGTCCCAGCATGGGCCACCCTGCAGAAAGGCTTCATCAGTGGCCTCATTTGCATAAGATAATGAAACCGCAGTAAAAATAGTAAAAAAAAAAAAATGGCCTGGCAACTTTGTTTCCATAATGACAGATGCTTCTTAAACACTCGGCTTCTGTTTCCCAAGGAAGTGCCATCAAAGCCCCAGGGGAGCCGTGTGTCCCTGCCGCCTGATTCACGGAATGGAGACCTGCCGCCCCAGGAGCGCCCGGGCCCTGACCTCCTCCTGTTCCTTGCTCACCCCAGAGGGACCCGGAGGGCACAGACATGGAGAAGGGGAAGTGAATGAAAGGCTTGTAAATAGTAAGCCGGCTGCCTGACACTTGGCGTGTGCTTTCCTTCCCTCCTGCCAAGGGCTGCCTGAGGCACAGGATGGTGAACCAAGGCTGTGAGCGCACTGTGTCTGCTTAAACTAAGGGGTGCCTTGACGCTTGTCTCCAGTTCTGAGCCCCTGTCTCCTGCCACGAGTGACAGGAGGCCCGGGCCGCAGGAGATGGCAGGAGAGAGAGCGGGGCCATGACCTAGAGGGCAGTGGGGACTGGTGACTCAGATCCCTGTGCTTCACGTGGGGTGAGATGACCAAGGTCAAAGGAAAGGGACCCCTTGACATCAAGGGTATAGTTTTCCAGGATGGGGCTCCCCCTGAGCGAAGAGGCTAAAAGAACCCAACGAGAATCTGCTTCGGGACTGTCTGGGCCTGTCATCTCCAAGCCACCAGGGCTCTGCAGTGACTGCGTGGGAAACAGAAATAACAACCCCGACTGCGATGATGATGATGATGATGAATAAAATAAAGAAGGGGCTTGTTCCCCCAGCTCAGAGGGAACGCTCTAGTGTAGCCCCACTTGGCTAGGGGCGTGTAGAGGGATTTTTTTGCACACCACCACCTTCCCTCTAAGTGTTCAGGACAGGGGCCTAGTCCTGATCCCGAGCCAGAGCATGTGGCCACAGAGCGTGGGGAGAACGGGGTCTGAGGGAGTTCAAAAGGTGCAGGGGTGCTTCGCTCAAGCAAGCCGGCTGCGGGAGTCACCTGGCTGCTGTGGAAGCTGTCCTTATGGAGGACGTGTGTCCTTACGGACTGTCCTTATGGAGGCACTGAGGAGGGTGTCTGGGGGCTGGGATCTGCTCCCTGGAACTCTCCGGGGCAGAACCCGAGGGTCCCCCGGGCCCTGACTCCGTTTCTCTCTGGCGATCTCCTTCAGGTTTCCTCCCCGTCTGTGGAGTCTTTGGCCAAATTTGGTTGTTCGTGGTGGGGGAACAGGATCATGCGTCCATCCAGATGTGTTGGGCCTTAGACTGGGACCCAGACCTTTGAGCTTAAAAGCTGAGTATTTGGCCATCTTTGTTTCCTCTGTGCCTAGGCTCCTGTGCCTGCAATGGGAGAGGGCTCCTCTCGTTCGTTACTTTCCTCCACAATAACAGCTGTCATCGGGGGACAGCTGGGTGGCTCAGTCGGTTAAACGTTTGCCTTCGGCTCAGGTCGTGATCCCAGGGTCCTGGGATCGAGTCCCACATCAGGCTCCCTGCTCCGCGGGGAGCCTGCTTCTCCCTCTGCCTCTGCCCCTCTCCTTGCTTGTGCTCTCTCTCTCTCTCTCTCTCTCTCTGACAAATCAATCAATAAATAAAATCTTAAATAAAAAAAAAGCTGTCATCTGTTGAGCTGTACGGGTGCCAGGTAATATGGACTCTACTTCCTTCCTTGGGGAGAGAGCAGTGAGAGCCCCCTCTGGAGGCAGAAAAAGAGCACTTCCTGCTCTTGGGGTTGAGTTGGGGAGGGAGAGGCAACGTCTAGGATCAACTTCCTTGCCTCCTTGAGACAGGGTTGTGGAGAGAGCTCAGTTCCCTGGGAAAGCCAGCCAGGTAGAGATGGGCTCTGAGACATAGAGTCAGGGGCTCTCAGAGAGGCTGGGGGAACCGGGGAGTTTCTGTCGTTTCTCTGTCCAATCCAGAGATAATCAGAGCCACCCCACTGCTGTGAGAGGCTTGGCTGGTCCTCATCGAGAGCCCAGAGTGTCACGAATGGGCTTCTGGGCCAGGCTCTGAGCCCCAGCGGGAAGGAGGCTTGTCTCACTACTCACCAGACTATCCCCTGAGGAGGCTCAGCATATAGTAGACCCTAATTCTTTCCTCTCCTTCCTCCTTTTTCTTCATGAAAATTGCTGTCACTTCTTGTTGTCTTATGGTATGCCCAGCCGTGTGAAATGCTTACCGTGTTTTTTCTCGTTTAGCCTGCGTGACCATTCCATGAGGTGGTTTTCATGACAATGCATTTTAGATGAGGAAACCAAGGCTCAAGGATGTGAAGTTGCTTGTTCAAGATTACACAGCTAATAGGTGGTAGAGCTGGACTCACCTGCAAAATATTCAAGTCTATGAGTAGATGGATGGATGGGTGGATGGATTCAGGGTGGGTGGACAGGTAAATGGACTGATGGATGGAGTGTTTGATCAATCGGTAGGTGGGTGGGAAAATGTTCAGGGGAAAGGGGACAGATGAGTGGATGGATGGATAGATGGATGGATGGATAGATGGATGGATAGATGGACGGATGGATAGATGGACGGACAGATGGATGGATGGATGGATGGACGGATGGATGGACGGACGGATAGATGGGTGGATGGATGGATGGATGGATGGACAGACAGACGGATGGATGGATGCTGGACGGATGGATGAGTGAATGGATGGATGGATGAGTGGGTAATCTACCCGTTCCTTCACCCCTAATGTGGGCCTCATTCCTACCAGGTCCATTCCCTCTCTCTTCTCCACATTATCCTATTCCCTTCTGGACCTGGAGTCCATCCTGAACCCCAGTGTGTTCACTCCTAGGTGATGGACTTTACCTCTGCCTCCTGACAGATGTCCTTCAACCCAGGGCCTCTACCTGCCTCTTCCCTGGCTTAGACCCAAAGCCTCTTCCCCGTTGTGGCTGCAGGCTAGACCAGAATTCTCAGATACTGTAGCCCACTGGGTCCTGGCCTCCTCTCCATTCTAGAGGGATTTCTGGGGCCTTGACTTGGCACTTGCACTGATGAAATAAGAGGGTGGATATTTTAGAAGGACTGCTCAACCCATATAGCTTTCTTCAGAATTTCGGATTTTCTCAATCCTCCTAAAGCAAAGAGCCTGGGTACTATGATTATATTATGTGACCCTTCACTCCTGCTAGCCACAGCTGATTGGATCACAGGTGACCAACTAACCAGAGCTGGTCCAATAATGGTCACTCTCCAGGGAATTAGAATGGGGACCTAAGATACCGAGTCAATGATGGTGGAGGTTTGGGATGAAAAGATCATAGAGAATCGGGTTTGAGCTGTGTCAGTTTCTAAGGCAAGCGGTAAAGGAGATAATGTACGTCAAGAGCTTAGCATAGCACCTGCCATGTAGGAAGTGCTTGATAAATATTATGACTTATTATGATTATGATTGTATCATAGGGGGGCCTGGAGGGTTCTGGATGCAAATTAGTCTCTACCAAGTTGATGTTTGCATGAGATATAGAAAGCAGAAGAGAGGCAGAGTCCATCTTCCTGCCCCCCCTTTTTGGGCTGTCTCCGTCATGGAAACATGAGGGTTTTCAGCAGGATTGCTTCCAGGGTGACGAGAAGCAACGTGATAGGGGCAATGATGGCAGCGCCTTCCTGACCCAGGCTTGCTGAGCCCCGGATGGCAGGCCTGGGGTGCACTCTCGTCTCATAGCTCTAGGCCCAGAGTCTCAGATGTGGCTACTCCCTGGGCGGGTCAGTTCTATGTTGTTCTGGGAGCCATTGGAGGCCCAGCTGGGCCCTGTCACCTCATCTCTTCCACTGGTTTTGTAAACATCCGTGTTCAATCCCTTCCTGCTTAAAGTGCCCTGGCCCGAGCCCTGGTTATGCGTACAGTATCCAGCTCCCAGGAGTAACCGACTTGGAGCTTCCTTATTTCCACTTTGAAAAAGCTATGGCAAGATCGCTGATCGGCCAAGCCTGGAGAAGAGGCCCACATGACACCCCCAGCTGTGGCCAGAGGGACAGGGTCACATAAGGACCTGACAACTAGCAGGGTAGCTCTGTGGATGGTGAGGCGTTGGGGACAGATGTGCCCACGAGAAGACAGAGGTTAAGACGATGTCAGGGATGGACGCCTCACCCTTGTCATCTGAAACGGGAACCAGGGGCCTGAGCTGGAGTCCCCCACCGGCCCATCCCCAGGGTCTCCTGCCCCGGACACGGTCAGCCCAGGGGTGAAGGTGGCTCAGCTGCCCGGCACTCTCTGGTTTGAAGGAGAAAGCGGAGAAGCAGAAAACACACCTCACGTGGACACTGTTTTCTAGAAACATTTCTTTATTTAAAATTTAAAACCATATTACTTCATACAGCAAACTGTGCACTTTGATATATCACAGTGTCTTAAAAAGGAAAATAATCAGATTTGTTCGGAAAGTTATTTACATCAGCCTAGAATGATTGGCAAGTAACACAGTTACTATGAAACCCAAATTGTTACAAAATGTTTACAAAAAACTATATTCATAGAAATTCTGCATGTCCACAAAGGGCATCCCCTGAATGGCCCAGAGACCAGTGTGTGGGAACCATGTCGAGTGGGAGTGGGGGGCATCCAGGCACTCTGGTCTGGGTGGTGGGGCAGGCCAAGGGTCTCGCATGGCACTGTCTGGGGGCTCAGCCCTGGGGCTGGGAACCCAAGTCCCCGACAAGGGAGGCCCAGGCAGAGATGGGGTGGGGGTTTGGAGCACAGTGGCATGTGGGCCCCTGGAGCCAGGACAGGCCCCTCTTAAGGGGGCTGGATTCAGATGTGCTCTGACGGCGGGGCAGGGGGGGCCCAGAGGCAGATTAAGTGCACACCAGCCTGACAGATGGGGCCCAAGCAGAAGGCAGTCTGCCGACCACACGGAAGCTCACTCCGGGTGTCTTCTCCCTTGCAGATTCCAGAGGTGCTCTGGCCGGTGACAGGGGCAGGACTGCTAGCTAAAGGACTGGGATCGTGAGGCCCACGAGGAGCGGGGAGGGGCAGGGCCACGGTCGGCAGGTACGGTGGGGGGTGCTCCCTGCCCACTGCCCTGCTGGGGGAGATGGAGTGGGGGAGGGAAGGCAGACAGATGGCTTGGGCTGTGCTAGGGCAGGAGGGCCTTGCTGGCTTCTCTTTCCCCTGGCGTCACTGCACCCTTCACATCTCTGGCTCCTCGGTCACTTGCTAACAGCTAGCCTCTGGGTCAGATGGGCCTGGGGAGGTTGTCTGCAGTGGGACAAGCCTGCTGGCATTACTACAGCTGCTGCCCTGTAGCTGGAGGCCCCAGAGTTTTGATCTGTAAAATAGAGACGTGCTGCAGGGTGGTTGGAGGTCTTCTGTTCTAGAAGGCAGATGATGGGGACAGGGCCAGTGAGTCGGGCACAGGGACATTGCACGGGCATGTGGACAATGCCTTTGGGGCCATTCTCTTTAAAAAGCATTTGCGCTAGCTGTGAACTGTGCCTTTGTGTGTGGGTGGGAATCTGAGGCAGAGGCCTCTGCCACCTAGAACGTTCCAGCCCTTTAGGATATTCCAGGTGGAGCCCGACACCTATCTGGCCACTGTGACAAGTACAGGTCTCTGGGCCAAGTGCCAGCATGACATGACTCCCCAGACACAGGCCTTGCTTGCTGCCCTGGCTCAGACACTCTCAGACGGAGACAAGGCCCCTGGGTCTCTCCTGCCCCTCTCCAGGAGGCACCGGCTGGGCAAGGCCCATCTGCCAGCCCCTGTGGTTCGGTCCAGAGCTCTGATGTATGCAGGGCCTTCCCCATCCCCAGGGGGCCCCTGCCCCAGGTGACCTCCATTCCAGACTTGGCTGCTGTCGCCCCATCCCTCACCTGGTCCCCACCCGTACTGGCTGGGTTATGTACACTCTGTGTGCGGACGTGCAGGGAGGGGTGTGTATACACATGGGCTACAGGTCATATATACACTGTGCATATATGTATATATATATACAGTATATATATATCTTTTTACACTCATATATATATTGTACAGAACATTAACCCTCTACCAAAAACAGTTTTGTGACTTCACATATGGCCTTAGCTCTGAAATTCTAACTCCAGGGCAAATCCAGGATTGAAAAATGAGAGCTCGATTCAAACTGGCATGGGGACTCAGGGCAGGGCCCTTCTACCATGGCAAGCAGCGGGGCCCCTTCCAGCTGTGTCAGTCCCGTCGGGGAGACTGTTCCAGATGTGTCTGCTCAAGATCTGTCGACAGAATTGGGCTCATTCCTTGCATCTGTCCACAGGGCTGGGCCCATCCCAGATGTTTAAGCCCAACCAGCTGTTTGTCCAGATCACAAGGCCCTTCCAGATGGCTGTCCACACCGGATCAGTCCAGATATGGGCCAGAGTTTGGCCAGTTTCCAGCTGTTTGTGCAGATAGCTGAGAATGGCTTGGGAAGGGCCCAGCCTCATGCCGAGGGATGAAGCAGCCGCTTGCGGATGTCCGCAGCGCAGCCCTGGGAAAGGCAGGGAGGGAGCCTCTGTTCTCAGCGAGCGAGTGCTCGGCTCGGACTTCTGCTCCCCTCCACTTTAAGGAGGGGAGTGACTTCTCACCACATGGAACCTTCATCCAGCCCCGCCAGACCCCTCCCCTATCTTGGGCCATCACTTCTGTCTGCAAGTGCATTGGGGAGGGGGCCAGGATGTGCTCTTCTAGTTGGGGCAGTCTTGCTGGGCGGTGGTGGGGGGAGGCCCTCCAACCCTTCAGAGATTCAGAGTCAGCTCATCCGCCACGAGAGCATGATTCCTCTTGAGAGACACTCGCAGAGTGGGGCCACCTGAGTGGTGACCAAGCGGTCAGGGTTTCTTATCTGTCCATGGCACAGAGACCAGTAAGAGGTCAAGGGGAGTGACAGGAGGAGGGTTCATCGTCCAAAAGCCCCAGGGCCCTGGTGACTGGCGGGGTGTGTGTGTGTGTGGGGGGGGGGGTCTGCTCGCTGCTGCCCCTCAGTTTGGCCAGTCTGAGCTGGCTGAGAGGAGGCACTGGCATTTTGGGTGGGAGATGGGGGTGGGAGGTGGGGGCATTCTTGTTAAGGGCAGGCATGTGGGGCCCGACAAGGACAGTCCAGCACCTGCTGGGGCAAGTCCCGTCTTCTGTTCCATCAAAACCAGCTCTGACGCTTCTACAGCCAACCTCAGCGCCGCCGCGCGTGGGCGTGCCCCTCACACCCTCTGCAGCGCACGTGCGCACCTGCTGCATGGTTGACGTCGCCTTTAATTCCTCTTGATCCGCCTTGATGCGAACACCTTCTCCCCTCCCCACCCCACGCGGTGTAGTAGTACCAGCTAGCACCTTCGGGACCTGGGGAGAGACACAGCTCCCACTTGGGCAGAAGCAGTCCCCACTGTGTTTTGAACACTGGGCTGGTCTCAAAGGCAAACCAAGGACACCAGCCAGAGTTTGAACATGAGCCACACACAGGGACATAAGGCTTGAGTGGGGGGCGGGGTTGGGCAGCATGTCACCCCCCCTTCATTACAAGTCTAAAAATCATTTTAGTACCTTGCGGGGGATTTCCCTAAATGAATTGTGCCTCCAATAGCCACTATTCTTCATTCCGCTGATGAAATATCTTCCCAAACCCACGCCACTTCTTTCTTCCCCCATCAGCCTGTGTTCGTGTGCAGCCTCAGAAGAACATGACTCGCTCATGGAGCATCATACACAAAAGCACACTGTCTCGCCAAATCCTTGTGACAAATGATCTCTCCTTACCAACAGAAGTGCAAGCAGACCCTGATTCCCTGCCTTCCTGATTGTCCATTTCTGCTCCTGCTGTGAGCTGGAACACACGGGTGAGTCTGCACACCCATGTGGGAGCATGCCCCCCCCAAGTAATTCCGATGCCACAGGGCTCCTTGCACACATGCACTGATCTGTACTACAAAGCTCTCTGGTTCTGTCCTCTGTCCTGCTCTCCGCTGCAAACCCATGCCCCCACACACAGATGCACACTTGCTCACATGTGGACCCTCAACGACATGGCTTCTCCTTTTAAACATTTGGCAACGCTGCGGGTTTCATCCTGTCCTCCACCCTCTGCCAGGGGTGCAAAACGTACACCCAAGCGTGCATGCACACACAGGCCAGGCACACACAAGCATACACACTCGTGCATGCACATATACATGTATGTACTGCCCAGGACCCCAGCAAGACATGGCTTCTCCCGTTTTTACATGTACGGGGCTCTGCTGCTTGTCCAGATTTGTCTCCCTCATCCCAGATTCACACATGTGTGCACACACACGTCAGAACCTAAAGGGTTCTATTATTGCATGTCCTGGACTCTGTTTGATGTCCAAATCCGTCCCTCACCCCCAGCCCCTAGAGCTCACACACACAGATACACATATATGCATGCACACACGCACTCCCACACACGAGCTCATGACAGCATGGCTTCTCCTGTCATTATGTGTGTTGGCGATGCTGCGCGTCCAGCTCTCTTCTCCCACCTCCCCAGCACACAGCCTGTTGGAGCTGCTGGGAGGGTGGGAACCAGCTGGTTTGGTCCTGCAGCTCACAGTTTGGAGGAGGAATGTTATTTATCACATGAGCCCACTGCGCTCTCCTGCTTTGGGAGTCCCCGGGGGGAGTTAAAGATTATTCTTCACCCCAGCTGAGAAGGTCCTTGAGATCTAAATGTAGCTCTTCCTTAACCAGACTCCCCAGGCAGAAACAGGAGAGAGGTGGGAGGGGGATAATAGTGTCTTCTGGGTCCCCATCCGGAATCTCCAGCCTTCCCTCCCCTGTTCCGAGATTGCCTTTCACCCTTAGCAATGGGAAGCTTTGCTGGCCCCGTCATAGTCTCTTTAAGGACACTTTGCTCCTAAACCTTCCATGTCTCATTCTTTTTCCAGAATCTTAAAGTCACAGACTTCTAGAACATCCATCCTACCTAGCTGGAACCCACAAGTCATCTGGTCCGGCCCTCACTGGTACCCCATCTGCTACTATTTCTTTGCTATACCCCCAAGCCCCACTAGGTCCAAGCTGCTCTGGACAAGAGATCGGGGCCTAGGTGGCCTGTGTCTCTATGTGGGGTCTTTGGTTAATTCTCCAGGAGACAGCTTTTCTTTCCCCACTCTTGGGGCCACTATGAGCTCTGATGCCCTGTCCCTGAAAACTTTCCTTTCTGGGGAGCATCTTTATGTTTGGCAAGTTCAGGAGGCCAAGAGTTCTTGAGGGCCCTCCCGGCCTTCCCCATCTACCCCAAAGTTAGCCTGTGCCGTAGGACCTGTATCCCTCTTTTAAGGGGGGGGGCGTCATGACTTTCACTTCAATCTAGGCTTCTCTTCTCCTTCCAAGGTGACAGAAGGAGGTCAAGGTCAACTGGCCAGGAATGGGGAGTTGCTGATGAGTAGATGGCAAAGAGCCCAAGCTCTCAAATGCCACTAGGGTTTAGAAAACAGCTCAGTAACCAGCAAAATAAGACCCAGTGGCTCAAGGGACTATGGGATTTCCATGGCATCCACTGTTCCTCTGGCTTCAAATATCAGCTGAATCTCTGGTCACCCTTTGTGAGAGATTCAGGGGGTCCTCTACCTTCTGGCCAGAAAGTAGAAAATTTGCTCTGACCACTCCTCCCCTTTATACTCCTGGAGACCTCCTTGAGGAATGGGAACAATTGGGACGTCGTCCATAAGAATTCAAAATGGTGGCCTTTGTGCATTTTCTTCTCTCCCATACCCCAAACTCCTCTTTTCTTCTATGGGGCTCTCTGCCTTCAATTTTGCCAAGATGGGGGCTGCCATACATGCTGCCAAGTCCAAGAGACCAAGACTATGTGAGCAGCCCCTAAGGGATGAAGTCTTCCTTCTGCTCAAGACATGTAGAGTAGCCATCCCCCATCTTCAGCTCCCATTGGTAGCCATACTACAATCCTTAAGGTGCCCAAGGTTTGTGTTTCTGGTCTCACGGTCATGGCCCAGGAGGTCTGGGCTCATGGAAGGAGAGGCAACATATGAGCTGTTTCCCATTTTCTTTGGCCTCAGCAAGGCCGTGGTAGGAACTTCTGACTGTCAAGGAGAGTTGAGGGGCAGGTGAGTTTGGCCTGAGAGAGGCATGTGCTTCCTTTGGCCTTGGCTGTCTCGGCTGGCAGCTTTAGAAACCCACAGAAGAAACGAGAGGCGAGTGAGGCCCAAGCAGCTGGCCTCAGGGCCTGCTGGTTTCCTGGGAGGTAAGGGCAGAGGGCTCCTGGCCCAGCAGGCAGGCAGCAGCTCTGGCCCCCAAGCCCAGTGTGGGCACAGGGGAGGTGCCTTCCAGTCTCCTTGCTTTCCTCTGCCTTGCCCCCAGGCCTTCGGTCCCCACCCCACCTGTGCCTAGGGGAATACGGGGGCCAATGATGTGCTGCAGGCCATGCTGTCCTTGCCTGGAAGCCGGCGGTCATTGAACGTGTGCATGTTGATGACAGCGTCAGTCTTGACCATCATGGGGGGCTGCGGCTTGTGCTTGACCCGACGCTGGCAGGTAAGGGAGAAACGGATCTCATCGGCTACGGTGCTGCAGAAGGAACGCTGGGGTGGGGTGGGAGGGCAAGGGGCACATGGGTGAGGCCCGGCCTTGCAAGCCCAGCCGGCTCCTCCCCTTCCTCCCAAGGCTGGTGCCAAGGTTGCCTGTCTCACTCTCACCTTTAGGCCACCCACCCGCTGCCCACTCAAGATGATCAGTTTGAGGCAGGCTGCAGAGCGTTACGTTCTTGTTTGGAGACTAAGGTAGCCAGGGCAGGTAGTATCATCCTACCCCCATTTCCCAGATGAGCAAACCGAGGTTCTGATGGGTGTGCACGCTAAAGTTTGAGGAATTTGACCTGCCTGATTTTTCTCCACTAGATTCTGAGGGCAGGAACCAGCCAGTTTCATCCCTGTAAGCCCAGCTCCTAGCACTAGGCCTGGCCCAGGGTCAGGCTTAAGAAACACCTGATGAATGTATGGGTAACCTTTCCCCTGGGAGGGCTTCCCACTATGGGCAAAATCACCACGCTTCCACAGGGACAGTCCAGCACGTTTCTCAAGGTGTGCAAGTGGGAGGCAGGTCCCTGCAAGGCAGCTGGGTGACAGTGGTTTCTGGCCTGGGTCCCTATGCTTTTGCCTGCAGGTATCTGACGGCGGGGGCTCCTAGGAGACCCATGGCCAGAGGCTGTCCTGTGGCTTGTCTGGAAGGCAGTGGGGGGGGCTCTTGATGGCTCCATTTGCGTGGTGAGGTCCTCTCAGGAGCACTCAGGCAGCTGTGACAAGGCTGTGCAGGGGAGGGGAGGGCGCGGAGATTCTCAATTCTGGCTCTGCCTCTTACTCACTTCCCCTCTGAGCTTCCCCTTGTCTGCCCATTAAACACAGAATGGCAACTCTCCTCACCTGCCATTATTCATTCTGAAAATATTTACCGAGGCCCTACTATGTGCCACACGCTGTTCTAGGTGTCAGGCAAACAGACATGAAAAAGGCAGGTCACAGCCCTCAGGGAGCTTCTGGTCTATGATGTGATAGAGACAGGTAATAAACGTGTGAACAAATAAATCACTTTAGAGCACGGTAAGTGTTGTTAAGAGAATAAAGCAGTGGAATGAGATAGAGGGGCATCAGGCGTGGAGGCAAGTGGGGAAGGCTACTTGAGAGGTGGTGTTTCAGCTGAAACCTCAATGACCAGAACATGCCAATAATATGGTGCTCGGGGTGGGGGTGGGGGTGGGTGGGAAGAGCATTGCAGGTACATGGACCAGCATGTGCAAAAGGCCTGGGGCTGAAAGGTGTTTGGTGCATTAAGGACTAAAGAGGAGGCCAGTGTGTGTGGAGGAGAGTGATGGAGGGGAACGTGGGAAGGAGAAAGTCAGACAAGTGGGATAGAACCAGATCTTGTTGTCGGCTTTTGGGTGGATTGTGGAGCTCATTCCAACCGTAATGGGAATTCCTAAAGAATTTGGTTGTTCTTTTTTAATGTATTATAATTTTTTTTAGCCCTTCTGTATTATTGGACATTGAGGGGGATGTTCCCCTTCATTTTTCATGTGCTAATTAACACTTCAGTGAATATCCTTGTAAATAAAACTGACCTCTTCCATTGGGTGCATTTCTAAAAGTAGAAATTCACTGTCAAAATGTGTGGCCACTTTTAAGACTGTCCACACTGCAAAGCTGCCTTCCAGAAACGTACGCACGGACTGCTCCCAGCAAGACTGGAGCATGTCCCTTTCCTCATGCCCACAAGAACTATGACACCAAGGATGATCTTTCCCCTTCCTCATTGCTGACTCTGGCTTACCGATTATAAAGGACCCCATTTCATTTTTGATGGATGTAAAAAGTACCTGTTTTGAGTGGTCCCCTCCACATAGGACATACCTATAATCTCCTTCCACACTGGCCCTGTGTCCCTTTGAACTTCTCTGTGAAAGGCACCTCCCTCCAGCCCAGAGGCCCTCAACTCACGTGCTCATTGATTTTTTTTTTAAATTTTCATTTTTTAAATGGTTTTATTTATTCATTTGACAGAGAGAGAGAGAGCACAAGCAGGGGGAGTGGCAGGCAGAGGGAGAGGGAGAAGCAGGCTCCCCACTGAGCAGGGAACCCAACACAGGGCTAGATCCCAGGACCCCAGGATCATGATCTGAGCCGAAGGCAGACGCTTAACCAACTGAACCACCCAGGCGCCCTCATGTGCACATTTAAATCACCCTGTAAGTACACTTTCTTAAGACACCAATGCCAGGCTCTGCCACAGACCAATTAAAACAGTCTCTGGGAGTGAGGTCAGGGCATTAGCACTTAAAAAACTCTCTCCCTGTGATTCTAATTTGCTACCAGGACCCAGAACCACTGCTCAACCACACTTGAATTAATCAGATGGGTTGAGCAGAGTTCTACTGTCTGAATGCTTGGGCCAGACTTCTTAACATTCCTTTCTTTTTTAAACTTTTGATTATGGAAATTTCCAACTATATGCAGCAGTAGAGAGAGAGAGAAGTATAATGAAGCCCCATGTAACCATCACCCAGCTTCAACAATTACCCTGAAGGATTTTCTGCAGGGGAATGACATGGTTTGAATGAAGTGTTAAACAGGGCCCTGGCTGTGTTTGGAGAGCGGATGGGAGAGAAGAGGCAGGAAGGCCAGAGTGGAGGCTGTTGCATGAGCCAGCTGGAGAGGAGGGGGCTTGGCCTGGCCTGGAGCCACAGTGGTGGGGATGTGTGCTCAGAGTCAGAGCAGAGGTGGGGCCGGCAAGCCTCCTGCTGGAGCCGAGGCAGGGCTGGCTCAGACACCACGCGTGCCTGGGAGGTGTGAACCCGGTTCACACCCTGTGCTCCCCACTCCCTCCCTTCCCCATGCGGGCCCCAGTTCTTGAGGCTTACCTGCTCTCGCTCTGCTGTTTTGCGGAGCTTGTACACAAACTCGCCCACAGCCACCAGCACGGACAGGACCAGCCCGGCGGCCAGGACGATGAAGATGCCCCCGATCTTCTGGATACCCAGGGCGCTGGCCTCTTTGTTCTCCTCCTCGGGACACCCACTGCCTCTCCACCACTTCTCCTTCATGATGTGCAGCTTGTCCTCCTCCTGCAGCTGCAGGATGGCGATGGTGATCTTGTCCCGGTACGGGGAGCCTGAGTGGGGGAGCGGGGAGCGGGCTGGCAGGGGCACTCAGTCCCTGTGCATGTGCCCCTGTCAGCACCCTGGACAGCGCCGGCCACCATCACTAGCCTCTCCATAAGCTCCTAAAGGCCCCTCTTTGAATCTTTCTATGGTGTCCGGTGGGAACAAGGTCCTGATTGGGGGTGGGAGTCTTGCCGAGGAGTCCCTGTCTCCGTCGGCCCCTGGAAGGCCCCATGTATTAGGGCTGCATCGACAGGGGTGAGGTCAGAGAGAGCAGGCATGACCTCTGAACTGACCCCCTACCTCTGTGTTGGCCCCAGCTCTTCTCTGCTTAGGCCCAGGCTGACCTCGCAAGGTTGTGACTCTACTGTTTGTCTCTGGGTTGAAGAGATGCCACCTTTTGAGGTTCAATGGGATGAGCTGGGAGATGGAGCAGGAGATGGGGTGCATGAGTAGCTGTGGGGGCCCCGGTCATCCTCTGTCCCCCCAGCCCCCCCAACCACCCGCAGCCCCTTGCTCACCCATGGGCGTGCCAATGCCGTAGCCCTTGGAGTCAATGAGGCCCCCAATCTGGGTAAGGTTGCAGTTCCTCTGGGTGACATACTCGATGGTCGTGGACTCCATGAGCAGTGCATAGTCTGCCGTTAGGGTCCTCTGGATGCCCTCCTCGTTGTTCTTCACCAGCGCTGATGGCTTGCTGCTCATGAAGGCCCACATTTTCTCAAAGGTGGAGATCTTGGATTTCTGGGCCACAATGGGAGGGGTGATGCACATAGTTACTGAGCACACCAGAGGCCAAGCACCCCACACCCCACTTAACAGGGCTCTGGTCACAGAACCCTGTCTAGAGCCCTCTGATGGGAGGGAAGGCCACCCCTTGCTCAGCTGTGGAAACTGAGACCCTGGGAGGGGAGGTCCCAAAACACACAATTGGTAAGGGATGAAGCCAGGATTCAGACTCAGGCCCACTTACCTAGAAACCCCTAGCTCTTTGCCATGGCACGGTGGTTTTCAGACTGGTTTTTTTTTTTTTTTTAAATGCATTTTCTTTCTCTAACCTTTATTAAAGGTTTCCATGTGCCAGCCCTGTTCTAAGAGCTTTATCTGCATTAACTCACTGATTCTTCACAACAATCATAGGAGGTGGGCACTACCCTTAGCTCCATTTTACAGAAACTGAAGCCATGGCTAAGTCACTTGCCCAAGGTTACTCAGACACTAAGTAGCAAAGTTAGGCTTCCAACCCAGGCCATCTGGCTCTAGAGCCCATGTTCCCAACCACTTAGCTGCACTACCTCACAGAAAACTCTGTGAAGATAGAGAGGGAGAGGTGGATGCCAATGAAGGCAAAGCTTGGTGGGTTCTGGGCCCCTACTCCCACTTCAACCAAAGAGGGCCCCTCCTGTGTACTGTGTTCCAAGGGAAGACAAGGGTTTCTGCCTACTGGACTTCATTAAGGAGCGGGGTGAGAAGGGGGGCCTGTCAGAGCACGTGGTCGGCAGGGCCCTTATCTCCTTATTGTAATTGTCCCCAAAGCATCCCAGACTGGACGCTGATGGATGAGCAGAACTAGCATCCCTGAGATGAGGCCCAGGGGGTGAGCTGCTGGGCTTGTTTTGCTTGGCTGGGGAGATTCAGAGAAGGAGCTGGGCCCAGGGGAGGGGCCCAAGGTTGAATGTCCCCTGCTGCCTGAGGAGAATGGACAGATCAGGGTGCATGGCATTCATGAGACTTCTCGGGAGATGATAGCCAGCCAGGTACCTGCTCCCAGCAGGGAATGGCCCTGCCCCACAGATCCCAGGGGAGCAGGTGGCTCTGCAGGCCCCATTGTACCCGGCTGCTTCCAAGTCTAGCTGTGCCTGTCTGTGATGTCAGCCTGTCTGATTGGCACCCGGCCCAGCTCCGGTGTGTGTGACAGGCTGGTTGCAGGGCTGGGGGATGGGTAGCGGATGGGGAAAGAAGCTATGTCTGCCAGGAGTCCAGGCGGTGGGGGCAGTGGCCGGGAGGAAAGTGTATCTACTATTCTCCAGGGGCTTCCCAGCTCTGGTGAGGGTTGTCCTCTCCAAAACTGGCTCCTGGAGACCCAAGCATGCCTGGGGGAGCAGGGAGCCCTGAAGCAGCAGGCAAGACCCCACCTGAATTTTATCAGAACCGAGAATCCATCAAGGGCCAGTGATGCCACCTCTGGGACTGGGGGCACCTTCACAGACAAGCAGCTACTGTCCCACCTGCAAATTTATCTGCCTCAAAGCCGAAGGCCTGGAAGGGCTCAGATGCTTCTAGCTCCTGTCCTCAGCCATCCTACTTTCTGCCAGGCCTGTGTGCAACTAGCTACTCCACCACCGGTTACTCTCGCCTCTTGAGCGCTTACCTTCAAACCTGTGCTCGCCCGCTACTCTCTCTTGCCAGCTACTCTTCCCTGCCCCAGCTCCTCCTCCGGCCCCAGACACACTTCCCTACTAGCTACTCCTGCCCTTAAAAACATTCCTGATTTCCAGCTTTTCTGACTCCTCAGACATAATTTCGGATGTCCAGACTCTCCTTCTCTGGCTCCTTTTGTCCCTGACGGCCTTTCTCACTCTGTGACTGTTCCTGCCCAGATGCACCGTGGTAGGAAGCTTCTATCCAAGCTTCTATGCCGCTGCAATGATCCCTGTCCTTGGTACTCCTGCCTTTGTGTAATCCCCTCCCCTTGCGTGTGGGCTGGACTAGCAACTTGGTTTTAACTGCCCCCTAGGAGTGATCGGATGTCACTTCTGAGATTAGGTTACGGAGTCTGACGCTCTTGCTTGCACTCTCTCTGGCTCCTCTCCCCAGCTGCTCTGATGACAGCCGGCTGCGTGCTGTGAGTCGCCCCATGGAGAGGCCCACGTGGCCAGGAACAGAGGGCAGCCTCCAGCCAACAGGGAGCAGAGAACTGAAGCCCTCAGTCCGACAACGCGGGAGGACCTAAACGCCGCCAACAACCATGTGCGCGAGCTTGGAAGCAGAGCCTTGAGATGGCTACAGCCTTAGCTAACACCTTGACTGCAGCCTGTCCCGGCCCCCGTGCAGAGGACGCAGCTAAGCTGTGCTGCTTCCTGACCCAGTCAGGGAGATCATAACGCTGTTGCTTTAAGACACTAAGTTCCAGGTAATCTACTGTGCAGCAAGAGGTAACCAGTACGCTCTCGGAACCACGTACACACACAAGCTACTGCTAGGCCCCAAATCATGGTTTTTTCAGATAATCAATTCCAATGATTCCTCTAATCAGATCATCCAAGTCCAGTCTTCCCTGGTGCCAGGGACACATGCTCCTCAGATACTCGGCCCCCATGGTCACTATAACTAAGTACTATTGCCCCATCAGTGGCTCCAGCACCTCAGCTCTTTTCCATCCCAGTCTCTCCTGCCTTCCCAATTCTCCAGTGGGAACTGGGGGTTGATGAGATCATCAGGGCTCCCCTTAGGTCTCCTAATGCATGCATCTATAGCCATCCATCCATCCATCCATCCATCCATCCATCCATCCATCCATCCA
>NW_027397080.1:8503621-8593462 GCF_003265705.2 Callorhinus ursinus | reverse complement strand
CTCATTCATCATGTTCATGTTCTCACCCACATACTACCTACACACTACCTCACTCTCCCAGGAAGCCAGTCATCCATCAGTAAATCTCAAACACTGGCAAAAGGAACTTGACAATGAACCACTCAGGAAGCCCTGCCCCACTCCTTCTGTCTCAGAAAGGGATGAGAACTCTTCTTTCTGCAAACTCCTCCCTGTATCCTCCCCCAACACACCATTCCTCCTTCACACAGTCATGTCGAGTAGAAACAGGTTCCGACATTAAAACATAAGTTCTTTCCAGTAATACTCCACCGTAAATGGACACAGAAATTTCTTTTGGGGGTCGGAGGGCTGTTGAGGCCAATGGGCTTTGAGGAAGACACATAAAAGCCTCCAGTGGGTAAAGGAAGGCAGTGAGGGAGATGGAAGAACACCAGAGAGCTGGGGCCAGTTGAGAGAAGAGAGTGAAGCTGGCCGTGACGCTGATTTCAAGTGGTTCCGCTCTCCCAACTCCAGTGCCGACAAATTCACACCTCCACCAACTTTAGGCAGGTGGCTCTGAAATCCGCATCCTGAGAATGGCCACCGACTGTGCTTACTCTGTGTCTGGGGTCTCCCATGCTCAACCACATCCACTCATGGTCTCTGCTTCCCTTTAAGTTCCCTCCTGTCTTCCAGATGCTGTGATTCCAGGACACGTCCCCAAAAAGTTCCCCTCTAGCAGCGCGGGGCTGAGGCAGGGAGGGATATAGCTGGGGCCCCTCCGGGAGCATCGGGTCCCTCTCCCATCTCCTGGGCCTGGTCACCAGAGGCCAGAGCTCCTGTCACTGGCCCGAGCTATAATCACCACCCCAGGGAACGGAGTCCCACACAGCTACGACTCCCACATCATCCTGCCTGTCCCAGCTCCAGTGGGAACCTTAATAAGCATTGCTTCAGGGCCAGTCACACAAATCAATTAATGGAATTGTTTGGAGCAGCCAATATAGGGCGACGTGCCAGGACAGAGAAGCTTTTTTTATCAGTAAAATTGGCAAGAAAGTAAGTTTCAGGCTCACGACTTTCAATTCCAGCCTCCTCAAAGAAGTAAATTGATTTTTCCCCAACTGAAGATACTTAATCTTGAGAATTTAACATTTCTGTACAAGAAAAATGTATATAGGTATATATAAAAATATCTATCATTTTCAAAGGGAACTGAATCCCAGGGAACGTGTGCAGAGAGGCAGTGGCAATGTGATTCCATGCGAGACCTTGGGTATTTTCCATGGTGGAAAGGAGACCTTTCCTCAAACTAATTGGCTTGCTTATCCTGGGTGTGGAGGCTTTGGCCTTATCAGATCCACATACTTGAGCAGTTAATCATGTCTGTGGGATTACTTCCGTGGGGACCAGGCAGCCTCCCTGAGTCCGCTGCCTCTGCCTGCCATCACAGTCCACCTTGCCAAGGACAGACTCACTGACCCTCCAGTCCTGCAGTAACCCCTGCTCTTGGTGCCTGCCCCGAGGCTTGTGTGTGTGTGTGTGTGCAGGCGCGGGGGCAGGGGGGCAGGCTGCAGGCTGGCCCATGCAGAGGAGTTTGGAGGTGAGGGCTGCAGGCTGGGGATGGAGGCAGCCGGAGGGGGTCAGCTCTGCTGCTTGGACTCTGGTGTCACGCCAACCTGGGTTCAAAGGCCAGCTCCTTCTGCAACCACAGGCCAGTGATGTCCCATCTCTGAGCCTCATTTTCCACATCTGTAAAATGGGCATTAGCTGAGCACAGAGCTTGGTCCCTACGAAGTGCTGGACGAGTGGCCGGCATCACATTATTTCTCTCGAAGCCTCTGTTCTCACATTTGGAAACTGGGGATAATCATTTCTACAGTGCAGAGTTTCTACAGAAATTAAATGACACAATGCCCGGGGTAGAAAACCCCAGTGCTGACAGGGGCAGGGGGGCAGGGGGAGCCGTAAATCCGGAAGGAGGGAGCACTGAGTAGGATTCTGAGAGCCTGGGAAAGCTACTGCCTCTTGGCTCCCACAACTCTTGTTCTGCAGGCGAGCAGCTAAGTGATGCCAGATCCTTCACATTTTCAAGAAGCTGGAAATGTGAATATTTTAAATGCAAAAATCTCTCCATTTTAAAATGCTGGCAACTCACATAAGAAAATGTAAGCAGTGTATGGTCCCCAAAACCGTGTCTGGGGGCTGAGCAGGCCTGTGTACCACCACTTTCAACAAAACCATAAGAATGGTTAGCACTTCTTACAGCGTGTACTCTGGGTCAGGTGCTCAGCTGTGACTCTATTACGCTGTCTCCGTGAATGATCCCACTTTGTCATCTCGATAACTCTGCGAGGGGGGTTCTATTATCAGCCCCGTTCTATAGAAAGGCCCAGAGCGGTCCTCAGTCACTCGAGTGTTCAGTCACTTCCTCTCGCCACAGGCCCAGCCCTGCACCTGTCCCTGCTCCTCGGCCTGCCCTCTCGGGGTCTCTTCTATTCTGAGGGTCTTGGGGCTCCTCCTGAGTTCTTAGCTCTGTGCAGAGGCCGATGGCCATCCTGTGAGAGGCACCAAGGTCCTTCCCAAAGCCCATGGTCCTCCATCTGGAGGGACTTGGAGGAAGGGGGATTCTCCAGGTGTCCCTTGGCTGGTCCCCCTCCAAAGTGCTCCGCTTAAGTCCTCTGGGGACTATGGGGCAAAAGGAGAAAACGGTCCAGCCTGCTTCCTAGTCTTCTGGGTCTGCCAGCTGGAGGAGCGTCTGACTCGAGTGCGCCTTGTGTGCCCGGTGCTGGGCTAACCACCGTACACAAAGGAGCGCACTGAGTCCTCTTGCTGACTGCTGCGTATGGGGAGCCCGTATCCATGTCATACAGGGGAACAGATTGAGGCTGGGAGAAATAAAGGGACTTACCCCAGGTCACCCAGCAGAGCCAACACCCAGGACTCAAGTCCTGGTCTGACTTTTAACACCAGGGTGACCCAACCGTGCCAGGCTGCACGGCACTGAATCCTGCCTGGCCCCTGAGTTTTGGGGGCCCTGCTTCTGCTTGAAGGCAGGGCTCTGATTCTAGACCAGCCAGCAGATGGGCCAGGAGAACCTGGAGGCTGAGATGAGGTGAGCCTTCCAGCTCAGGGAAGAGTCGGCGGAGCAGCTGGAAGATGGGGCGTTGGATGGAAGGCCTCTCTAGGCTCCATCGCTAGGGCCAGACAAGGCTGTGCAAGGGGGTGGGGGGCTTGATGAAGCTGGAGCCCCAGGGAGCCTGGGATCCTTGGGCCCCAGCTCTGGTCTCTTCCCTGAGCGGGAGTCCGTCACCCACACCGCCGTGACGGGCCCCCCTCCCCCACCGCAATACGGAAGGGGGCTAAATCCTTGCAGAAGCCGTCTTCCGACAGCCTGGCTCCCTTCAAAGCTGCCCAGTGAACACGCTTCCCCAGTGTTCTCCTTTACATTTGCCTACATATTTTTACAGCCATACAGTGCTTTCAAAGACTTCCTTTTTCATCTCCTAATTAATTTTTATCTTCCCAGACGGAGGGAGGACAGCACGGGAGATGCTGTTTGTGATGTCTGCTGCTCCCCGACAACTCTTCAAGTGAAATTTCCTTCAGAGCGCCGGGCCTCCTGGAGCGTCTCCCAGGCTGCAGGGTGGGTGCGAGGGCTCCAGCCAGATCGCCAGGGTTCCAATCCCAGCTCAGCATTTCACCAGCTCTCCATCTTAGGCAAGTTCGTGTGAACTCAGGTCACTTTGGAGCCTACCTTCCTCAGGTGTCAGTTGGAGATAAATTATAATAATGGTCTCTACGGTCTGGGGTTGCTGTGAGGATGACATGCGTGAATGCAGGCCAAGTGCCCGAATGTGGCCGGCACCGAGTAAGTGCTCGACAAATGTTACTACTACCGTTGACCTGGCCAATGTCTCCTAGACATCCTGTGGTTACACCTGAAGCTGCTCCCTGTTCAAGCCTAGTGCCACATCCACTCATGGGCAGGGGGGAGGACTAGCCCTCCAGAAGACCCTAGAGTGGGTGTGGGGCAGGGCGCTGCATGTGCACACAGAATTATCTGACCTTGCACTGTGCTTCCACCACCGATCTGCTGTGTGATCATGGGCAAATCACCCACCCTCTGTTTCTCCAGGTTCAACTCAGGTTTCCTTCCAGCTCTAACTCAAAAGTGATAATGAGGAGGCTACCACCTCCTGGGGGAGAGGAGTGGGGACTGGGAGGGGGATGTGTGACTGGAAAGCCCAGCTATGGAGGGTGGGGGCCGGTAGGGTGGGGAGGAAGGAAGCTTGTCTGGGGAACTTCTGGGTGGGTGTTGTGCTTCCAGCTCATGATCTGAGGTGGGGTTAATATCCCCACATTCAAGCTCCTCTCCGCCTGCAATGCGGTCCCATTGCTGCTGTCAGTGATAAGGGAGCCTGGGCTAGAAGAGCTTCCCTCAAATTCAAGCAGGAGACAATGTCACCAGATGTCCAAGGGCATTAACTGGTGATCAGGAGAGCGGGAAAGCGGGGTTGATTCTGCAGGGCGATGTGGAGTTACTGTTTCTGGCCAGGAGCCCTTGTAAGCATGGGCCCCGGGGCCCCGGCATCCCAGCTGGGTGACAGCGTAGGTGTCCCTCCTCTGCCCTTTGGGCTGCACTATATGCAGGGATGGTGCGTGAGGGCGGAGCAGGCTGCTGGAGGCGCTGCTTGATGCTGAGGACAGCAGCACGGTGGGGGCTGGAACCAGGCTCTTGGAAGCCAATCTGAGCATCTTAGCGTGGAGGGAGGCAAGGGCATCCAATCTGCGGCAATGAGCCTGCAGCGGGCTTATTTATGCCGCTTCCCTTTGATCAGGAGCCCTGCTTCGAGATGGGCTCATGTGTAATGCATGAGAGATGCTCTGGCACAGTCAGAGGGCTGGGCCGCAGCCTGGGGACAGGCACAAGCAGGCACATTTGCACCAGCGTGCGCGCGCCCCCCGCCCCACGAACCATTACACATGCAGACACATGCACGCAGGGGCCATCACACACACAAACAAGCTCTTACACATGGCCTACGACACACACGGATGCCCATCCCCCCAGGCTCACTTGTCTAGATACACCCGTGGGGACATTCAGGCAGATAGACACACATATAATCTCCATGCACATATACATATAACCTGTATACACTCATAGGCACATATCCATACGCCCAGAGCACACACATGCTTGCCAGCACACATACAGATTTTTGCAACTACTCCTGTCCAAGCACAAAGACACACATACACCCGCACAGGTAGACTTTGTACATGGGCACCTGTGTGTCCACATACACACCTAAATGCATGTTTCTATGGATTATAAACTGTGACACACACACACACACACACACACACACAGGCATCCCCTGCACACACACTCACGAACACATACCCAGGGTCCCAGGGGGCTCCTACCGTGCCTGTCACAATGCTTCTATCCGCCCCAAATGCATGACAGTGACCTCTCAGGAAGGCCACATTGGCCACTTCTTGGTGGTAACAGCAGTATCACAGGAGGGGAGATCTTTTCCTCTCTCTCTCCTCCTCGCTAAACATCTGCTTCCACCCTCAAGGAGGGTCCCAGGGGGGCCAGGGGGGCGGAGAGTGCTGGTGAGGCTCTGGTGCTCAGGAGGGAGAGGCTTTCCTTCCCAATCCTCTGCTGCCCTCCCCTCGCCTCCTTCAGGCCCGGCTGGAAGCTCAGTCCATCCCTCCGAGGCTTAGCCTGGAAGGAGACCGGAGCTGGGGGATGCGGAACCAGGGTCCAGGCTTCCAAGTGACTAATAAATAAATAAATGGATGAATGGACCTACGGCCCCCAAGTTCCCGATCCTGACCATTTTGGAGAAACCATGAGAGCAGAGGTTCTCATTGTGGCCCCGGGACCAGCAGCACCGGCACCTGGGAACTCACTAGAAACATGCATTCTTGGCCCTGCCCCAGACCTACTAACCCAGAGGGTGGGGCCCAGGAATCTGGGTTTTCCCAAGCCTCCCAGGTGATAGGGATGCACACTCAAATCTGAGTGTGGCCTAGAACATGGGCTTTTGGAGGAAGGCAGACCTGGGCCCTTCAGCTGTGAGTTCTTGGACAACCTGCTTCATCACTCTGAGCCTCAGTTTCCACATGTGTAAAGTGGAAATAATCGTGGTGCCTACCTCACAGGATTGGTCATGAAGATTCAGGGAGGCCAAGCCATTAGTCTGGCCCACTGTGAGCTCTTGGCGGCGGTAGCTCTTGTGACTTTTATTTTCATTTCCAGAAGGACATTTACCAGTTCTCAGGGTCCGTCAGTGGGTTAGGAAAACCCTAGCTACTCTAGTAGGTGAAAACCTTGGGAAACTGAGCCAACACCCTACAAAGCAGGAGGAGCACGAGAGCCCTGGCCAGATCCCCATCAGAACAGTTACCTGAGCAGGTGACGAGGGCTCTAGCTGGACACCAGTGGTCCAAGAGTGTAACGTGCACAGAAATGTTCATAAACGCTTGTTCAAGTTTTAACCTCCTCCCTGCCTTGAAGGATGTGCTCCTTGCTACCCTCTCAGTACTGGAGAGCTCACGGCCAAGGGCAGGCCAGGCTCTTGGGACATGGATGCCACAGCGACCTTAAGCCAAGGGCAGGGAACCCCGTGGCCCCCACAACTGTTTGTGTGTCTGGGCCACGCTTCTCCTCCCTTTCCCAGCCTCATTTTTCCACCTGCCATCCTCTGAGGATTGAAGAAAACAGCACATTTACCCTGCTTGTCCCAGGTATGAAGATGTGTAGGATCTGTGCTGGCACCAACTCAGGGGGCCACATCCTCATCAAAGCTCCCCAAAGCCGACTGGTCTCAAACAGGGAGGAATGGCCTGAGCCTTGGGGATTCCTGGCCCACTGATGCTGTGAAGTTAGGGATGGACAGCGAAGGGTGTGGGAGAGTCAGCTCGTGGTGCGGCCAGGGAAGGAGAGGGTCTCACCTTGAAGAAGGTCATAGTGGCCCCGTCCTTGACAGCCCCGTACTCGATTTTGGTTTGCTTGGCCAAGTCATCAGCAGAGTCGATGGGCGATTCCATGCGCTCCACGGTCAGAAAGGCAGCCAGGTTGGCCGTGTACGAGGAGATGATGATGAGCGTGAAGAACCACCAGATACCCCCGATGATGCGTGTGGACAGAGCTTTGGGCATCAGTTCAGACCCTGGGAGAATGGAGAAGGCAGGTGGTCCCTGACACGGTCTAGGGCTGCTCAGGCCCCTCTGGGTCACGGACTCCACTGATAATCTAGTAACAGCTCGGCAGAGGTTCTCAGTGTGCCCCCCGGACCACCACCAGCAGCAGAAGAACACCCTGGGAACTTGTTAGCAATGCACATTCTCAGGCCCCTTCCCAGGCCCTACTGAATCCATCACTTGAGGGGTGGGGCCCAGCAATCTGGGTTTGGGAAGCCCTCCAGGCGGTTCTGATGCAGGCTAAAATTTAAGAACCACTGCTCTAGAATGACCCTCACTCGCACGTTTCACAGGCTCCTCAGCCCCGGCCGTCCCCGGTTCGGAACGGGTAGCAGTAGATTCAACCTCTGGAGTGAATCCTGCTCCCAACTCTGTGTGATTGTGCCAGACGCTTTCCCTCCCTGGGACCGTGCAAAGCCCGGAGACTGGTCCTTCCTCTGTCCCAGCCTCACACAAATACCGTGAGGCTGCAGCGATATAATTGCAGGAGAAAGTGTGTTGCAGATACAAGCGGGATACAAACGCAAGATTGCCTGCTGGTGCTTTGCTGGAGGAGAAAAATCAACATTTTTTGAAGCTCGTTGCCGAAATAGATCCCTCTTCCTCCCCAACCTTGGGTGTGGAGCACAATTTAGATGAAACCTTCTAACTGAAGTAATTAACTAGGCGGTTTTCAAGAGATTTAAATAGCAAGTGACTCCTGAACTTCCCAGAATATTTGGACCTGCAATCTGAAAAGTGTCTGCTTTGATACGGATGATTTTTTTTTTTTCTCAAAGAAATCACTCAAAGGAGAGTTTTTCAAATACATAACTATTTTTCTCCCTCCTAATCAAAACTTGGTGGGGGAATACATCAGGGGCCGGGGCTTTGAATAGCAGGCAGCGGAGGGCGAGGAGAAGCGATTATTGCAATGGGGGGCTTCCAGGTCTCTCCCAACTGTCACTGAGAAAGGATAATGGACAAGGAAGCAAGGTGAGGCTTCGGGACACTCATTAATAGTGGGGACAGAAAGAGGCACTTCCGCTGAAAGCTGCCTGTGGCTTCCCAGCTCTGGAGACCACTGAGGCTCCCCAGGCGCCCCTCCCCAACTGGCCACACGCAACCTCATATACCTGCTCCCCCCAACCCCACCAGGTTGCTCCAACCTAGGGCAAGAGCTGCCCCCGCAAGGGGAGAATGACTTGTTTTCCTGGTGGACTGTGCCACGCTCTGCTGGATCCCTACCCAGACCCCTGCACCGGCCTCTGTCGTGGCTGGGAGATTGCTGGAGTTGGGGAGTTGGGGGGCAGATTTCTCTCCCTTCTTTCTCCTTCATTTAAGCACCCAGCGCAGGGCTTGGCAGGTAGTGGTCACTCAGGACATGCTGGGATAATAGCATTCATTTGGCATTTGCTGACGGATGTCTACTGAGGGCCACGGTTTGGACTGGGCCTTGAGAACACACACAGGTGAGTGAGGGGTAGAGAATTCTTTGCCCCCTGGATCCCCTTCCCTTCCTTGCCTCCTTGTCACCCACTGCCCCTTAGTGGGATCCTAACATAGGCAGAGACTTTGGTTCCATCCCCATCCCCCCATCCCATCCCCTGAGTTAAGAGGCTCTGGACATACGACTCGACAGGCAGAAACAACGAGCTCGTGGTTCCTGGCCGGCAAGGCTGGGGAGAGGGGTCCTCCTTGGGGGGGCTCCTCTCCCGCCACCTGTCCTTCAGCCCATGGTGTTTCTGCAGCCAGTGAGGGTGCTCTGCTTTCTGAGACATTTGAGCAGCTGCAGATCTGGCCACAGGGTGGGCCACCAGGCCAGGGTCAGGTGCAACATACCGGCCCTCCCCCTAGAGGATGTAAGAAAATGCTGTCCTTCTGTGCATGCCCTCCCTGATGCACTCACCGCCTGGAACATGACCCTTCTCACTCCCAAGCTCCCCACGGCCAGATGGTCACCAAGTCCTGTCCCTGCTACATCCTGAAGTTCTCAGAGTCCATCTCTGTCCTCTACCCTCATGGCCATGACCCCAGTTCAGGTCTCATCCTCTCATTGCTGCAATGGCCTCCCACCCAGCCTCCCTGCCTCCAGTCTCCCCTGTCCTCCGCTCAACTTGACCCAGCCAGCGTCTAAGGTGATGGGGGGCCATCAGTGGGGTTGGCCCCAGCAAGCAGGAGGCCGTATGTTCACTGCAGCTGCAGCAGGAGAGGTTAGGGATGAGCCCTGCACACGACAGGTGGGATGACTTCTCTGCTTTAGCCTCAGACCCTGAGCCAGTCCAGTCACAGGACTGGTGGAGGACAGGGACCTGGGACAAGGGTACGTGGCTGAGTCTCCAGGTGTCTCCAACCTGCTGGCAGCTCTGCAGGTCTGAAGCTGCCCTGGAGGCTCAGGAGAGGAGGCACCGCCCCACCCCCCACCGCCGCCCCTGAGAGGAGAGCCTTGGGGAGAGAGGGCACCTACCTTGCTGCATCAAGGACCCCATCCCGAACCAGAAGCTGTTTAGCAGAGTGAAGTTGTTTTCCACCACCTCGGAGCCCGGATTGCAAGGATGAGCGTCATACCACTCGTAAGGGCTGAACCTGCAGCAGGGAGAGGGGAGCGGTGGGCGGAGCTGCGGGGAGCCGGGAGGGAAGGGGCACCCATGCTTCAGGGAGCTGCCTGCTTAGCAAACATCGATGTGCTGCCACTTTAGCATCCATTTACTTAGCGTTCTGCTGGGGAGGCCGGGAATGGGAAATCAGGGCCATTTTGCTTCTTGTTCTTTATTGTTAGTGCCCTTTTCTGGTTGTAAAAGTAATTCAGCAGTATCTCTTAAAATTAAAAGCGCACATGCCCTTCAACCCAGCAATTCTGTGACTCATTATCCAGCCTAGAAAAAACGCCCATACATGAGCATAAAGAGAAGCATGTGAGGGTGTTTATCAAAGCATTGTTTGTAATAGCGAAAAACTGGAAACAGCCTCAATGTCCTTCAACAGAAAAATGATTAAGTAAACTCCGTCAGAAGTTTATTTATTATTATTGGTCCGCAATGTCACACGGCTCAGAGAAGAGAATGAGAGACGTCTGGATGTCCTGAGAGGGAAAGATCTTCCACCCCATACTGTTTGGTTTAAAAAAAAAGAAAAGTGATAAAAAATAAGAACAATATGATCACATTTATATAAATAGATTCCTAAAGATACAGCTCTACGCCTCTTTAGGGATGTGTGTATACAAACGTGTTGGAAGAGTCTGGAAAGATTCCTACCTAAAAGATATCAGCATTTACCTCTGGG
Source organism: Callorhinus ursinus (assembly GCF_003265705.2). Taxonomy (NCBI): domain Eukaryota; kingdom Metazoa; phylum Chordata; class Mammalia; order Carnivora; family Otariidae; genus Callorhinus; species Callorhinus ursinus. The sequence goes on along the minus strand of NW_027397080.1, from coordinate 8,583,016 downwards.
GAGGGGAGTTATCTCAGGGCAGCCTGTTGCTTTAGGTGGATTAGATGAATTTTTAGAAAATGAGAATGGGCTTTTCAATTACTTGTATACTTAAAATGGAAAAAAAGCAAAACATACACTTCATAAAATATTCAAACAGTATAAAGAATACAATGAAAAAGTGAAAGTACTCCAGGATCCCACCCCCGGAGAGAACAATGTGTTACATAACTGTTTAGATTTTTCTCTCTGAATATACAAATACCTGCATGACAGGGAAAAATTGTTACTTAAAGCCCCCCACTGCCTTCTAAGGAAGAGAAGTCCTGATAACTGGAGGGATCTTTGTTTGCTGCGTGAATCCCAGGTGAGGCCATGTAAGCGGGAGGAAGCTAGCACGCTCTGGGGGAGATTGGGAGACCCTGGAAAGCGCCCCTGAGAGGCTGGCGTGGGGTAGGATGCTGAGATGAGAGAGGCCCAGAAGGAGAGGCATGTCCAGTGGAATTTTGTTCTGTTTTTAAATGTATGATATGCTTTAAGTATGATGTTGTGACTTGTCCATCCCCCTTTTAAAAGCTTTAATAAATTATACATTGATCACCAAAGCTCGTGTGAGAAGAATTTTGCTTTCACAAAGTGGGAAGATCCTACACATATGAAATTTTAAAGTGAGGCTTCAAACCAAGATGGGGATATTCAAAGGGAATGACCATGAACTGGCTAGAGGCTCTACAAATCCACAAGGAAGAGATAAAGGCTGAAGGGAGGAGAGGCGGAGACTGCTCTGGGAAGCTTCTGGAGAAAGCCTCGGGAGAGCGATGCATGCCTCCTGGGAAGGCTTGGGAGAAGGGTGTCCACGGAACTGCTGAGGGAGCTGGCGGGCGGCTCTGTAAAGAGGTGGGCCCCGCCTGGGGATCTGGAGGGCAGGGGCCAGGCTGATGCATGCCTCCCAGGTGCACGAAGGAGGGGGGAGTCCCTGCTGCAGGGTATTGGCCTGCACACCCAGACACAGCCAGGTGTAAGGACACTGGGCCAACAGTGTTTCCCTGGACCAGATGGGCCCAAGCAGAAGAGAGATCCAGCCCAACTCCACCTTGAGTCCTATCTGAGAAGGGCAACAGGACTGCGACGGGGAGGGTCCACGGGGCAGGGGCTGCTGGGGGGTCAGGTGCCGATCAGGGGAGCACGCCGACCCGGGGAGCAGGCCAACCAGTGGTCTGATGTGTCAACAAAGGTAGAAATGTCAAGGACTCTACTGGACTCAACCTTCTCATTTCTGAACTGAAACAGTGTTTGTGACTAGAGAGACACCCGCGGTTCCTGTGACCTGGAAATGAGCCAAAAAGTGAGACCCTGGCTGAGCCTTCACGGGGCAAGGAGAGCCTCAGCTCTGAGCACCTGGGAGAGGGAGGAGACACAGTAAAGATGATTCTGGATGAGACCTCACAAGTCCTGCGTGGCTTACACACATCCACGATACCTGTGGTCATTTTTAAACACAGGAAAATATCATGCCATAGTGCTACCCAGAACTTGGACTTTTCCCTTAATAAGCCACCGGCCTCTTTCCAGGTCGGTTCTTCCAGATCTGCCTTACTCTCTGCAACTACTTCAGAAGTGTTTTCAACCACTCCTCTGTTGCCGGTGCTTGGCCTGTCCCTGTCTCCCACTGTTGCACACTCTGCTGGAAGAAACAGCCCTGGGGACACCGCCATGGGCACCCATGCCGAAGGGCCGCCCTCCCTTCTGAGGTGAAGCTTTCTAGATTTGGGGGGACTGTAAAGTGGGGCTCAGTGGTGACTTTCAACAGGATAAACTCCCAGGGGTGGACTTGCTTCTCATGATCGGACTACTTGGTTCTAGAACGGGCCTCTTGGTCATCAAGTACTGTAAGGGGCCTGGCTCCTCGCTACCCCTTGAGGTGGACAGTGCAACGGGGGCCCATTTTACAGATGGGGGGGTGGTTTGGAGCAGGCAGGGGAGGGCGCCCCTGCAGTCAGGGAGCTGGAGGGTCCAGATGCTAACCCCCAGGCCACAGGAGAGAACAGGAGCAGGCTGGACGCTGAACAGTAAGGAAGGTGCCACCCAAGTTAGCGATGGATCTTGGATGAATGGCTCACAGCTGCAAAGGACTGTCATAGCCTCGCACTTAGGTAGGAGCTAGTGGAGGCTGACCTAGCGATACTCGGTCTCCATTCATGGGAGAAGCTGAGGTCCAGCCCCAGTGATGGAGGTGTAGAGGGAGCACCGGCTGGCCGGGACCATCTCTTCCCTGGGATGCTCATCGGCACCAGATGTGGCCGGAAGGAGACTCCCAGGAGCTGGACTGGCTGGCAGCTCACCCTCAGTCCCGCCTCCGGGATCAGGCATTTAGGATTATCTTCTTGCCTCGAGTGCCAACTATCCTGCTCTCCCTGGTGAGAACGCCCCCCCCCCCACTTCCTCTCTCCTTGTACCTCTCCAGGCATAAAGCAAGACCATCCCGCTGGCAGAGAAAGGCCTTGGTCAATGCGTGGCCTCCTGGTGCTAGACAGACACAGGCCAGACCAGGCCAGTTTGCAAGATGGACAGCCCTGTAACATGCCACGGCTGCCCCGCAGGGGGCCTGGGGCCCTGGCTACGCTTCGCCGACCCCATCTCTTGGGCAGCGGTGTCCAGCTCTCCAGCCGCCAGTCTGGAGTGGTCCAAAGGACACAGGCCGCATGGAGGGGGCACATAGGGCCACAGCCACCCTGGAGATGTGCCCTGCTTGACCCTGACAGTGTTGGAAAAAAATCGAGTTAGTGGCTACCTATAAAAGCCACGAGGTGTCACATAAAAAACCCGAGTCTCTCTCTTAACACCAGGAACGCAACAGCGCCGGCCCCGCATTCCTGCCTAGTGCAGTCTCCATCCAGCCATGCGGTCTCTCCCCCTCCCTGCTCCCCTCCCTCACGCTTCCCGTCCGGTCCCGCGGGCGCTGGGGTTTGCCACCCTGAATTAAAATGAACAGCTCTTGCTCAGGAGTCCGACTCCATAAGAGAACGCTTTCTGACATTGGGCACTGGCTGAGCCTCCCTGAGCCTCATCTGCTGCTTCTGCGAAGTGGGGAGAGTTATCCCCACCTCACAGGACCTTTGTAAGGATCAGGCAGGGTGCGTGTGAATTATGTGAGTGTTACATAATGTGGTAATTGTACTGTGATGCAGCTCATGGCCCTGTGGCCAGGTCCCTTGTCCCTCTCCTGTCCCCTCAGGTGTCCTGTGTCACTGCAGCAGCTGCAAAAGTCCCATCTCTCTTCCAGAAAGTCTCCCCGGCCTAACCTGGCAAAGGGGGTCCCCTACCTTCCCTGCCCGGAGGCAGGAGGCGAAAAGCAGGCTGAAAGGCCAGAGGTCGGAGGGGGACTGGGCACACATCGGAGCCATGCTGGAGAAGCTGGAGCTGTTTTCCAGGGGGCGGGGAGCCCAGAGCGAGCTGGATCTGCTAAAATTACGGCAAGAGCTCTGGAGAGTGGCTCCTGCTTTCAAAGGCTTGTTAGGCCATTAGAAGAAGAGGCTTAATGCAGGCCTCTCCTGCAGGCTGGGCTGCCGGCTGGGGCTGTGGGGGTGGGCAGGCGGCATCCGCCAGCTGGCAGCCGAGGGTTTCCGAGGCAGGACAACTTCCTCCCTCACATCCTTCCCTTTGGTCTCTCTCTGTGCGGGAGGAGGGAGCGAAAAGGAGCAGGGTGGGAGGAAGGCTTTCAAAGAAGACTCAGGAGGAAAAAAAGCCCAAACACGAAGTCCTTGGATCTCAAATCACCTCTCCAGAGAAGTCTCTCTTTGCACCTTGTTAGGATTTAGAGAAAAAGAACCAGGGCAGGGGATGGGACTGGAGCCTAGAAGGAGGGGGCGGAGGGCCTAGGGACCAGGAGCCACTCTCTTGGGGCTGGGGCAAAGGACAAATGTCCAGGTGGCCAGAGATGTGGATTACAGATAGAACCCCAGGTGATGGGAGTTCAAATGCCGGTCACTTGTTGCTAGGATGGCCTCGGTGAGCCTCAGATGTCTCCCCTTCGTGGGGGTGGGCGGCTGAGAGAATTAAGTCACATAATGCCTGTAAAGCCCAGAGCACAGTGCTTGGCAAACACCAGGTGCTCAGCAAACACCGAGCTAAACCTGTGCCTTAGTGAGCCCCTCCCACCATCCACCAGCGAGTATGTGCTGTGTCTCCTTCGTGCGAACGACCGAACGTACAAGGGGGTTGCCAGCGTGTGTAATGGACAGGGATGTACGTGCCAAGTTTTCACACGTGCACACGTGTGCGTTTAGTGTACATGCCAAGTTTTCACACATGCACACGTGTGTGTTCACGTGGTACAATTCCTCCTGCTGTGTGGACCAGGCAGACGCAGTCTGTTTTCCAAATTTCAGTCCACTCGCTGGACCATCCAATGTACCTAAGTCTGTTGTCCTGGGTGCCTGGCCCAGGTGGTGCAGCTCTGGGCAATGACTTAACCTCTCCAAGCCTGCTCACAGGGCCTGGGATACGACCGCTGCCTTCCGGTCGTGGGCACAGACCAGGGGACGGCCTGGGGGATTCAAGCTCGCAGGGTGGGGGGCTACGGAATGTTCCTTGAAGGATATAAAGGGATCTGAGCCTCAGTGAGGGAGAGAGGAGCAGGCACAGCAGTGGCCTGAACCTTGGCATGGCTAAGGACTGACGAGGTGGGGACCAGTCTGGCTCCCGGAAACCCCAACCATGGGCCAGAGCTCTGGCCAAGGCGTGGCCCTTACCTGGCAATGACAAAGAGGACACAGCTGACCCCCAGGTAAGCGAGGAGTACGTACATCCAGATGTCTGGGGACAGGGGGTTGAGGAAGGAGAAGACACTGGGGTTGGTGCCATTGGGCTTTCGATACAGGATGCTCACACCGAGTGTCATGAAGGGCTTGGAGAAGTCGATGGCCTTCTCGCGGACATGGGTGATGGTCAGGGGGGCCACGGCCAGATCTGCCTTCTGCAATGAGAGAGATACACACAGACAGACATGAGTAAAGCCTCAGACTAGTAGGGGGAAAGCACCTCTTCTTGGAGGAAGGGAGGGAAGGGAGTGGCGTCCGTTTCCAGAGCCTTGAGGTCACTTGACCACAATGTTTACAAATCCTTCCCCTGTGCCAGGCCATGCCCAGAATGCTGCGGAGACAGCGATGAATTAGACAGAAGCCCTGTTCTCCAAGAGCTCATGGCCTTCAGAAGAGGACAGTGGTATCAACATCCAGAGAGTGGAATCCTACGAAAGTTATACCCATGTGGTTCATTCCCAAAATGGTGCTCTGTCAAATAGATACAGTTCAGCAATCTACAAACATTTAAAAATAACTCATGTTCTTTACTGGTGACTTTCAAACATCATGAAGAGGACACAGAATCCAGAACAAACCTTATTTGAATCTGCTTTCCTCTCCTATGCACTTCTTGACTGCTTTTCCTGTTCTGGATATTCTGTACATCCTAAAGGCCTCAAAATCCAGTTGGGCAAAAATAATGCCCTCTTTGGAGGCAGAGGCGAGTCCAGAGCCCTCTTCAATAGGTGAGGGGAGGGAGGAGGGCAAAGAAGAGGAAGAAAGGAAGGGGGTGGGGAAGGCTAGGAATATTCCTATGCTGGTCAATTTTAGCTCATCACGATTTTAATGAGGGTCATAATTAAAGGTCTATTATTTCTATTATCTCCTTGGTCGGAGCTTTTCTTGATTAACAGTCTGTAAGCCCTCATTCCCATTTTCCCAGCCTCGTCCCTACTGCTCTCCTGTTCCATGAGGCCCCATTTAACTGCTTCCTGTTTCCCACATTCCCTTTTTCACCTCGTGCTTTGCACACCTTGCCCTATTGAGAATGCCCTCTCTCTGTTGGCTCTTACTAGCTTCTGTATTTCTTTGCACATGCTACCACCTCCAAGAAGCCCTCCCTGATAACCTCCAATGCTAAACCCCCATGAAGCTTGCTCTGCCCCATGGTAAGGTCCTAACCCACTCCGTGTGAATGCAGGATGTGTGACCATGTGACTTTTTGTCTTATCTGCCTACTTACCTTCCTAAGTGCGGTCAGGCTGTAGCTGATACACTGCTTTGCTTGTCCATTCCCAAACCCCATCTCAGCCTCTGTTAATATTTGTTTGTTAATAGTGTTTCCCTCTGGGAGGGCTCCTGTGGGTATTTACGTATCAGAGTGTGAACCAAGTTATCGCTTCCCTGTCTCGGGGATGGGCAGGACCGAAAGAGATATCAGGTACTAAAGACTAGCAGTAAAGATCCTTTTGCAAAAGTGGGATGGCTGCTTCTGAGACCCTTCCAAGGCAAAAGTCTCTAGGCAGCCACCCAATGGCTTGGTCCAGTTTCCTTCCTTCCTTCCTTCCTTCATTCATTCATTTTATGAGCTCTGCTAAGCACACTAACGATACAGAGCTGAGCCAAGCAGAAATGGTTTCTGCCCCGGGGCTTACAATCTATCTGGGGAGACGGACATTAATCAAACTGTTTACTGAATGGTAGCTGTTAACACCATCTCTGACTTCACCAATCCTAGAATAGGAACCAGCAGCCAGACTGAAGTCAGACTTTAAGGAGGGGAAGCCTGATCTGGGTAGACGGCAGGTGTCCCAGGCTGGGGGCGGGGGATGCTGGCAAACACACGACCCTGATCTTACAACCCCAGTGTTTTTCCTTTTAATGGCAGGCCCCACAGCCGATTATTGACATTCAAAGCCCAAGGGTTCAGGGAACCTTAGGACCTGGGACAGAGAGAGAGGAAGAGCCTATTACAAAGGACGCATCATACTGGCACCTTCCTTTTGTAAATTTCTGAATGTGTGCATTGGAACTTGCCTAGCTTTGAAGGCAGAGAAAGAAGAAATGCCCAGCTGCTGCCACCCTGGCCCCCTGGAGCCCTCAGGGTGTGTACAAATGAATGCAACAAGAGGAGAGAACGATCAGGGAAGGTGCAGAGTGAGTAATGTGTCTCTGCTCAGTACCTACTATGCTCCAGTCTGGGACACAGGGCTGAGCAGGAGACCCAGCTCCTGTTTTTATGGAGCTTCGTCAAGTGAGCCCCTGCTGGGAGATGTCGATAGGACTCAGCGGGGTGGGGACTAGAGTGGGACATCCTGGAAGGTTCCTTTGATTCCTGAGTTCTAGGATCCTCTATAATGTTGGCATAAGAGGGGTGTAGTGGGCTTTTGATTCTAGAACTTGGTCTCCCCGGGCCCTGTCCCTTCAAAGCACATTGCTCTGGGAGAACCTCAAAGCCAATTCAATGGTGTCAATCTTCCTCTGGCTTTGATGGCAAGTTGGATGAAAGGACTAGTGATGGGAGGGTAGGGGTGTCTGCAGCCATGCTTGTTTCATGAGAAGCAGTCCAGGACTGGCGAGGAAGGGCTGGGGGCCCTTCTTCCCCAGCACCATCCTGGAGCCTTCAGAATCTTCCCAACAGCTTCCCTGCTCTCCAGGTCTCACAGGTCAGAAGGCGGGCGTCTGTGGCCTTCTGTGTCTACAGCAGCGAGTCAGCTGGTCAACCTGCCCTTCTTCAGGGGGAGCTTTGATGAGTATTCTCCCTTGGGCTTTAGGAAGGCTGGCGTTCTCCACTTTGATTTTGGTTTAGGCAGGAAACACTACATTTCACCATTGGTTATGATTTCTCTAAAAAAAGACATTATTTTGTCCAGCTTTCCTTGAAAGCATGGAACAGATGTCAAGTCTCTGCTGTGTCAGTTCATTACTCAGAATGAAAGGCCCAACCTTGGCAGGCTCTTCCCACTTGTGCAAGTTTTCTTTGAGGACAATTCATAAAATCATAGGCTGTCAGAGCTGGATGGGAGGGAGACCTTTAGGAACATCTCTTCCAACCCTCTATTTCTTATGGAGGGAAACTGAGGCTCAGAGCTTATCCAAGGCCTTTGCTCTCATATTCAAAGTAATCATGTCCTTGAACAAACCAAACCTCTGACTTGTCCAACACATTCATGAGTCTTATGGGGGATTTGTTGGTCCCATCTGCCTGAGGACCTTTCCATACTTTTTCTAAACCTTTAAACTGGGCAGGACAACCCTTCCAGGATCTTACTTCATCCCCATAAGCAGCTTTCCACTTCCCAAGAATCTGTCAGGACCCACCTGGTACCAGCCTCTCCTACTCTACTCCATACTTGCATGGGGCCACTTGGCTCCATTTGCTCTACCACGTCTCCAGCAACCAGAATGAAGGCAAGAATGACTTAAACAGCTACAGCTCTATATTTTGGCCCAGAGATCGCGCCACCTTGGCTGCTGGCTGGATACTAGCCTTGTCCCAGAAAGCAAAACCAGGAAAACCTCCTCCCAGATTCTAAGAACAGACTTGTGACCATGGTCCCACTTTGGGCCACTTCCCACTGATCAGCCTCCTCCTAAGCCAAGGGTCCTCCCTGAGGAAAAGACCTGCCCCCTGAACCCCAGCTTGATACCTGTATCTGGTGTCCCTGTAGGCCCCTACATACTTGCATTCTAGGTATGGTCTCCACCAGATTCCCCATCTCTGTGCTCTGCCTCTTGGTTCGGATTCCCTGGGGTGTCCTGTTGCTCAGACTGGGACCTGCTACAGTTAAAATAGCAAGAACCACAATCATTCCTGGATGAGTCCCATATGCCAAGCACGGTTAAGTGTGTTACGTATACCACCGTATAGGATCCTCCCAGCAAGTCCCACGTGGCAGGAAATGTTACCACCACATTCTAGATGAGGGTCCCATGGGTCCATCAGGCTAGGAAGCTTGTTCAAGCTCTACTGGTTTGGGTGACAAGCGTTGGTGGCATAGTAGTGAGTACAGCTGGTGAATGGCGGGTAAATGGCTGAGCCAATACTTGGACCCACTTCACCGTGACCTCAAACCCCCATACAAGCTGCATGTAGTGTGTTGAATTGTGCACCCCCTCCAAATATGTTTAAATCCTAATCCCTAGTACCTGTGAATGTGACCTTACTTGGAAATAGGCTCTTTTTCTCCCCCCACTAAAACAGTCTTTTATTCTTGCCACTGAGATTAAACAGCGTCAGATAGATTGCCAGGAGAGTATCTTGGGCTGTGCAAAGGGAGGACACACTCTTATCTTCAGTGGCTGTGTTCACCTCCCCAAAGATCGGGTTTCTCTGGCTCCTGCTGAGTGCCCCCAAATTCATCAGTGTGCTCACAGTCACTCTTGGGCTCGCAGCACGGTGGGTTTTAATGGTGCAATGGCTCTCGGTGGGAGCCTGTGTTCATCTGGTCTCCGAGTGACAGTTCTCCCTCACATGTCCAGAAACACTCCCCAAGTGGTTTCAAATTCCCATAATACCACTGCATACCTATCCGAACAGCCAAAATAAAAAAAAGACACTGATAATACCCAGTGCTGATGAGCATGCAGAGCTACGCATCTCTCTTAGGCTGTGGGCAGGAGTGTAAAATGGTGCAGCCCCTCAGGTCGCCAGTTATTAGAAAAGACTAGAACTCAGGAGCGGCTGCATGGAAGCGATTTATCAGGCAAGGAAGGTATGTGGGAAGGGACACGAAACTCCCATGTCCTCTCTCTCTTGGGGCGCTCCATTCTCCTCGCATCTCCACGGGTTCACCAACCTGGAAGCTCCACAAACAGGGTCTTTGCGGAAGTAATCAAGTTAAGATGGAAGCCATACTAGATTAGGCTGAACCCTACATCCTAGGCCTGGGGTCCTTATAAGCAGAGAAGAGGACATACAGGGACACGCACAGAAGGCCTGTGGCACTAGAGACAGAGACCAGAGTGATGCAGGGTCAAGCCAAGGAACACCAAGGATGCTGGCCACATTGGAAGCCAGGAGAGAGGCATGGGACACAGTCTCCCTCAAAAGGGACCAACTCTGCCAACACCTTGACATCTGATTTCTGGCCTCCCGAACTGAGAGAGGAGACATTTCTATTGTTTTAAGCCACCTAGCTTGTGGTCATTTGCTGTGACAGCCCTGGGTCACTCCTACATCTGCTGCTTAGGGCCTGGGCAGGATGCTCCTTCTCCCGCCCCATTCAGATGAGCAGGCCTGGGCCCACCCTGAAGCTGGGCTGCATTCCCAGAGACATGAACCTGACTCCGGCTGCGGACCATGGCTGCCACAGCGTCTCCTCAGCATACACTTTGCATCGCCTGGCTGAGCTTCTGAGCCCTACGGCTGTGGAACATGCAAATTCATTCCCATTTCCCTCCAGATCCTTCTGCTTCTGCTTCCACAGTCCACCAAGAAAACCAGTCTCACTCCTGCCACCCATGCAGGACTTCTCCACAGGGCTCTGTCTGCTGGCTCTCTGCCCACGTACGTGGTATCCCTGGAATTCACCTTCCAGTCTTTTCTCAAAGTGGTGTTGCTCCAGCTAGAATTCCCCCACTCCCAATCCTGCTTCATTTACAGCAAGACTTCCCTCTGCCCTTAGGATAAAACATTCTTATTAGGGCTTCCTTAAGCCTTTCATGATCTAAGAACACTTTTTGTCCAAGAGAACTTTCTACAATGACAGGAATGTTCTCTATTGGCATTGTCCTATATGGTAACCGCTAGCCACATGTGGCCAAGAGCTTAAAATGTGGCTTATGTAACTGAGGAACTGAGTTCATACTTTAAATTTCGCATGAAAGAATTTTAAAAATCATTTTTATTTAAGTTTAAATTTAAATAACCCCACAGGCCTGGTGGCTACCGAGCTGGAAAGTGCAGACCCAGCCCTGCCCGCCTCTCCAGGCTTTCCTTACCTCATGTCCCCTTGTTTGCTGTCTACTAGCTTCTTTCAGACCCCCCAACCCTGGCTCTCTCTCACCTCAGGACCTTTGCACATGTGAGTTCCTCTACCTGGGACTTCTTCCTCCACAAATGCTTTGTGTAGCTAATGCCTACTTCTCTTTCAGATCTCAGCTCAATTATGTCCACAAAATCCTCAGGTGCTGTCAGGTCTCCCTGGTGATTCCTCTCATAGCACAAGTATTTTTGCTCTTAGCACTGACCAGAGAGGCTTCGTGATTTCTCCCCCACTGGGCCATAAGTTCATGGGAGCAGGGTCTGAGCCTGTGTCTTTCCACCATGGTGGGCCCCAGGCCTGGCACAGTGCCTGGCTCACAGTCCGCCATCAGTAGACTCTGGGACTGGATGAATGGGGCTGTGTAGGAGAGACCCTCAGCAAGCATGTCCACAGAGCCAGCTGGCTGAGCCCGTGGCAGTTTACAAGGGGGCAAAGCAAGTCAGGCAAGGTGTCTGCTGATGACTCCCAGACTCCACCCTTAAGAAAACATGGTGCTCCCTGGAAGCCCATGGACATTAACTTGACACCCAACCGCCTCAACAACCCACACATGAGAACAGAAAGGACTCCTGAGTATCAGCGGATGGGTCACCTCTTAACACCTGTGATTCACATGCTGGTTTCCTGACCGGTGGCTACCACTGCCTGCCAGTGAGGAAGGATGCCCATGCCCCTCCCTGGCCTGGGAGAGCCGCTGAGCCTCTCTCCTTCAGGAAGGAAGCACGGGTCTTCCCCGCTTCAGGGCCCCAGGGGCCCCAGGATGGACACACCACAGCTCCATCTCCGATCACTTGTTCACTTGTTCCTTTCCTTACCTCTCGGGGCTCCGAAGGTGGCATCAGCCCAGCAAGTTGCTGGGGGCAGTGAGCCCCCTCTCCCTCCACATGCTGGGAGGTCCTAGTGATCTGCTCCCATAGCGCCCCCCCAACCCCCGCCGCACTGCTCCTCAGTGTCCTTATCACAACTAAATTCTTATTTATAAGTCACTGCTTAATACCTCGCTCCTCTGCTGGTGTATAAGCTCCAGGAGGGCAGGGACTGAACTGGATCGCACACTGATGTGTCCCACGGGTGAGCACAAAGCCTGGCCCAAAGAAGGGGCTCAGTAAAGTTCTTTTGCAAGATTGAGCAACAAAGTACCCCCCAAGGGTCCTGACCAGCCCTTACCACAGCCTAAGGGGGCTGAGCTCTGGCCTCTGTTTCCCTGCTCAGCAACCCCAGTCTCCCTGAAGTCACGTGACCCATGCCAGTCTGCCCAGGTGCTGCCCCCCACCCCACCCCTGCCTCTCACCAGCCTTCCTCCAGAGTTAGGTCTCCGCTCCCTGTACCCTGGCCTTTGATGGGCCCCTTACTTCTGGCCTGTTCGCTAGGAGCCCTCGCCTGTGCTCATGGCCCTCCTCAGGTAGGTCCTAGTGACATCTTCAGCTCCACAACCTCCCCAGTCAGCACCCCGAGCTGCCCGGCCACCCCGGGGAGGGTCCACCCTTTGGGTTCATCTGTCCCCCACCCCCAGCCTGTCGTGCTCCATCAAGGACTCTGCCCCACCCCAGGTGAGCTCCCAGCAGGCCTAGCTTGCAAGTGCCCTGGCCCAGGCTTGGGGAGGGGGCCGGAGTTGGGGGCTGGGGCAGAGCCTTCCCTGGCCTTGGAAACAGGGGTCGGGACCAATGCATACAGGCCAGAGTCCAGGTCTGTTCCCTGGCTGGGAGAAAATGGGACACAGTGGGGTGGTGATGGCATGTCTGAGACCAGATCTTCCTGTCACATCTGCTGGGAGACCATAGTGCATGGGCGCACTGGCCATGTCGGGAGACATCTTCCCAAGTCTGTGTCCTCCTTCACTTACCCACATGCACCAGCTGGGCCGCTGCACACCAGGGAGCCAGAAATGACCCAGACCCCCTCCCTGGGTTCCCCTGCCTGCTGCTGGCCACGGGACAGGGAAGGCATTTCAGGAGCTACTCCCACCTCTTTTAGCACCTTCCTCCGGGGTTTCATGGGATGGACCAGAGGCCACTCCCCACTGGTTGCTGAGCCAAGGGCTCCAGTCCAGGCACTGGTCTGCAAGCCTTTACCTGGACACACTACTCTCACAGGACACGTACCCAGGCTGAAGGGTCACACGGGTTCATCCATCCCTGCACTACTGTCTGCTTCCTCCACTAGAATGTGAGGCCCGCAGGCTCGGGGAAGGGATCCTGCCTGTTTTGTTCCCTGCCCTATCCTCAGTGCTGTCATGGGGCTTACCTTAATACATTTAATGAACAAAAGAATAGCTCGACCAAAGGGAACACTGGATGTACCCACCTTCGGAGGTTTAGGAAAGGTCACCCGGTAAGCACTTCCCCAGGCCTGCCACACTGCAGTTCTCACAGGGTATACTGAGTCACAGGTAGTACCTGCGGATGTCCCACCAGACAGCTGCCACACTTCATCAGCACCATGGCCAAGAACAGCCTGGGAAAACCCCTATATATCTCAAGAGATGAGGCCAGGTGCTAGGAAATGCCTGTGTAGACTGAGGGGTCATGTACCCATGCTTCACACACGGGCCCCCGAGCTGCCGGACGCCTGACGGTGAGAAATGAAGTCTGTGCCTTTCCCAAGCCTGCGACAAGGGTCTGATTCCTGAGTGCCAGCAAAGGCACAGCGGGGCGGGCGTCCCCTGCTTTGTGGCACACGATCGGGGACGCGCCGCACCGCCATTCCCACCTCTAAAGGAAGCCCCCTTCCCCACGCCCTGGGTGACCACCAGGCAGGGGTCCACCCAGGACCTGGCCCAGCGCTGCAGGCCTCCTGATGAGGGTGAAGACATGGCATCCTCAGCGCCCCACACAGGCAGGTACCCCAGCCGTGCCCCGGATAGCTCTTCCTTGGTTTCTCTTTCTCATTCTTCAGTCTCAGCTCAAGAGTCACTCTGGCCTGGAAGCCCTCATCATTTCTCCTCGTCCTACACTTCCCAAGTCCCCTGCACCCCTCTGGGGTGCCGACTGAAGTTTTAATAGAAGTTAGCTTGGCTGATTCATAGTTTGTTCCCATGAGTGGGGGCGGGGGCGAGGGCCACGGACGGCCACCTTGGCTGCTCCCATCTCTCTAGTCGCTGCCCCCGGGTCTGGCACATCGTGGGGGCCTGGTTCGGACCCCTGCCCTCGAGCACCAGGTCGGGTACTCTGGCTCTGACTGTCCTCATGTAGGCAAAAGCTGACACTCACCTCCTACCTGCCCGGCCCGCTGTGGGCACTGCGGCAGGGTCCCCATTGGTTCCCATGCCTGCTGCGCCAAACCCAGAAATGCATGGAAATCCGGAGCCCATGGACAAACCTGTCCCCCCTCCTCCCCTCATCCGAGACACACTCTCCAAATTTTTTCTAGGGTGTCGGCTCAGGGACTGGTCACACTCAGTGCGGACGGGCTCACTAATGAGGCCTCGTATTGGCTTTCTGCAGCCCCGCTCCGTGTCCCTGCCCCTCACTCGCTCCCTGGCACCACACCCCCATACTAGGTGGTGGCACCTAAGCCTCTGCCTCAGGCTCTGCTGTCCGGGAGCCAGGCTGAGACTGTTCCATAAAGTTCTGTAGAACGAATGGAGTAGGTGACCCTCAGGCGGGGGTCAGTGTGTTCCTCTCGCTCCCTCTGACCTTCGGCTCCCTCCGATTCCCCCTTGCCCTAGAAGCCCCATTGTACCCGTGCCTTGACCTCTCTGGCCCCTGGCTGTCTGACCCCTGACCTCCAGCCAGGCTTCTTCCAGGTCTTTCTCAGGGTGGGCTCTGCTGGCTGGGTCCTGGCAGCTAACAGTTCTTTGGTGAATCTCAGTGTGGCCCCGGGTCCTTCCCGCAGCCCTGGCCTGCTTCCCTGCTCCTTCTCAGGCAGCTCCTGAACTTCCCCGGAGCTCCGCGGTCATGGCCCTGGCAACCCGGCTGCCCTACCACGAGTCCACCTTTGCGTGCCCTCGGGAGATCCCCTGCCCTCAACTGCCCTGTCCCACTCAGGTCTCTACCTGCCCCAGGTGAGCTCCCAGCATGCCTTGCTTCAAAGGGCCCTGGCCAGGCTGAAGGAGGTGGTTTGCCAGAGCCTTTCGTGGCCACACAAACAGGGGCTTGGGGTTCTTCCTGCCACGAATGCATGGAGACCAGAACTAAGGTCTGTTTACCGGTTGAATGACAGGGGACATAGTGCGTGATGGCCTTGACACCTGACCCTCCGCTTGCACAGGATGGGAAGCTCAATGTTTAGGAGCTCACAGCCGTGCCTCTGGGGAAGGTGTGTGAGTCCGTGTGTTCACTCACACACCCTCATTCACCAACGCCTGCTCCCTGTGCCCAGCCCACGCCCAGAGCGGTTCCTCAGGCGCTCACTATCTGGAAGAAGGGTTGGGCGGGGGGAATGGGCACCTGGAGCCGTGCCATTCTCTCTGCTCGGCACTCAACACGACGAGGAGGCAGAGGGGATGTCCGGGCCGTGCCAAGTCTCTCACAAGGGAAAGGATGACATACCGCGGCTACCCGTGACCGCTCCTCGTCTCCATCCTGTTCTATCCCCCATTTTGGTCCGGGCCCATCCACGCGCTAGCAAATCCTCCTCACCTGCTCTAAGTGAGGTATGAAAACTGAGAGAAAGGAGAACTAACGGCTGCCTGTGACCTGGGGGGCATTTATGCATTCGCTTGAGGCCAGGCTCCTGCTTCGTCTCTGCCCAACCCACTCCCCCTGATTCCAGGGCTTAGGAGAGGCAGCCAGGACCGGATTCCTGGGTCACAGAGAATAAAATTTGCAGGGAGCCAGGCCAGGAGCACTCAGGAAACCCAAGCCGGGGCTGACCCTGCTGCTCGCGCCAACACGTGGACGCTGTTCACGCCCCTCCTTTGACCTCCCTGTCTGTCACGTGTGACCCTGTGCCCGTGCCTCTCCAGGAGCCTCTCCTCCTTCGGCATCTGTCACCCATGCTCTCCTGGTTCTCCTCCTTCCACTCTGGCCTCGGCAGCTCTGGCGTCTTGTGGAGCCCTCCCTTTCCTCTCTCCCTATGTTTCCTTGTCGTTCGGGTCCTCCCCAGGTTCCCATCTCCCCTCTGCCCAGCAGTCCCGCCTCTGACTGCCTCCCGAGGTTCCCCCACGAGGCTGGGCTGATGCCTCTCAAATCTCCACCTCCTGCCCTGCTCTCTCCTCTGACTGCCCAGCCATATATTCAGCCACCTCCTGGCACCTCAGTCCCAGCGTGATCTCCGTACCTCCCCCACTTCCCCGATTTGACCACGAGGCTCTTTATTTGGGGATGACACGGTCACCTGTCCAGCTGGAATTTCATACCTGTCCTGGTGCAAAAATCCTCCCTTTGCCTCACCTCCTTCATGCAACCCATCACTGATCTTTTCAATTCTACCTTCTCGTCTCCATCCTGAGCCATCTGCCTCCCTCCTTCCCCACGGCAGCACTCCCTTCTTTCTCTCCACTATGCTCTCCTTCACCCAGGCCCCAGCGATGGCCTCCAGACCGGCTCCAGTTTAGCCCAGAGGCACAGTGATTTTCCTCCACATGATTCTCATGTCACTCCCTTCCCGCTGTGGTCCCCCCCAGCTCTCAGGATGAAAACCAAATACCTCCGTTTAGCACCCAAGGCTCTTCAAGAACGTCTCTTGCCCCCTTCTCCAGCAGCAGCCTCTCTTCTTGGATTCAGACTCTCCACACTCTGAAAGCTCAGCCACCACCCGCTCCCCACCCCCCAGCACGGTCCTGGGCACCAGGTGCCAGGACAGAAGCTCTGGATGGCAGGTGTCAGGAAAGGTCAATGCCCCCGAGTGAAGTTAAGGGCCTTGCAACGTGCCTCCGTTCCCTGTGAGTCTGATCAGTGTGAGTCAGTTTCCTGACGCTCCTATTTGGATTCAGAGGCACAAGGTTGAGATCCCGGGTCGCTGTGGCCCACCAGGATGACCGTGGCTGAGGGACCAGCTCTGCTCCTGCCACCGCGTTCATCCACATGCGTACTTTAGACAGCAGGGCTGTCCCTGGAGGGAAGGCTAAGGGGCAGCTCCCAGGTGCTGCCCATTTACGGAGAGCCAGGCACTCTGCTAAGCTCCCCGGGCCGTATCTCATTAAATCATCCTACAAACCCTGTGAAGAAGGCTTTTTTTTTTTTTTTTTTTTTTTATTACTCCCATCTCATAGATGTGAAAAGAGAGGCCAGAGAGATTGAGTATGTGCTAGACCTGGAATGTGAAGTCGTCTCTATTGGATTCCAGAGTCATTAAAACACCTGGGAGTAATTTAAGGCATGGACGTGGGCAGAAGAACTTCGGGAGAGGGGAAATGAGAGAGAGCAGACAGTAAGGCTGGAGAGAACGACAGTCTGGGAGAGCCAGGCTGACGGATGGAGAAATCACCGCTCTGTCCGATCCGTCTGTTGCTCGCGCCATTGGAAGAGGCAGTGGGGTGAGGGGGGCAAGAGAAGTGTGTCCGCAGGAGGGGGTCGCACCCTGAGCCTGCCCCACTTCCTCCATAAGCCTGGCTCCCTGGAAGGCCATGTGGCGTGGGACAGAGGTGAGCAGAGTGTCCGAGAAGGACTTCTGAAGTCCTGCTGGTCAGAGGCTCCACCCAGGGCCGCCAAATGGGCCTCAGGGGGCAGATTCTTGCAAAGGCAGGCATTCATCACTTTTACGTCTGCGTTCAGATCCCTAATAAGGAAGTAATAATATTGCCAAGCCTTTACCACGCTACCTATGAGCTAGCGAGAAGACTAATTATCCGACGACACTAATAAATGGTTATGATGTTATTAAAAATGGCACCAAGCTAGGATTAATAGGCTCATCAATTGTAGGGAATCGGGTTTAACAAGGTCCCCTGCATGTCCCGTCAGGGCCCGTGACTTGATGGATATGGCGCCGCATGGAGGCCGCGGATGAGGCTGCCTCCCCTCTTTCCCCCAGTGGAGGGTCAGCTTGGAGAGGCCTTAGAAAGGCTGGGTTTTTCTGATCTGCCCCCTTGTGAATGCTCTTCAAAGCTCTGGACGCTGGAGATGCTGTGGCTGCCAGAACTGGCACCAGCCCTGCTCATTTCCACAGGTGGCCCCAGCGCTCCGTGGGACCCCCACCCCCTCCCCAGCCCAGCCTGCCTCTGCAAAGGACAGGCACTGACACCCACTGGGGCCCCGCATTCCAGAGCCCCCACACCAAGCTGCAGTGGGGGAGCTGAGAAATGGAGAGGCCTCTGGGGCCTGCTGACTAATTTCCATAATAATTATAGTTATTACTAATAATGGTGACACCACCACTCCCTTCCCTTTACACTGGATTCCACAATCGAGGAGTGCTTCCCCACCAGCTGTCTCCTCCCAGCCGCTCAACATGCTGGGAAGAACACAGGGCAGGTATTCCGTATTCGTATTCTCGATGTTGGGTTAGAAACTAGGAGCTCAGGGACTTAAGGGGACTTCCTGAAGCCCCCTCCTTGGCCTTGAAGGAGTAACCGTACGATACAAATAAAAATAAGAAGATCAAGCACTGACCTGGTGCAGATGGCCTAATGCACGGTTGTGAACTTAGCGCTCACAGCCTATGGGGCTGGCTCAGTTACTGCCATTCCCATTTTACAGATAGGGAAACAGAGACATAGAGAGGCCTAGAAATTTGTCCAGGCCTGCACAGCTAGGTAATGGTGGAGTGGGAATGAAGCCCAGCCCAAGTTCGTGCTGGTGACCACGAGCCTCTCCCACCAGCCCTCCATGGGAGCCTGAGTTCCAGGGGGCCTAGGAAATAAAGGCTCTGCTTGAGCCTTCCCACCGCTCCCTCCCCTCCAAGGCTCCAGGGTCCCTGAAGGGCAGCTCCCCGCCTCGGTGACAATCCCATGGCTGGTACTTTCCATGCCAAGATCTACAGAGCGGGGCCCTACCTCTGCCCTGCCTCCTGGGGTCAAGAGGGCTCTTTGCAGGGGTTGGAGCACGGGGCTTCTGAAAGCAGAGAGCCTCCAAAGACTCCGCCACTTTGAACCCCAGCTCCAGCACTTACGAGCCGTGGGTCCTCACCGCTCTCTGCCTCAGTTTCCTCATCTGTAAAATGGGTGGTAGGAACAGGACCTACCTCACGGGGTCGTCGTGAGGATAACTGACAGGAGGGGAACATAAGGGGTCTAGCACAGCTCAGGTCCTCGTATTCGTTAGCAGGTCTTTGCTAACAGATGCCTCTGGAAAGCTGAGGGCTCTGGGCTGGAAGGCAGGAAACGTTTGCTACGTGCCACCTGAGCCTCCACAAATGGCTCCTCCTTTCATTCCTGCAACAACTGCAGGAGCTCTGGTGGTTGTCACTTACTCCTATTTTAGAAGTGAAGAAACGGAGACTCAGGCAGGTTGATGAACATACCCGGCCGCACACCTGCTAGGTGCTAACGTGGGGCCTGAGCCTCAGCTCCGGCGGGCTGCGTCTGGGCATCTGACAAGCCTTCGTCTTACTGAGGGCCTCGCCATGGGCTGCGCCCCACACCTAGTACTTCCATCCCGGGTCACAGTAATCCTCTGAGGAAGGAAGGAAGGATACCCATCCCGCAGATGAGGAAATCGCTTAGAGGGGGTCCCCTGAAAGGCCCCTGTCACACAGATGGTGAGCAGGGTACCGGCACTCAAACCCAGGGCCCCTGCCTGCCCCCTGCTGTGGTGACCGCACACCGTGGCTTGTCTTCCCCCCAGCGTCCCACAAACCCCAGGCCCCTCCCACCAGCTGCCCCTTCTTCCTAAAGCCCCACCTGTCTGCCTCCCTGTCCTCTCCCCACTCAGGCACAGTACGTCCCAGCTGACCCTTGCTTGTCCCCTCACCAAGCCCTCAGCTCCCTGCACCACCGGTCTCCCCACTGGGCCCAAAGTCACTCAAGGCAGGGACAGATCTAACTCTATGCCCTAGAGTCTGGTGCTGGCACCTTGCCCACGTGGCTGGGGCATCCTTTGGTTGCTCCTAAAGGAGCAAGAAGCAGTGAGGAGCTGAGGGAGTCCTCCAGAGTGAGCTCACCAAAGATACCAGTGGGAAAGGCTCAGTCAGACGGGGTGGGGGCGGGGGGAGTTCATGTGTGCTTGTGTGGACCCAGGGAGCTGGGTCCTTCCCAAGGTCACAACCTTTGTCTCCATCTCCCCTGCCCCCAGGGTCCCCACCTGCTGGGATGCCCCACCCTAACATGCACAGGACTTGGCCAAACCTCCCAGGGGTTCCCCAGCCCCTGGGGCTCCCTTCCCGCTTACATGGTCGATGAGCTCCTTGATCATGCCGTTCCACTGGCCCTTGTCGTCCTGTGCCCCGTACTTGCCGTCCTCCACCAGCCGGATCTCGTAGGAGAAGCCTAGGATGTGGGCCAGCTCCTTGAGCAGGTCGATGCAGTAGCCCTCAAAGCGGTCATTCCCAAACAGGGTCCTGTCGGACTTCCGGAACATGACAAAGGGCTCTTCCTGCAGGGAGAGATGGGAGAGGAGCTGACAAAGGCGGCATGGGTCAGGAGAGAGCTTGGGCTGGAACCTCTGCTCGTCTGCAACTTCTAGTGGCCCGAGGCGGGGGCTTCGTAGGTATTTACTAATGAACTGTCCGATGGTCACAGAGCTAGGAAGGGGTGGAACAGGCATCTGGACTCAAAATGATCGGATTTGAATCCCAAGCCCTCTGCTGCACCATCAGTGTAAGGCCAGCAGTTCTCAAAGTGTGGTCCCCAACCAGCAGCCCCAGCAGCACCCAGGAACTTGTGAGAAATGTACGCTCTCTGGCCCCACCCGGACCACTGGGCCAGTAACTCCGGGGTGGAGCCCAGCAATCTGTTTTAAGAAGCCCTCCAAGGGAGGGGTGCCCCGGTGGCTCAGTCGGTTGAGCATCCGACTCTTGATTTTGGCTCAGGTCATGATCTCAGGGTCATGGGATCGGGCCCCCGCTGGGCTCCACACTCAATGGGAAGTCGGCTTGGGATTCTCCCTCTCCTTCTGCCCCTCCCCTCACTCACAATCACACTCACTCTCTCCAAATTAATATATAAATCTTAAAAAAAAAAAAGCAGCCCTCCAGGGGATTCTGATGTCTGCTCATGTGTGAGCACCCCACTGCACAAGACCCTCCATCCAGTATCCTCCCTGACTTCTCCCTGATACCCTTCTCTCCTTCCGAGGATCTCAGTCCCCAGCACGAGGATATGCTAGGTGAGTGAGGGCTGGTATGAGAGCCTGCACTCGTATGTGGACCCAGGAGGCACTAGGAAGTCAGCAATTGCCAAGTGCCTGTAGAGGGCCTAGCATGCAGCCCAGCAAGGGCGTGCTCGACAGACCCGGATGTCACCCTGCGGGGGGGGGGGGGGGAAGGAAGTGGGGGAGGGACCAATAGTCCCGCTTTACAGATGCAGACAGTGAACGCACAAGGACGTGTGACTGGTTGGTGTGAGCTCACCCTGCTGGCAAGGAGAGCCCCTGAACTCAGGCGGGCGTAGCCCCGGAGTGCAAGTTCTTAACCCCCTCACAGTGCCAGAGGCCCCGAGCTCCAGAGTGCCTCTCCCTGGTGGGCAGGGGGTCCTCAGCAGGTAGCTCTCGGTAGCCAGAGCACAGGTCCCTCTGTCCCACCTCAGGCTCCCTCCCTTACAGGCAATGGGGACCCAGCAAGTGGCTGGGAAGAGGGCACACCTCGGCCTGATTTCTCATTTAGAAACAAGCCCCTCGCTGCCCTGCGGAGAAGCGGGGGCAGAGGCAGGACAGACAGTGGTCCAGTCTGAGGTCTATGGGGTGAGAACTGTGGGCTCTGCTGTGGTAAAATCCAGGCCCACAGCAGGGGTCCAAAGTGCAGGTCGACGCACAAGTCCATGTTTCCCCGGGGTCCACCCACCCAGCCTCACTGACAAGTCCCTGTCCCCGGGCTGTGGTGGACGAGCCACCCCTGAGCCAACTCAGTGTTTCCTGAGCTCCTACTACGCACCGGACACCGATTCAGGCTCTCTCACAGGCTGCTTGATTCAGGCCTCATAGGCCTGCAGGACAGGTCGCCAGCAGCCTCTTGCTGGGCTCCCACTGTGGCAGGTGGGCTCGATTCTCTGGCCCTGATCCCCCAGTACTGCCACCTTTCAAAATCCCACCCCACCCCAGAACTCATTTATTCTAGATTTTCAACAATCCTTTGGGATGCTTCAGAGCAAGGACGGGGGGCGTGTGTGAACCCCCAAGGGGTTCCTGCCTCTCCAGGGATTCTGAGAAAATCACCTCTCAGTCTTATTGGGTAGAACAAACACTGGGGCCTCTGGCTGGAGTCCATGCTGAATCTCCGCGCCTCCCATCCCCACCCTGCAACCAAGTAGGCAGCTCACAGGGTTGGTGAGAAGAGCCCAGGTGGGGCCGGGGAAGTTGTGGGGGGCTACCTGGAGGGAAGGGGGCTGTGGTTGGTGCACACACTGCCATCGTGCAAATCCATCTCTGAGAAGGTGCTGCCACGAACCCTGGCATGGGGCCCAGTGAACAGGGCCTGGGGGCAGGAGCCTCAATCCCCCCAACCCCCATCCTTTTGGTCGGATATTCTTGTGCAGTGAACAAAGTATACCACTGTCCCTGTTGGCCCTGATGTGAGCTCAGGGAAAGAACTGGAGAGAAGGTACTAGCTCTCCCAGGGGAATCACCAACCACACACAGATTCCTGGACAAAATCTACCACCTTCTGTAAAATGGGGAGAATCCTAGAACCCACCAGACAGGGTTGCTGTGAGGAGTAAATGAGCCAATCTATATGAAAAGCACTTACAACAGAGCCTGGCAAATGTAAGTCGTCAATATGATTGATTGATTGATTTTTATTAATATCGTTACCTTCTTTCCGTGTGCCGGGTAGCCCGTGACTTCAGTGCCCTTTCCAGCCTAGAGACCATGTCCAAGGTCACCAAAGGTTGAAAACCATAGCTGGTGGCCAAAAACCTTTCAGGAAAGGCCCCTGAGATAGCTCACTTCCTGACCCTCCCTCCACGCCCCTCCCTGGGCCTATTCTCTAAAATTAGCACTTCATTTGTGAAGCCACCACAGCCCCAGAATCTATACATCTCCATATAAATACGCTGCCTTCGGAGCAGCTGTAAAATGCCATTAATTTCGGGAAGTGCTTTGCGGATGGCATACATATTTAACAGCCAAAGCCCAGAGCATTAAAATGGTGCTCGCCTTAGTAATGTGTCTCTAGACCTGCAACATTTCCTAGGGGGTAATTCTGAACTCTGCCAACTACTTATTCATGGACTATTTCACAATTTATTACTGGAAATGTCCAGACAGCCAATTCACAAGCTCTCTCGGCTGCTAATCGATTGCTCAGTGAAGGTGCCCTCAATTTCATAACTTCATGCTCTCCTATTGCTCTGGGAGAACAGCCATAGGAGTGCGGTAATATTTCTCTTCAACAAGCCACAGGAAAGAGGGGTCCAGAAAAATAACCTTTTCCGACTTTTCGTGGCCAGCTCTCTCAGTCTGGTTTCTCTCTGATCACTGACACCAACGTGAGAGCTGGGCCTTGTGCTTAGCTTCTCCCGGCGGCTGGACCTGTGGGGTTGGAAAGGGGTCTTGGGGGGAAGGATGCAAGGGTGAGCTGCCCGCTATCTGCATTCCCAAGCCCCCTTCGGACACAGGCAGCATCGATACAGTCCACCCAAGTGCACACCCGTATGCACCATATGCCACCGGCACTAAGTACCACATTCTTGGTGTTCTGTCAGCCCAGCCCTGCTTGGCCACAGGGGCGAAAGGCTCTGCACCCAGGACCTTGGCTTCTGCCTGTTAGAACCAGGACAGAGCACTGGGAGTCCTGCCCACCCCAGAGGTGGGGCCTACGGTGGTCCCTGGCCTGGGATGGTCCTCCCAGCCCACACCCTGGCCTTCTTTTGCTTCTCTGCCTCTCCTGTTGCCCCGTGCTAGGGGTCCTGCCTGGTGGTTGAGTCTTACGAGGTCACAACGTGCACACGGCACAAATACACCCGTCAGTGTGTCTCCAGACACCTGAGTGTGGCTGGGCCAGTCCCACACCCACACACATAACCGCACGCATGTCAACACTGCTGCTTTCTTCAGCAGCCTGAAGACCTCGGAACCTTCAAAGGCAGGGCCCCCAGGAGTGAGGCAGGTGTGTTTTCTCAGTGTGTGAGCTGAGGTTGGAGTGGATGAATTTTTCATGAGCCTGTGGAAGAGCAGAGCCCGAACAGAAGCTGGGGCCAGGCAGAGAGGGGGCGGGAGAGGGCAGGCTTCCAGGCTCTCGACCTCAGGCATGGAGAAGGCCATCTGCAGCTCTGAGGGGCCAGGGTGAGTGGAGTTAGGGCTCCGTCCATCTGTGTGTCCATGGTAAAGCACCCTTTGCTCCTAACTCCAGGGTTCGGGATAGGGGAGGAGAGGCAGGTTTAGGGCAGCCCAGTGGGAGCTGTGGCCCTCTGTCGTGCCCAGATTCCAGGGAAAAGAAAGAGCAGAAACCCCTCTGATTAGGGGTCCAGCCCTTTTCTTTGGGGGCAAAGCAGTTGGATGTTCCTGAGCTGGGCTTTGGTACCTGCCTGTCACTCAAAGTGCCGTTGCCCGGACAACACACTTGCAGGCAGCCTGGGTCCTCAGTGCACTCACAGGACGTGCTGGCCCTGCTTTCACGCTGCCAAGTGCTGGGGCTGGGTTTTCAGCTAGAGCAGCTGGGCTGGGCCACTCTCCACAACTGGTACGGCTATCCCAAAGAGCCCCAGCCTGAGAACAGCAACCCCCCGCCCCCAACCGGGCTCTGAGACAGGCGGACCACACTGAGATGTTCAGGAGCATCTGGACCAGCTTGAGGTTTTTGGGAAGGAGGCCCCAGGCCCGTCCTTGCGTGGGAGTGGGCCTCTCTCACTCAGGAGACTCTGAAGACATTTTTAGCTGGACACAGAGAGTTTCTCGGAGACCAGAGCAAAGGCTATGTGTCACACCCCCTGGCCCCATCAGGGATCCTCCAGACATTTTCCTGGCCATTTCTCTTCCTCCAGGAAAGACTGGCCTTCTCTCATGGACCCACAGGGAGAAGCAGACCCTACCCTTCATGAGCTCTGGGCAGTGGGGATGCAGACAGCAATCATGGGCCGCCCCCAGTCCATGTGGGCATCTGATACTGCAGGATGGGGTTAAGACGGTGGGTGGGACATCTGCTTCAGGTGGGTCAGCAACCATGTCAGAGGTCAAGGCCAACGGGGGCCAGGGGGAGGGAATTATCATGATGTCAGGCCCAGGAGCTCAGACTTTGGGCAAAGCAGACGATGAGGTCGTGGTTGGGTCTGGAGTCTGACATATCAATAGGAGACTAGAGCTGTGAGGGACTCAGGAGGTCGAGGTCACAAACCCTAATGCCTTCAGGGACCAGTCAGGAAAGAAGGAGGCAAGAGGCTGGGGAGTGTCCACCATGGGGAGTGTTGGGGTTCTGTTGAATGCAAGTTCGAAATCTCTGAGGTAGCCTGTGCTGGGGAGAACCTCTGTGGTTGTGGTCAGGGGTCAGTCTTCAGTGAAGTTCAGGGCTCATGGGTGGGCAGAAACCGAGGCTTTCTCTAGAACACTCTGCATACTGTACTAAACCTGAGCTCACCAGGGCCTGGATTTGTAATCAATAATAGTCATTAGTAACAACAGCAGCTATCATTTGGCACGCACTCTGTGCCATTGAGATTTATCAATCCATCAGACTCTCAACTCTATGAAGTAGATACAATTATTATCACGTGGGGAAACGGAGGCATGGTGGTTAAGCAATTTTCTGGGGTCACACAGCGAATTAACAGTGAAGCCAGCGCTCAGACCCAAAGGTCTGTGTTCTTAACCATCACAGTCTTGCCCCTGCATCCTGGTCACACTGCATGTCCCCAGCAGCTGCTGAGCTAGTGTTCACCCACATGAGGGGCAGTGGGACAGATGGAGCTTTGTGCAGGCCATGCGCCAAGAGGGGTTTCTCTCCTCCCCTATCCCCGGGGTGGGGTGGGGGCCTGAGAGCCAGCGGGAAGCTGCGAGCGGGACTTCCATCAAGGGACCGAGCACATCAGGTCCGGACCTTTGCAAGAAGCTGTGAGTGTTGACCAAGAAGCTTCAAGAAGGGCATAGGATGTCTGCCGGATCCTGCCTCTGCGGTGTAAGCAAATCCCGAGCGCCTTTGCAGAAGGGTTTTATGCCCTTGAAATCAGGCTGCTGCCAATTTAATAAAATGCATACCCGTGGTCTTTAAAGGTGTGTGTATCTGGTATCC
Source organism: Callorhinus ursinus (assembly GCF_003265705.2). NCBI lineage: Eukaryota > Metazoa > Chordata > Mammalia > Carnivora > Otariidae > Callorhinus > Callorhinus ursinus. The sequence goes on along the minus strand of NW_027397080.1, from coordinate 8,557,050 downwards.
TGGCATATTACATCTAGCTTGCCACTCACCTGAGGGCATTGTTTTGTGGCTGAATCATCTGGGCCCACGTCATTACCCTTCTTCTTAATCTCTCCGAGCGCACTAGTTTTACCTTTCTTAATCTCATCTTGTGCAAAGTGTTTTATTTATATCTCACATTTTATGCAGCTCTGTTTTTAATCTTTTACTACCTTTTTATTATTTTATTTTTACCCTTTTATATTTTAGCTTTGTCACACTTTTATCCTCTTGCTTTCTGACATTTTGGTTTTACATTTTTTACCTTGTCTAGCTGGAGCTGTTAATTATTTATTTTAATTTTTCGTCTTCCTTGATGATTTCCCTTTTCATCTTGTGCTTTATTTTCATTTTTCTCATTATTATTTTCCCTTTAACTTTTTTGTTTCCTTTCAAATCTCTTCTTTTCTATTTGCATCCACATCGATATCCCTTCAGTTGCTCATCAGTCTTTAATTCCTTTGCTCTTTTTTGTTTATTTCTTTTTAATCTTTTTTAGATTTTTTTTTTTACAATTTTTCCCCTGTTCCTGATGAAATCTTTTGACTTATTGGTCTCAGTAGTCTGATTTCTCTATTTTTTTTAGTTAACAAAAATTTGATCAATAAAGGCAGGCAGGATGTATGGTGTTGGGGGAGGTGCTCGGGGGTGGGGGGGTTCATGCCTAAACCTGGAGGGACAGGTGTCTCCCCAGCCCTCCCATCCTGGCTCCATCGACAGTATGTCCAGAACCACTGTTAGGGTTCCCTTGACATGGATCCTCTCGTGGTTACAACCCTGGACACTGGGGGTGAGACCCACGGGCCACAGGTGCTGGGGTTTAACTACCACGTCCCTTCCTGCTCTGGGGTGTCCACCGCCCGCCGCCAAGCATCCGTCTGGTGAGTCACACGAGAGGGAGGGCAAAGGACCATTCTGTGGGCCCCAGTTGAGCTGCCCCCAGTTGGAAGCAGGTGGGGAAACCATACCCCAGTACCGTGGAAAGGCCCATAGCCGGGTGCCCAGCCCTACTCTCTGATTCCATCCCAGGCAGCCTTACTTGGTTGGAACACTCCAAACTGGGCTGAGCCCTCTGCTCTGTACAGGATTTGTTTTATTCGTATTGTATTTATTATATTGTATGAGCTTAATTAGAAGGAGAAGCTGACCGAGTTGTCCTCCAAAGGTCTTTGGTCAGAAGTTATTGGGTGGTGATCAGGCTGCCTCTCCCCCGCATGGCCCAGCTTGGGTCCCCAAGAGCAGTGTTGTGTCTCTGAAAGGGTGGGTCCTGAGACCCTGGAGGCCTTCCAGGGAGGGCTGGTGCATGCGGAGGGGCCACAGCACTGGCCAGTTAAGAGGCCAGTGGTGTGGGTGCGTCTTTCTGCCCATCCTGAGCTCCAAGGTGCAGAGAGCCTGGGAGATGCCAAGAGCCACTCCTTGGCGCTATTCAGTCCTGGGGAATGGAGTGAGGGTGGCAGGTAGAGTGACCACGGAGGAGAGCTCTTGGGGTGGGCATTGTGGACCGTGGCATGTGTGGGCTCCCCGCAGAACCTCTGGGCTCTCTGGGTGTGGCCGGAGCACCCATCACAGCTGGGGGTACTAGCGAGAAGTGCCTTTTCCCTGGGAGCTGAGGTGAAGAGGCAGGGCCTGAGTCCTGGGGCAAAGGGCAGGTTAACCTCCTTCCATCTACCCCATCGTGGTTTGTAGTTGGACTCAGGGGTAGGTGGGTGGGTGGGGGGAGATGCAAACACACAGGCCTCTGCAGATGGGCTTCCAAGCAGATCTCAGACAGGCATGAGGGCCAGCCCACTCTGTCTTCGGGAAGAGGCCGCTGACAGGCAGCCCCTGTGGTCTTTGGCCTGTGACCATGGGCAAGTTGCTCTGTTCCAGTGACTGAGGGCTTTCTGAGGGACACTCCATGTTTCCCTGCCCACCCCCCATCTTCCAGTCTCGAAATAGCCCTGAGAGGTGCCCAGTCTGGGTCCTTTCAGCCCGTCCCCGGCTCATGCCATCCCTCTTGCGGGGCTGCAGGCTCTTACCAGCACAGTGGTGACGATGAGCGACCTGTTTGTCAGAGAGTCAGTGACATTAGGGCCTCGGCCTTTGGCGACCTCCGTGATGTTGAGCCCCTCCGCAGGACTCCACACGCCCACCTGGATGGACAGACACACAGAGAACAGGGGCTGAGCCCCCCGTCTTTCCATCCTTTCTCCACATCAACAAGATCATCCACTCATTCCCCTTCCTCGGGAGCATCGTCATCACAGCTAACGTGCTGCAAGCTAACCTTTCAGACAACCCTGTTGCCTCTCTTCTTGTGGGAGGAGGGCCCCAAGGTGTCGAGTCTCCAGAATTCTGCCACTTCCCCCTTGCTGGCAACCCCAGCACAACTGGTGGGGAAAACGCAGAGGAGAAGGTGAGCATAAAGACAGTCCAGGGACCTCAGCCCAGCCAGGGGTGGAGCATGTGCACCAGGAAATCAGGGGTCCTGGGGCAGATGCACTCTGAGCCCAGTGGGCCCCCCCTCTTCCTGGGGAAGAGCCTGGGCACCCAGCTGCTCACTCACTGGGTCTCCACTCTGGTGCCACCTCCCAGGGCCATGCACCCTCCACAGTCTAGGGCAGAGCTTGGAGCAAGGGAGACGTTCACTAAGCATTTGCAGAATGGGTCAACAGCAGAGGAGACATGGCACCTGCGGGAAGGCACTCTGGGCAGGAGCTGGCCTTTGTAACTGTTTTGGGGGTGGCAGACCAGAGACGAGGGCCCTCCCTGTGGGCCTGGTTGCCGCTGGGCTCAAAAGCAGCTAGCTTTGCGGTTTTACTTCTAAAGTTGGCAGATAAGGTGGCCAAGGTGGCATCATCTGTGTCCCCACAGTACGCTCGTTGCTATCAGGCCCAAAGCTGGAGGAGGCCAGGGAAGATCCAGTTTACCAATCCTTCTAACACCCGGGGCCTCGTGAAGGTCCACCGCTGCCCGGCTCCACCCCCCTCTCGGGTCTTCTCCCTCAAGGAAGGTTTTGGCATGCCCACTCTGTCCTTGGCCTAGCTGGGGGGCACTCAGGAAACTTAATCAATTAAATAGAGAGGCCGAACACAAACATCCCACTCAGAGCGCTGCTCAAAGCTGATAGCAGGAGCCATGTAATTATGCCTGGGTAGTTCTGCTCTAATCCTCCCAGAGCCCCGGCGGGAGCTGGCGGGATCAGTGTGACCCGGCTTAGCAAACAGAAGCCATGAGACAAGAGGCAGGGTGGCTGTGTTTGGGCTTAGCACCCTCTCCAGGCAGGATTTCTGTCTGTGCAGACCCCCGCAGAGCCCACAGGAGAGACAGGCAGATGGCGTCAGAGGTCCTTCTCTCAAGTGGGCCGAGCTCACGAGGGTCCCCAGCAGCCCACCTGGAGGGCCCACAGACATCTGTCCAGCGGTTCCCGAGCAGCTGAAACCCTCGCCCCTGCAAGCATCTACGGACTTCCAGCTGCATGCGCCCTGTTAGGCCCCAGGTGCCCTGGGGATGCGAGCACAGTCAGGACCGAGGAGGCCAGAGCCCCACAGAGGCTGTCTGCCCACGCTCCAGGTGGCTGCGAGCAGGAGCCTCCGGAGGGCACAGGTCAGCCTTCGTCCTGGGACAGTAGGAGGACTTTTCCCGGGTGTTGGCTCTAGGCACTCTGCCCTTGGTTGGGAGAAGGCTGCTGTGATGGGTTCAGATGGGGAGTGCTCTCGTGACCCACTCCTGAGGTCTGCTGCGGGCCCAGGAGTGCATCGCCGCCGCGGTGTATGTGCGGCTAATTGCCACCCTCGGAATTTTAGGCCAGCCCTAGAGACCGACAGCTGAGAGAGCAAAAATGAAACGCCACTTGAGTGGATCCCACTGCAGCAATGCTGGGGACCAGGAAGGGCCCCCCTGCGCGGCCAGGTTTAAACAGGAGCCGGGAGACTGCTCCTCAAGGACTCCTAGCATGAGGAGGTTGGACCAGCTGGTCTCCCTGATCTTAGGAGCAGAAGCCACAACCCCTGTCCCTAAGGGGCTGATGCTGTATGTGGCACGAAAGAGTGGCAGAGGAAGGTGGGATTTCCCTGGACACCTCTGTCCAGGGCCCCCGGGAGTCTGTGGGGAAACTCAGACGTGAATGGAGTCAACTTGGCCACAAGGTACAACCCAGCCAGAGCCAGGTGTGTGCCTGAGGGAGCGAACCCAGGAGCCAGAGGCCACTCCTACAACCAGGTGACCACGTGGGCAAAGGAGGGGCCCGAGGGAGTGGGCATGGTTGGGCCATGGGGAATGTTTTGGGGGCCATGGAAGCTGGGCCTGGAAAGGCAGGCTGGGTTATTTCTCGGAGGGCCATAAAGGCTCAGGTGAGAGGCCAGAGCTTCACTCAGTGCTGGGGGACCATGGGTACCAGCGGAGCCGGGCAGGGCTGTGCGTTGGGAAGCTTTGTGTGCATGCGTGCGTGTGTGTGTGTGTGTGTGTGTGTGTGTGTGTGTGTGTGTGTGTATACACTCAGGATGGCCGGGGCCTCAGGAGTGGAGGTAGAGAAGCCAGGGCTGGGTGCTAAAATCATCCAAGGGAGAGGCCTGACCCAGGGCAGACAGGGGTGGACAGGAGAGTAATCAGGGCATCCTGAAGGCCCAGAGACCTCAGAGCCAGCCCCTCCTTCTCCGGGCTTTTGCTCCCTGCACTTCATATACCCCATTCCCAGGGCTGGACAGATGCCCTGGTGCAAAAGGGGGTGGCCGAGGCCCTGGCCTAAAGGCCCCAAGGATGTGCAGAATTAGGGGCTAATGTTGAATCTCCTCAGCCCAGCAGCCTGACTCAACAGAATATGTGGACTGTTCCCAGAGAGCAGAACTGGCCTCATTACAAACATTTGCTGGTGGCCAAATGGAGGCCCCAGCCCCAAAAGGGCCTGCGATCCTCATCCAAACCCCCTGGAATCATTGAGGACTTAGAAACCAAGAGGCGGGGAATTCAGAATCCATGCACTTCAACCTCTCTCCAAAGATAAGAACGAACTCCAGTTCCCAGACAAGCAATCATGTTGCTTAATCTTTGCTTAAATGCCTCCAGTGACAGTGAGCTCATTACTTCCCAGGTAGGCACCCACTTGTTGTTGAAGTTTCTGTTACCCAAAGTCAGGTCTGTCTTTCTGCCCCCTGAGCCTTTCATTACTTTTCCCAGGTTAAGAATCTCCAGTGGCCCCTGCTCGCAGAGTGACAGCTTGGGTGTTGGCCACGGCCAGGCCACTGGGTTCTGCACCTGTCCAGCCCGACCACGCCTTCATGTTCTCCAAAGGACCAAGGCACAGGCCATGCCAGGGCATGTCAAGCCCCCGAGGTCTTGTCCCTCCCTCTCCTGAGCCCATGTACCTTCTCCAGGCCGTCCTCCTTCAGGCTGATGATGTCCAGATCGAAATCTGTCCGTAAGCCACTGGTTTTGTTGAAAACAATCCGTCCAGTTAATCCTTCCCATTGAGCCTGCCGGAAGGGAGAGGGCAGAGCGGCAATTCCTCGGGCTCATAAATCATCACTCGGTACAACTGTACAATGATTCATTTTAATTACTCTTTGCACTGATACTGTTCCCCCAAGACCATGATTAATTAATAATCACCTCCATCATTGCACGGGCTGTGGTGCAAGCCAGCGATTTCCATAAATTCTATTATGCTCTTTAGCCAGCATTACATTTGCACCCTCTCGTGTACAACATCGATCTCAGATGCACTCAACTGAGCCCCCGCGGAGCCTGTGGCGGGTCCCCAGAGAGGGGCAAGGAGGCAGGTGGGCGGCGTGGGGCAGGCGAGACCTGCGTGGAAGCGGAAAAGCCAAGGGGCCAAGCCAACCCTGGCTGGAAGACCAGACGCTTGGAGGAGAGCTGGAGGAGACAGAGAAGCTACCCCCACTGCCGCCGCCGGCCCCGGCTCCACGGGGTCGCGGTTAAGAATGCAGGGGTCAGAAGGCCCGGGTCCAACCGCTGTTAGCTCTGCCACCTGGGGGATTCCACTTCACCTCTCTGTCTCAGGTTCCTCCTCTACAAAATGGAATTTGTAATAGTACCAAAATGCCACGAGGGTGGAATGAGATAAAACCCATAAAATACTTAGGACGGTGCTCAGTACATACCAGAGCCCTGAACAAATGGCAGGTTTTGTCATCTTTTATTGCCATTAATATGGCTAGCACAGAGAGGCCAGGGTTCAGAGAACACCCCAGCCCCGAGCTGAGAAGAGCCCCATCTAGATCAGGGATGGGCAATCCACGGCTGGCAGCCCCAACTCCTCTGCGGCCTGTTTTTGTGAACAGTGGATCAGAACACGGTCACACCCATGTGTTTACTTAGTGTCTTTGGCTTCTCTGGCCCAGTGCCTGCAGGCCTGAATAGTTAGAGAGAGACCAGCTGGCCCACAAAGCCTAAATAGGCACTCTCCCGCCTGTGGCAGAAAAGGTTTGCCGACTCGTTTCTAGAAGATACCCTTCCTGGGGGCCCAGCGGATACCTACGAAGTACTTCCCGCTGCTCAGAGCATGTAACCTGCCGCCCTGGCAGGTGGGCCAGGTGAGGTCACCATCCCCATTTCACAGACAAGGAAGCAGGCCCCCCGGGGCCAGCACATCCCCCAATCTCACCGAGTGGATGAGAGCCCACTCTGCCGCTCGGGTCCCAGGGTCCCAGGGTTCCAGCACCCGGGCTGGAGCTCTGCCCTTTCTCTCCCTCCTCCGTGGAGGTAGGAGGCCGCGGGCACCCAGGTGAACACCCCCATGCCACCGGCTTTCTGAGTCTGGGAGAACAAACTTGGAGTCCTTGGGAACCAGGGGGAGCTGCGGGCTGACGGGGTTGGGGAAGGAGGTGCCAGAGCATGTGGAAGGGGAAGGCCTGAAAATCGCAGTCCTTGCTTTGCCACACTGGGGTCAGGATGCCCTGGAGGTTCTGGAAAAGGTTCCAGGGCCTCTCCCTGGCCCAACGCTCCTGACACTCATGCTTACACTCATGGTGTGGCATCCAAGTTCATGGGATCATGGATCGCTGAAGGCCACAGTGACACCCGCAGGGCTCTCCAAACACTTGGGCAGCTCTAAGGCATCGTGGGAAGTGTGCAGGGGGGAGCAGCTAGGTAGACTAACTCAGGCAGAGGGGTGGGGCCTGGAAGGGGTCCGGGAGGCTGTTAAAAGGAGTTAGACAGAATGGGATCTAACCTCTCTGAGCTTCAGGAAGGGGAAAATGACCTGTTTCCTCAGTGTTAAAAAAGATGTATAAAGTGTTTAGCAAGTGCCTGGCCTATGCTGCCCCAACTAAGTGGTCTATATTATTAGTACTCCTTTGTTGCTTCCTTCCATGGAGCTTCCTTGGACTAGGGCTGGCGCTTGGCTGGGAGGAGGGCTGGTCACTTGGGCCAGGGCCCGAGGCCTCAGTAGAAATCCTGTCATAGAAGGCTAACCTCCTTCCCTGAATGCGCTTATTTTGTCTCATGACAATCCTGCCAGGTGGGTGTCACTGTCACCCCCATTTTATGGTCATAGACATTGAGGCTCAAAGAGGGGCTGAGCCATATACAAATCCCACATCATGGTGGTGCAGGGCAGAAGCCCGGTCTGCAGGAACAGAGCTGAAGAGCTTGGCCTCACTATGCCCAAGTTCTGTGGGAGAGGCTTCTAGAGCCCAGGGGGCCGGAAACACGGTTTGGGGACAGAGATGAAAAGACCAGAGAAGGTGAAGACCACTGTTTACGGCTTCACAGAGAAGCTCAGCTCTGGCTGGCTCCCCCTCCTCTGTACCCTCAGGCTCTCTCCTGGCCCCCAGGGGAAATCACAGCAGGTGCCTTCAAACCTGCATTCGGAGCCAAGCCTTCCCCCTTGTCAGCTACAGAGGAAGGAAATGCCAGCAGGGGCCTGGACTGCCTGTGGGCCCCGGGTGGGGGGGTAGGGCCAGGGCAGGGCAGGGAGCCGGGGACAGCCCCTCCCCGTGACATTTCCCGGCCTGCCCGCCCCTTCCAGCCACCGCTCCAGACTCGCTAAATGAAAGATGCTTCACACGCTCTGAACTCCGGCCTGGTATTTTCCAGCTCCTCTCGGAAATGCCAAGTCTTTAAATGATTTACTGTCACGCAGTCAGATGGGGGAGACGAGCAACTTGGAAATGGTCTGAGGGAAGACGGTATGCTGGGCTCAAGCAGGGCACTCGGGGCCCAGGCTCAGGCAGCTGCGGCACTGCAGGCAAGCCACGTGGCTGCACTAGGCCTCCATGTCCACTGCCCTAAGGTGCAGGTGTCACAGAGATGTCCCTGAAGGGGCTCTGTAAGGAGCATGAGTGTTGAGGGCCACTCACTGGGCCGGCGGCCGGGAAACAGGAGGTACACCAAAGCGGGCCGGTCAGCCCCGGGAGGGAGAAGGGGGCCCCTTCCTCTAGTGTGGGCAGTGACGAACCTGCTCCCCTCAGGGCTGCAGACTGAGCCTCAAAAATTCCAAGGGGTCAGGGGTGAGCAGGGTGAGGGTCCCCAAAGCTATGTGGCCCAGGGACCCTCGTTAGCTGGAAACCCACCAGGGAACAAGAAGCCACAGTGATGGCAGTCGTGACGACAAAGACAACATAAGGGTAGCCCCTCTGTTGGGCGTTGGCTCTGTGCTAGGCTCTGGCCTAAGTGCTCCACACACACCCTAACTCGCTTCATCCTGCAACAACCCTAGGAAAATCTCCAGAGTACAGAGGCAGACTGGAGGCACAGAGAGGTTCAGCAGCTTGTCGAAGGTCACACAGCTAAAAAGTGGGTGAAGCTTCAAAGGCATTTTTATGTGGCTCCTAAGGGGCCCAGGGTTGTGGCTTGGGTCACCGACCCCCTCAGAAGGGCCTCTGGCCCCTCCGTCAGAGGTCTGCCCAGGAAGGAGGCAGCCGGGGCTAGGAGTCAGGCCTCAGCGCTCCCGGGAAACAAGCGGGTGATCTCCCAGGCTAACCAGGCCTGCTCAGGGCACTGGACAATCAGCCTTCTTCTGCAGTTTTGAGGGGCTGGATGAGAAGGGACCATCATGGTCCTCTTATGCCAATACCACCGATACCGGATGGAGACCCTTCTGGGCGTGAGGGGAGCTGGTGCCAAGGACTTCATGCCTCCCTCACCACGATGGTGAGAGCGTGTTTGCCAGGTGAGGAAATGGATGCTCGTGGCCATCTAGGAACACGTGTGAAGCCGCACAGCTGGGGGAGGCAGAGACGAGCTCCACGGGCATGAGCGTCAAACTCTACAGCCCATGTCCCATCCCCATTCCTTTTAGCGCCCTTCCCAAGCAGCAAGGGGGGATGGCAGCCCTTGGGGAAAGGCACCCTGTCTGCTGTGTGTAAGGTGGTGGGTCTCTTTGCTATATACCCCTTTGGAGCTGCCTTCCTTTGCACGTGGGATTACATCCCTGAATGCCAGGACTTGATTCATGTCCGCTCCCTCCCTGGGCTGTGAGCTTGGTGAATGCAGGGGCTCGTCCGTCTCAGCCCCACTGGATCCCAGGGTCTGGCACCCAGCAGGACCACAACAACTAGCTGCTGAATAACTGAATGAACGCTCAAAGTAGCCTGCCTCACCCTGGTCCAGTGTGGTTGCCACAGAGAGATCGTTCTACAACCCTCCTCGAGGGCTTCTCTCGACGGCACCTGGAGTCGCCTGGACATGGTCTCTCCCTCCAACCCAGGATAACCCTGCCCCGATCTTCTCCCCGAGCCTTCTTCATCCACCATTTCCTGGGATTTGACTCTGCCCACGTCCTGGGCGAGATGCTCCGTGGATAGTTTGCACACCGTCTTCTCAACAACACCGAGGCAAGTACTCTTTACGCCCATTTTACAGTCAAGGAAACTGAGAATCAAAATGTTAATCCTCTCACCCAAAGTTGCATAACTCATTGCGATGCCGCCAGGATGCTTGGCCTTGGCCTTAGCTTCCTCAACCTGTAAAATGGGAACGGTGAAGAGCCGTCCACAGCTTACAAGGACAAGGATGATGGAGAGTCCTTCAGAATTATCGGTTGGCACTGTGAGTGTCAACGGCCGTCTTGCAGCAGGACAGAGTTCTGCTCCTGGTTCCTCTGAATCAGCCCCACGGATGGAACTTCACAACCACCTCGGGGCCAGCAGAGCCGGGGCCCGGAGGACCCGGAACATGAAGAGGCGTTCGTAGGGCTGATTATCCGGCCAGCCTCCACTGCCCCGCCCACTGCCCTGAGCCCTTTCCACCCAGGGGTTTCGTCTCAGCTGCCTGGCATCCCTCTGAGGGGGCATGCTTCAGACCCCATTTTGCAGATGAGGCAGCCGAGGCTCAGCAAGGTTCTCCAGCTTGCCCAAGGTCACACAGCCGGGGCAGAGACCCTCATCTGCCGCACTGGAAAGCCCATGCAGGTCCTGCTGACAACGTGGACCGCCCACGGAGAACCTCCTAGGCTCCAGGGCAATAGTCCTCTCAATCACCCTGTGAGATGGGTCCCGTCCAGCCCATCTTCACCCAAGGAAACGGAGGCTCGGAGATGTGAACCCATGTGCCCAGATGCGAGCGGGCTAGAAATCAATCCTGCCTGCCTCCCACACCCGCGCCTTTGCTCTGCAGCACCGAAGACCCCCAGGGAGGAGGTCCTGGGGGGGATGATGGGGGAGCACTCACCTCCTTGATGAAGTTCATGAAGCGGCCGCCAAAGCGCCAAGCCTTGTGCCGATGGCACTGCAGGGAATTCACGGTCATCTGCGGGGCCCTCTGGTAGCACACGGACACGATGTGGACGGCGTCGTACAGCAAGGCCGCGTCAGTCTGGAGGGGAGGGCACAGGGCCTTAGAGCAGCTCCCCAGCCCTGAGGGTCCTTGGCCCAAGTTGCTCTGCCCCTCCCCCACCAGGCATATGGGGTCCTGACAAGGGAAAGGCCCAGGGTGACCCTGTCCATGCCCTCCGTGAAGGCCGGGCTTGGGTGCCCCTGCTGTTCGGCAGACACCCAACTCCCACCCTCTCTGCAGTTCAGACCTTCTCATTCTAAGCCCTCCTTTCTCATCCCATCACTCCTGTTCTCCTAGGCCCTGTCCACACCTTCTCCTTTTCTGCCTCCCTAGGCTCCAGCTGGTTAGAGCTCAAAGTCCTCTGTGCCCAGGACACATGGGTCCTTACCCCCAGACCCTGTAACAACCTGTTTACAAGCCTCCCCTACCACCCTTGGGGTTGGGGGCGGCTGTGTCTGATTCCTTGTGTTCCCAGGGCCCAGCCTAAGGTCTGGCTGATCCAGAGCAGGTCTTAGGAAGGGAAGTGGTGGGAGGGAAGAAAGAGATAGGGAGGAAGTAGGGGAGAGAGGACAGAGGAGGGAACGGGGAGGGCTGCCGAGGAAGGGGTGCCCCTGGATTTGGCCCGCCTGGCTGGGATACCATCATCACGCCATCCAACAGGCCGGACTCTGCCCGGGGAGCCGCCTGCAGCCGCTCCATGGACCACTTCTCTACGATGGCTGACACATGCGGGTTGTCCACGTTGAGGATCCGGAACCCCGTCAGGTTCACCCCTGAGTAGCGGTAGGGCTCCAGGTCTAACGCATACAGATCCTTGACAGAAAGAGGCTCAAGTAAATAAAGGTGTGGCCTGCTGTAAACCCCAGCCACCCCTCACCTGGGCCACCACTGCCCCACACGCCCTTCTTGGAGCACCGGGAGCCCAAGGCGGCAACTCCCTGCAGAGCCCTGCCCTGCACGAGGTGAGGCTCGGCGGCGGCGGTGGAGTACCCGCAGGAGCACCGGAGGGGGGATCAGCTGGAATGCCTTCTGCCTGGTGGCTGACCTCATGGACTCGCTGCTGGACCCCCTGCATGTGGCTCAGCTGGATTCTTCGTCTACAGAATGGGGCTCTTGCCTCCTTTATAGGACTGGTGCAGCAGATCACATGAAAGGCCTGGCCCAGAACATCAGATGATCGTGATAATGGTCATGATGGTCATTTCCAACGACGGGGGTGCCCACTTCGGGAGGACAAAGAGCACTGGGCCTGGGCATCTCCAAGGGAAGCTGAAGGGAGTTGTTGTACCTCTCACCCCCAAAAAGGCTATTTTAAAATATTTTTTTCTAGCTTTTGCACAGTGAAGGAAACCATCAACAAAATGAATAGGCTGAAAGGGAGAAGTACTTGAAAAGCTCAGCGTCCCTCATCATTAGGGAAATGCCAATCAAAACCACAAGAAGCAATCACCTCCCACCTGTCAGAATGGCTAAAATCAAAGAGACATCCACAAGTGTTGGCGAGGATGTGGAGAAGGAACCCTTGCGTGCCGGTGGTGGGAATGCAAACTGGTGTAGCCGCTCTGGAAGACGGTACGGAGACTCCTCAAAGAATTAAAAATAGAACTACCCTATGATCTCACAATTCCACTTTTGGGTATTTATTTGAAGACAACAGAAAAACTACCTTGAAAACATAGGTGCACTCCTATGTTCACCACAGCATTGTTTACAATAGCCAAGATATGGAAGCAGCCCAAGTGCCCGTCGCTAGATGAACGGATAAAGAAGATGTGGTGTGTACATACAGAGGAATGTAACTCAGCCATAAGAGAGAAGGACATCCTGACATTTTGTAACACTGTGGATAGACCCAGAAGACATTATGCTAAGTGAAGTCAGACAGAGAAAGACAAATACCGTAGGATTTCACTTATACACAGAATCTAAAAAAACAAAACAAACTCATAAATACAGAGAACTGGTGGATGCCAGAAGGGAGAGGGGTGAGGGGATGGGCAAGGTAGGTGAAGGGGATTAAGAGGTACAAACTTCCAGTTATAAAATAAGTAAGTCATGGGGACGTAATGAGCATAGGGAACGCAGTCAACAACTTGGTAATCCCTTTGTATGGTGACAGATGATAACCAAAGCTTTTGTGGGGGTCATTTTGTAATGTATAAAAATACTGATTGGCTATCTTGTACCCCTGAAATCAACATAATACTGTAGGTCAATTATAATTCAATAAAAACAATAGTCTTTCTGCTTGGGACTCAAGGAATACCACTGCCTTCTTCTCTCCCCTCACCTCCGACATCCTCAGCCAGGCCTCTGCACCCGCTGTGTCCTAGGAGCAACAGACCAGCAGTCAGCCCATCTGTCCATGGCCAGGTGGCATCCAGTCTGGTGTAAGGAGTAGGCCCCGGCCTAAGGACCAGGAAGACTGGCCTTAACGTGTGGGGCAGATGAGCTTCAGGCCCTCTGCAGCTCCAGCTCTGGGGCAAGGGGAGCCGGTGGGGCGAGAAGGCAGGGTGCGTGTGCATGGAGGGAGAAGCCAGGTGCTAAACGAGGAAGAAGTGGCAGCGTCGAGGAGGTAGGGGGTGGTAGCCTAGGAGGAGCAGACCCTTCCTACTAGTGGTTTGAGAAACTGAGTCCTAAGGCCCTCCTGGTCAACTGTCTATTCTTTTCTATGCTCTGCTCTCATCAAGCTATCTTCTGTCCCAGCCTCCGGTCCCTCCTCTTTCGAGGGTCCCTCAACTCATATGCTCCATCCTGTGCTGGGAGAGAGGCAAGACAGCCCATGGGCTGTACTGTTCTCTGCATGGCTGCAGTCACTGGGACTAAAACCCAGCCCATCACAGTCCAGGCTTCCATGAACTCGACGGCAGCTCGAGGAATGATGAGCTCACCGAGCAGCCCTTCCGCATGGTGCTGGCTTCCTTTGGTCTCTCACATATTCCCGACTGATGCTAAATTCTTCCTGCTCCTGCTGCACCCTCAAAATGGGCTCCTTCTGGAATGCGTGGTGTTGGCTTCCTCTTTGAAAGTTTAGGGCATAGGATGTTGGGGAGAGATCTGGAGCAGACTTGAACCCCGGGTAAGAAAATTTAGTCCTAGCTTTGCCCAAACAACTAGGGTGCTGATTCTAGGCCAGGACTTGGGATGGGGAAGGGGCCGGGTGGGAGCAGGAGGTGGGGCCGTCAGCAGATGAAGGGGTCTCACCGAGTGGGCCAGAGGGTGCCTGCCCCAGTCTCAGTGGGGAGTGGAGGGTGGGTACTGCCCTCAGCCCCACACATGGAGGATACCACCCCATCCTGACACCCCTGCAGAGTAGCTGTTTAACAGTGTGTTCCTTCTACAGATGAGGAAACAGGGTCAGGGGCATGAGGTGACCTGCCTGAGGTCATAAAGCTCAAAAAAGGCAGAGCATAATTTGTACTCAGGTCTGTTTTGGTGGGGTGTTGGAGCTGGCTCGCACTGGCCTGTGGGAGCTAACTGTTAGCACTTCTTCCTGCTTCCAGTCACCTCACACTGGTCACCTGATACCAGCTGTGGGGGGAGTATTTTCACCATGGAAATTAGAAGCACTCCAAATCCAGGGTTTCCCTCCCACACACTTGGACAGCGGGTGGTACACCACCGTCTGTCTTATTCGAGAAACGCCTGTGCTTTATGCCCCCGTGGTTGCCAAACACGCGATATGCACCCGAACTGTCTTTGGAGCTGTTTTGGGAAGTATAGGCCATGGAGAGTCTGGGGTGCGGCCTGGCAACTCTGGGATTTGAGAAGCCCCTCATCTAAGTCATGACTCCTGACAGGGCTGAGCTGGGGACACGTGTGGAATCAGAGGAGCGGAGGGGCGTGGGGAAGGCGTGCCCAGAAGAAGGCCTCTCTCCCCACGGCGCCTTCCTGAGCGCGGCGCACGGAGACAGCCCCGGCAAAGCTCGGGGGCACAGACTGCGAGGCCAGGCCATCTGGGTTCCAGGTGCATCTACCCTCCTCACCTCAGGTGGGTTCAGCTGCCACATGTAGGCGATGATAACAGGACCTAGCAGGTGGGGTTGTCATGAGGAAGAAGTGGGTTCATGGATGTGCGCAGAGCACATCTGGTGCATGGTAGACGTAGTTAAGTGTTTGACCAATATTCTCTGGCAGCAGGTTGTGACAGTCATGGGATACGGCCCCAGGGACATGCCCGGTTGTCAGAGGAGAGGAGCAGAGAGGGGTTGGGTCCTTCCTGCCTTACCCGTCTTGGCAATAGAGGAACAATCACGACGAGCTAACAGCTATGAGCTCCTGCGAACCTCGGAACAGCAGGCCACGTTCTAAGTTCCTTTTGTGCATTAACTCACTGAATTCTCATTTCCACCTTATCCCAGGAGGGTGTTACTTTGACCCCATTTCGGAGGAAGGAACCGAATCACAGAGAGGTCAGGCTTCACGGCTAACCTGTGGAGCAACAGAGTCCAACCCGGGCAGTCCAGCTCCCAAGCGCCCCCTGTCCCGTGACCAGCCTGCAGTCCACACAGCGTTCAGAGGGGTTTCTCGGAAGGATCAATCCAACCCTGTGTTTATAAATCCTTACTACCTTCTCAGAATGAAGTCCAAGTTCCTTAGTTTAGTTTACAAAGCTCTCCACCGCCCTCCTGCCCCACTTTTCTTCCCACCCCTTCCCATGTTTGTCTCAGGAACCAAACCACTTTCCCCTTCTCCCTTCCTCGCTGACGCCTGCCCCTGCCCCCATCACGCAGCTTCTCATCGCTATGCCGGCATTTGTGCATCTTCTAGCCTCTGGTTGGGCTGTCTCTCTTCTCAACCCTCTTAGGTGGGCTATTCTCTGAGATTCAAATCAATTCAAGTGGCACCTCTTCCAGGAAGCCTCTCCTGACTACTCCTTTACACATGCACCACAGGGTGGGTCGAGGGGGCTTCTGCTTTCATCCTGGGACCTCTTGCCTTTCACCCCCACTGATAACAACTGTTAGTATCTGTGTCTGTCTCCTGAACCCCAGAGCCAAACACCCCTGTCACCCAAAGTGGAAAGAAGGGTCAGCCAGCCGAGTAGTTCTCTGGGGCACCTAAACAGCGCTGGGAAGGGCCTGGGATGGGAGACTAGTGTTTCACATCCTCCTCTCAGGGGGAGCTCTCAATGAAGCTGGAGGCTAGGAAGGGTTTGGTAAATTGCCTTGGGGGGTGGGAGAGTGAGACCCTTAAGGGGCCTGCTTTAGTATCAAGAGATCTTCCCCCAAATTGCCTTTGGAGAAGGCAGGTAAGGGGAGGTGGAGCAGTTTTGTTTTGCAAGATGGAGAATGTGAATTTGGGGCCAGAGCTCACTGCCAGGGCCAAGGAAGAGAAGTTGACCTCTGCCCCCAGGGAACACCCTCCTCACTCCAACCCAGCACGGGGCCCAGCCTCCTCTCCAATGCAGTGCTGACCTACTACCTAAGGCCTGAAAGATGCCAAAGCATCAGCCTGCCCAGGGCGTCCGTGACTCGGTTCACCCTCCTCTAGGACCAGAGGCCACCCGGACTCAGTGAGAAGGGTGGCATCCCTGGCCCTGGTGGGAGGCTTGGGGGCTGGTGACATCAGCCCTTCCGGTCTCTGGACGTGGCATGTGTTCTGCTGACACTCACGGGGTGGCCGCAGCCATTCCAACCTGGGGGGGGATGATGGGGTGTCACTGCTGGGGTCACCTCCCTCCCTGTCACACCGGGCCTGGAGTGCAAAGTGTTGTAGGGCTTGCGGCACCAAGCGTCCCCACCCCCGTGACACGAGGGCAGGGATGACAGGAGCTGCTAAAGAGGGCTCTTTGTCCAGCTCCACTTCTGTGTCCGCGCTGCCCTGAGCGGAGACCCCAATCGCCGTACACAGTGAGCCATGGGCAACCTTGCCGCTTGGCAAAAAGTTGCTGTTCTTGATGCCAAATGTTGACACACTGAATTCAGTATTGACGAGGGACCTTTTAGAAACATTCAGCATAACATAATAGACTAATTCATTAGCACCCCATGGGTCTGACTGGGTAGAAGCCGAAGCTCAGAAAACATTGCCTTAAGGAATGACAGATGAAAATATCTTTCCCATGATATAACTGTTATTGCTGGGAAGTGGCATTAATTGTGATTGCTTATCTATTAATTTATTATAATTCTTTTTTCACCTCCAGGCTTTTACCTACACATGACATGCACCAGGGGCTCAGCTGGGGCTGAGTAACGCGGGTTATCTAGGAAGGGCTCGAAGCTGGCTGGAGCGGATTATGGCCGCTGGGGTAATTAAAATGTCTACTGCATGAAAGCAGCAAGTTCGGAGAATTTTTTAGCAGCGACGCATTGGTGACGTGGATTTCTGAAAGGGAAGCAAATAAATGCCAGATGCCACCGGCCTCCCAAAAATACAGCCTTGACTGACCAACGGGCGTGAAGAGGCAGGATCATGAGGTAGACTCTGAAGCCCACGGGGGCTGGAAGGAGGATCGCGGAGTGGGAGCCAAGGCCGAAGGGGGACATGGGCCGGAGTGGAGTGCCCAAGGGACACGCAGCTGCTGCCCTGGCAGGCAGGCGGGCGGCGAGGCAGCAGCTGGGAGAGATGCTGGTAGACCCCTTCCCCGCCGACACATGCCGACACACCTACTCCCTTGCGGACTGCAGAGCTGTTCGTGTGTAAGGGTTGTGCCTCCCTGGGCAGATCTACTCTCCCTGACCCTCAGAGAGGCACGGGGAGGAGGAGGGGCAGGGGGCTGGGACAGCCATGCACAAGACTGGCAGTCAGGAGCCAAGGCCTCTACCCCGATCTGCTGGGAGCCTCTGGGCAAGTCACTCAACCTCTCTGGTCCCAGGTTTGCCCATCCATCAACGGGGAGCAAAACCCCTGCCCTGTGAAGAGGTACAGCAGCGATGTGGAGAAAGGGCTTTGGAACCCGTGAAGAGTGGGCCCCGCTGAGATTTGTGGAGGCTCCATGCCCCCGATTCATGTCAATCACTGCATCTGGACCACTGCTGCCGTGTGCAGCCAGAGGAGGCCAGCCACTGCCTCGTGCGGGCTTTCAGTGTGACAGCTCCTAGCAGAGGCCTCCGGAGCTGGACAGCTTCCAGCTGGTAAAAACCCTCCTTCTGCCCCTTTCTTGCTGGGTGACCTCTCGAGCCTCAGTTTCTACTTTCCTGTAAAGTTGGGAGATCATACCTCCCTTGGAGAGGCGTTCTGAATTTGTGGATGAGATGACGTATGCTGAATACACAGAAGACGTAAGCAGGAGGTACTTCATCCACTGAACTCTTACCTGCTGCTTCAATAAACATCAGGCACTCGACATAGTGCACACTCAGCCTAACACTGCTATGAGGTAGCGCTGTTACTGTGGCCATTTTGTAGGTGGGAAAAGGTGGTCCAGAGAGGTTGAAGTAACTTGCCCAGGCAAGTGGAAGGATCTTGACTCTAACTCAGGCAGGCGGGCACCAGAGTCCCCGGGTCTTAACTGTTGCCATGACAAGGGTGTTGATAACTTCACGGATTACCTTCTACTTTGTATGGTAGTCATTCGCTCATCCAAGCATTAATGAGCACCTACTGCATGCCAGGCACTCTGTGGGCACCAGACAGGGGCAGTTGAATCGGGCACAGTCCTTGATCCTTATGTGCATGAAGGAAGCCTGCCAACTGGTGAGCTTTGTGTGGTTCCAACTCTGCATACTGTCTCCCACCCAAGCACCTAGCTCAGAACCTGGGGCCTTGAGACCATCTGTACGTGGCTGCCAGAAGTGAATAAATGGATGCCTGAATAAGGAAATGAAAAAGTAAGAGAAGCGGATCCTGTCTAGGGCTGCAGGACAACCCACAACACATCCTGCCCTGAGCTTCCCTCCAAGACCTCTAACCTTGACCCCAGGAAGGCAATGGCATCAGTGAGAACAACATGGGGTCACTAGGGAGGTGCCTTCTCTAGAGCTTTGCCTGAAAGGTCGAGCCAGGCCACAGGGCTAAGGGCCCAGAAGTCGGTCTCAGCACCCTAGATGCCCGGGATGGGATGGGTAGGGCTGCCATGCCAGGGACAGGGCCCTGGGCCCATGAACGTGCCCCACCGCACCTTCCCGGCCTTCCTCCTCTGCCCTGCTCCCAGCTCCAAACAGAGGTGGAATGTGGGAGATCTGGTAGCCTCATCCTCCAGCCTCCAATGACTTTCCAAGATATAACACGACATGGAAAAGTCAGCTTGGGTGTGTAGAAATCCAGAAGGGACTAGGGGAAGAAGGTGCCTGATCTCAGTCACCAGCTTCCAGAATCCCTTTCTCCCAACATGACTCCCGGCAGATGCCCAGATCTGAGCCCTGGAGCAGGAGCATGTGCAGGGGGAGCCCAGAGCTCTGCCAAGGGCAGAAAATACAGTGGGTGGGGAAGAAACAGTAGTGTGCTGGTAAATGCTTAGTAACCAGCTCTCAGTGGAGGGGAGGTTACAAACCCTAATTTGTAGTATTTTCCAACTTCTGTGGTATGAATATTCCTTCCCCCACGGCCAACTCCAAGCTACATCTGCACTACCACTGAACGTGGATTTGGGAGCAGATGACTACAATGGGCTCTAGCAATCAGTCAGATTGAGCCAGCCCCAGCTCTCCAGTGAAGAGCTAACCTGCATCTTGGCCTTTGGTTATGCTGTTCCATCTGTGCAGAATATTCTTCCTCTCTCTCCTTGGTGAACTCCTACTGATGCTTCAAGGCCCTGTTTAAGCATCTCCCTTCCTGCCTCAAATTACCTTCCACCAACCCCTCCACACCGGATGTCTCCTTCCACTGTGTGCCACGACCACGTGTCCGGGCCTGGGATGGCATACACCTGCGAAGGAGCTAGACCTGGAGGTGCGGACCACACAGGGCGGGAGCTCCTCGAGGGCGGGGCCTCTGTGCCAGTCATCATGAGACCCTCACCGGACCCCTGGGTGCCAGATGGATGAGGGAACGCAGAAGCTTGTTGGGCTGGAGCAAGGCTGATGAGGAGGGCAGGAGCCTGTTTCAGCGCCAGGAAGCCAGTGCCCCAGAACTGGGCTGGGTGGAAGAGTCCACCCAGGGCCCCAGGGAAGTGCTAGAATGTCTGCTCCAGGGCAGGGTGGCTGTGTGTGGGTGCCCCTTTGGCACAGGGATCTCTTTATTCTGCTGATTTCAGGCCACAACTAATTATCCTAATGGGTTTAAATGGCCCTAAATGTTCTCTGAGTTTGGACAGGACCCATCTGGAGCCCGCAGGTGGGCTGGCCCAGCTGACAGTGAGTGGGCAGACTTCAGCACGGATGCTGCAGGAATCCAAAGCAGCATTTCCTATTGTTGCGTGAGGACTGAGACATCCATGGGGAAGCGTGTGAGCTGGGAGCCGAGGATCATCTTAATAAGAGCAGCTAATACTTGCATCGTTCTTCACACAATCAGGCACTGCTCTCAGCATTTTACTTTCTGAGCTCATAATTCTAGGAGGTAGAAGCTATTATCGCACCCATTTTGCAGACGAAGAGACTGAGGCAGGGAGGTTAATGACTGGCTAGTCATCAGAGGGGCTTGTGTCAACACAGGCAGGTCTAGACTCACTGCCCTGAGTCACAACTCGAGGGCATTTCTCAACGTGGGCAGGCCACGAAGATGTCTCTGGGCCCTTGCCTGGGGCCATACCTAGAGCCTTAGGAAGCAAGGCCAACCTGAGTCTCCTCTAGCTGCCACAATGGTCCCCACCTGGCTGACCTTGTTCTGAGGGGACCCCACCCTGATCTGTGCCAGGACCCAGAGGTACGTTACCAGCGTGGTGAAGATGAAGTGGTAGTATTCGGTCATCATGCCCATGGCCATGGCCTGCGGGAGAGCAGAGCATCAGCAGTCCGCAGGGGGTACCCGAGAAGCCCCCTCCCCATCTGCACCCCAGCGGGGAGGACCAGACTGGCAGGGGTTCGGAAGAGGTGGGCCACTTGGAGTTGGGATGTCCTCGAGACCACCTCCCCGAAATAACAATGACTGGCTAGCAGACAGCAGTGTGTTTTGCACTGGAGTGTGTAGCCAAGTCACCCGGGACAGATTCAAATGCAGAATCTTGGGGCGCCTGGGTGGCTCAGTCAGTTAGGCACCTGCCTTTGGCTCAGATCGGGATCCTGGGGTCCTGGGATCGAGTCCCCGCATTGGGGTCCCCACTCAGCAGAGTCTGCTTGTCCCTCTCCCTCTGCCCCTCCCCCTGCTGTAATCTCTCTCTCTCTCTCAAATAAATAAATAAATAAAATCTTCAAAAAAAATGCAGAATCTTGGGCCATACTCTGCATGCAAAGATTCCAAATTCCGCAGGCCCAGGCTGGGCCCAGTCGTCTGGCTTTTCCATGAGCATCTCCGGGCCTGCCACACTTAGAGAAATGCTGTTGGAGTTAGCCCCAGACTACCTTCTGTCCTGGCTCCAGAGAGAGGTGTGCGGAAGCCCAGCCCTCCCCAGCCCAGCCAGGCCCGAGGAGGAGAGGCTTCGCTCGGGCTGAACCTCCCTGTAGGGTGGAGACATCCCAGCTTCCCTGGTCCAGCCGACCACCAGGCAGGCCGCTAGGCTGCTATGCGGTTATTACTATGTAATTACTATGATGATACATTATGCTGTGTATCATCACGAAGCCTGCATTACCTTCATTTACGTATTTTATTAGAAACCTATAATCTATAATATTAACGACCAATGCACTTTCTACAGAGTTCTTCAGAATGCCGGGGCCCCTAAGTGCTCTGGAGGAAGAATATCCCAGGGTCAGGTACACTTGGAAAGCGCCGTTCATTCTCTCGCCCTCTTAGAGATTCACAGCCCACGTCAGCAAGTTCGAGGCTCAGACCAGGCCTCCGTCAGCAGCCGCGATCACCCTTCCGGAGTTCGGTGTTCAGTGGAGCATACCGTCTCCAGCTTTAAGTCTGTATGTTTTCAAGTCAGGCAGATGTGGGAGTAAATTCTCTCTTTCTGGCTGGATGACCTCGGGCCCCTTCCTTTCCCTGTGAGCCTCAGTTTCCTCACCTGTAAACTGGGCATGATAGCCATTGCCACCTGCCTGGGGGGGCGCTACGTGAGGGGTTTCAGGTACCTGGCACACGGTCACTCCTCAGTGTGACCAGCCAGGGTTGTGGCCGTCTCTGTTCCTCTGTTACCCGTGCCAGGAAGAAAAGGGAAGCACTAAGCGCTGGCCGTCGCCGAGGGAGGAGGGGTGAGGGGTCTCTGGGGAGCGTAAGTCTCCTCCACAGTGACACCGCAGATGCCCCACACCCAGTGCCGGACACTGGGCTACACTCTCTCCTTGCTTCATCTCAACAGAATCCTCTGCCACCGGCTAAGGTAGGGATCACTGGCTGCAGCTACAGAGGAGGGGATGACACGGGGGCTCCTTGATCTTGGGCGCACAACACCCAAGGGCAGAAGCGAGAGTCAAACCCCAAGCGAGCTCTTTAACCTCCTGGGGATGAGGGAGCCTGGGGAAAGACACTGGCTCCCAGGCCGCCTGGGCACCCCTTGCAGGGCCTGACTGGAGGGTGGGACTTGGGAACTCCCTAGCCCCCCCGGGACTTGAACACTCCTATCCCGGCTCGGCATCTAGCCCCCTGCACTGCCTGTGTCTCCTCCCCACCACCTGCATCTCGCAAGGCCATGACTTAGAGCTCCACAGAAGGCCTCGTTCAATCACCAGGGATGCTTTCTGGGACCATATAATTGCCTTTTACACAAAGCACTGGCTCAAATGTGAATGGTTTGGGTTTCAGCTGTGGCACCCTCCACGGAGGTTGTGGGCGATTTTGCTGTTTATTTCTTAGGTAGCTGGCAGAGACGGCTCTTGTCCCTAGCATGCCACACTGGGCTGTGTTTGGAAAGGAACAGAGGCCCATCCAGGACCGAGAGCCATTTCCCTCCCCCACAGTCGCTGCAGAGTCGAGCAGATGGTGTGGGGAACTTCAATAAACCTCCTAGTAGTCGGAGAGTAACAGCAAGTGCTGCGGGCTATGGGGAACGCATCACCGGAGAGGCAGTGAGGCCCCCCCTGAGCCTGTTCCTGCCACCCCGAGGCCTCCCAGCACTTCCCGCAATGTTCTGTCCTGTGCGGCTTCGGGCCCCTCTCGGCAGCCCCTGCCTCCCACCCACAGCCTCAGCACTGATGCAAGAGCCTCCAGGCGCCAGGCTCCGCTCAGTCCTGGCATCACCCCACCCTCGCGCTGGCTCAGACCTTGAAGACCACACTGGCTCCATTCTGTGGGCTGCCGAAACAGCCAGACCGAAGCAGAGCTGGGTTCCACCTGAGCTCTGGCCACCTCCTGGCCATGGGTGCGGGGCAGGGGGAGAGGGCAGGCAGATCCCGCCCATCCCTTCCATCGCCCCATCCCCCGGGCTGGCCACCACTCACGCACCTGCTTGAGGATCTGGGCGGCCATGGTGTGGCTACAGTCGAAGATGATGCGGAATTCCCGGCCCCGCTTCATCTCTTTGAGCAGGGGGCGTGAGTCGTCGGAGTCAAGGGGGAGCTGTCGGATCTTTAGGCGGATGTTGTACCTCGACGGGGCCATGATGAGCTCCTGCAGTCGGATGAGCCCTGGGAGGCCCCGGGGAGCAAGAGACACACGTGTGCACACAGGTAAATACAGCTGTCGGCCTCCACGGGCTCGGGTGTGCACATAGGCCTGTGGCCGCAGGTCTGCGTGCACCCACAGACACAGATGCATGGCCCATGGAACTCTGTGCAGGTGCGTGGACACAGCCACGTGGGTCCAGACACGGGCGCCAGGACGCTCGGGTACAGCTGTGTGCACCAGGCTGTACACACCTGCAACCACCCATGGATTTGTATGCCCATACAAACACATATTTATAGGGGCATGCATGCTGATGCGGACACAAGCCTGGGCTTCGTTCCACATGTAAATCAAGGCCTGTGCACGCAAAGACACATATACACACATACAGATTCAACAGTAGGCACAGACAGCAAATTCCCACTGACCACACACCTACGCACTCCCCTCTACACTAGAACGCATTTACAGATTTATGGAGCCCAAACCAGAGGGCACCCCTCTTCATCACCCCACCTGTGACATTGGGAAGCAGGGAACCTGCCTCCAGGATGTGGGTACAAGTGAAGGCTCCGAGGCTCAGCTGTACCAACTGCTGGACCGTGTAAGACAAAGCGGAACTGTGCCTCCAACCCAAGGGCAGGTTGCCTCAGTAAACCTGACCGATTTTTCCAGGCTCCGGGCAACCACCTCCTCCATGAAGCCTACCCCTACTGCTCTGTCTAAACAAGACACCCCTCCCCCCACCTAGTGGCCTCCTCCCTCAGCACTAGCCTCCTCTGGCCTTGTCTCACTCCCTCGTCCCGCCATGGGCTCCTTAACCTCATGGGCTGGATCCCCACAGCCCCTAGCACGGGGCCTGGCACTTAGGTGATGCACAACACAAATCTCCATAATTGAAATGACTTACTGTTTTTTTTTTTCTCCCCACACTGAAAAATCCATCCTCCACCTTGGCATTTTGCAAAACCACTTAATCTGGGGACTTCCAGGGAAAACTGAATGTCACTTCCTGGAGACAAATGGCTTACTTAGGTCTAATTAAGTTCATTTCCGTCGCTATTTCAAGGTCCATTCTTGCTGAGTCCCCTCTGTTTAGCCTGGGAGCAAGACTGCTTGCTGCCCTCGATACCCCTCCCCACTCAGGGAGGGGCTGAGCCAGCAGGGGCCAGGGTCCCACTGGGCTGCCCACCCACACTCAGGGCTCAGGGTCTGTGTCCTCACTACACTGTCCACTCAGCCATGCTCCATTGCCCCACAAAGAGCACTCTGCTTCTCCTTTGGGGAGAAACTCCTCCCCCATACTCAAACCGTGTGACTTGGGAGGGGTCCATCCCCAGCTCTCGGGGCACAGCATGTGGCCCCAGCCTGGCCAATCAGCACCCACATTCCTCTAGGCATAGGGATAGGCTCAGAGCTGGGTAGGTGACGCCAGTTGGTCCTACAAGACGACTTCCAAAAATGGTGCCAGAGCATCGGGCAAGAGATACACCCTTTTCCACTTACCTCCAAATAGGGAGGGAGCAAATCTAGGTATCACCACCTAGAACCGGAGAAGGGTTCCAACACGGCAGAAGTCAGGACAAATCAGTCCGAATGATACCCATTTGAGCCTCTGGATCAAACAGTACCTGAAGCTAAAATGACTCTTAAACTTGCCAGTAAAGGCAGCCAATCAAATCCACTCTCCCGCCCCCCTTTTTTGGTTAAGGCAGTTTGCTCTGGATCAAAGCTTGCAATCAACTACTGTCGTGTCCCCTATCTGGGCAAAGTCCCCCCACACAGACCGCCTACTTTGAGAGCCTTCCAACAGAGCCTCTGGGCTTCCAAAGCCATTTCTGATACAAATGCCTGGATCTGTTCGACTTCTCCTTCCCATTCTGGAGGGCTGGACATCAGGAAAGCCATCTGGTGTACATCATTCCCCTCTGCTGAGGAGGACAGAGATATATCCCTGTGACCTAAGCCTCCCAAGGAGCTCCCAAACAGGCTTTGCCATGGCCACCGGCATCAGGCTCCCCCAGCCCCCTGGAAGGTCTCAGACCCAGGTGTATGGGCTGGCGAAGGGCTCTGGAGTCCGGGAGTGGTCTGGATCTAACAGGGGCCGCAGTGCTTCCCCATACCAGACTTGACAGGGAGGAGGAAGGGGCCATCAGCTGACCAGCGCAGGGGAGAGAAGGGCCACAACTTCTTCTGGGACACACACCAGCCTTACCCTCCATCCCCAACTCACCCCAGAAATTCTTAGTTGGGCTGAGTGATGCTGCCCACTCACACTTGCTAGCCTGGGAGGCTCCCCGCCTTCACTTTGCTCCCACTTGCTCAGTGTTCAGAGTCTTGTGTGGCATCAGCAGGCACGTGAGCTTTGGGATCCAGGACGTGAGGACAGGGGACAGCCTGCACGCTGGAGCACAAGGCTATGAGTCTTCTTGTCAGCCAAGTGCATTGCCCCGTGTAATACACAGTGACCCACATTTTCCAGCAGGAAATGTCAGACCTCCTCCTCATCAGTGTACTCCCAAAGGAGACCAGAGGCTCGTCTCAGCCCACCCCAGCAGAGGACGAGGCTCTTGGCTTGCCCGAAATGAGCCTTCCTTCCTGGCTGCTTCCCTAATCAATCTCTCTCAAAATATCTGCAGTGAATCATGGTTTTTAGAATCACGCTTTTCACTTACAAAGCACTTCTGCATTCATCACCCTATTTAAAATCTCCCTGTCCTAGAAGGCATGTAGACTAGGGGCTTTTGTTCCAATGTACGGACAAAGAAACTGAGGCCCACAGAGGTTAAGTGACCACCTCAAGGTTCGGCGGCACGCTAGCTGTGGGATCAAGATTCGAGACCCAACCTGCTGGCTCTTAGGCTGCGGCCCTTTTCTTCATCTCAGCTTTTTCTAAGACCTTTCCTTTCACTCTTGACATGAGTTGGCCTTTGTGTGCAGATTAGGTTACGAAGGTGACCACTTGTCAAAGGTCACAGGGCAAACACTGCTGGTTCCTACAATATAATCCTTTGCAACATTCTCTAACTGATGATCCGGCATCCTGAAATCATGTGCCAAACTAATGGCCCAAGTTGTTTACGTTCCTATTATTCCTGTGTTTTGGTGGATACACAAAATCATAGTATAAGCCCTCCAACCAAACCTCCAATCAAACCCCAACATCTGTGATTTGCTTCCTGCCCCACAGAGGACGGCCCCACCTAACAAATCCCACCTACCCTCATCTGGGCCGTTTTATGGTCATAAAGTAACTGAAGGCTCTAGTACAAAAAAAGCTCTTGCCCATGCTTTCCTTGGGCTCCTGTCTCGTGACTAAGCCTGGTGCTTCTCCGTGAGGCTGTGGCCCCTCCTGATTCTAGGGCACTGTAACAACTCTCAACGGCACTGACCCCTCCGTGTCCTCACGCGGTCACCCTTGCCCGTGGGATCCCAAGAACACTTAAAAAGAGTTCTCTCTGCAGTCGATTGCAGGGATGACCTGAATTCTTCGCCCCACCCCGTAGCTCACCCTTTGCTATGTAACTTCGCAGTGACCTCCAGCTGTGGGCTGGTGACCTGCCCCATTCAGGACACTGGGCTCCAGCACGTAACCTGTGTTGGCCAATAGTGCATCAGCAGGTGTGTCACAATTAGACAGTGGAAACGGAAGTGCACCCTGGGTCTCTTCTTCTGCACCTCTGCCATTGTCACGACAACGTGCCTGGGCTAGCCTGCTGGTGCCAGTCATCTCCACAACCGTCAAATGACCCCCGGGCAAGTGAGCGATCCAGCTGAGACCAGAACCACCGCCTGGCCAAGCTCAGCCAATCAGTGAAGCCCACAGACATGTGAGCTAAACATATGCGTAGGATTTGAAGCCACTAAGTTTTGGGGGGTAGCTGGTGACATAGCATCAAAGCAGAAGTATTACAGAGACCGGTGTGCCCCCTTCTAATGTGCTAAGAGAACCATGATTTTGTTCGGGTGGCCTGGTGCCAGTCCCCAGAGCTGACTGATGATTGGTTAAGAGCCAGTCAGGGGCGCTCCCTTTCCTATCTGACTATGCTTGGGGTAGTAAGCACGGACTCAGTTTGCTGTCCAGGACAGTCTGCTGGAAGGTTTCTAGACAAGTTTTCCTCCTTGCTAAGAGGCAGGAGTCACATCAGGAAAAATCTCTTTGGCTCCTGCCTCTTTCCTTCTATTTCCTAGGGTGTCGGCATGTGAGGATGGGCTGCTCGGAGCTGTAGCAGCTCTATTCTGACCGGGAGAGAGAAAACCAAGAGAACTGCAGGGATACTGACCCAGTGCCCCGGACTCTGTTGAGCTGCTAAGCCAGCCCTGGAAAGGCCCTTCTCCAGACTTCTTGCCCATCAGAGAACGAAGCGCCTATTGCTCGAGTCAGTGGGAACTGGGTTGTCTTTGACCCCAGCCAGCACATCCAAATGCACGCAGCCCCTGAAGCCCACTATGAAGTGCTTCCCACTCGGGGGGGGAGGTTTGAGGACTCACTAGTTGTCCCTTTGAACTAGCCTGCTTCTGGGAGTACACCTCTGACCACCCACCAGTCCTCATCAAAGTCATCTCACTATTTGGCTGACTCCAGCCCTAAATTCCCACTACCCAGTGTGTTCTTGACCAAACTGGCTCCATCCCGGACTCCCCTGTGTTTATAAATGTAATTGAGCCGAATTGAAAATCAAGTTGAATTAAACTCTAATTAAATCCTGGAAGAAAGGGTGCTCTGGGCATGGTAAGGGTGAAGAAATGAAGATGGGATCCCCTCTCTTCTGAGAAGCTAATCATGCTGGGGGAGAGTGCGTGCCCACCCAGAGGCGACTGGGCATGCCAGGCCACCCGAGCCAATAATCGAGGGATTCGCTCGTATGATTAGGGCGAAGGCACTGGAGAGCAGGGAGCTCCAGAAGGTAGCATCAGCTCTGAGCAGCCTCATGCACCCTCTGCAAAGCCTCTGCCCCGACCCCCTCCAGTCCGGAGGCCCCAGGACCGCGGAGCCATGGTACGCACCAGAGTCTCTTCTGACTGTTCTGTGTCCAGCTACACACTCTCACATCCAGTTCTTCCCTTCCATCCTGGCCCCGAGTTCTCTTCCAGGCAGCCCCTCAAATCCCGGCCTCCTCTGTCCCTGCCTGCATCAAGGCAGCCACCCCCGAGTGTCTCCTCTCCCTGCGCGATGCCGTCACCACCACCTTCGGCAACTCAGCTTTCATTATTCCACTTCTTTGCTCAACAACACTCCATGGGCCTTGGCTGCTTCCAAGATCAAGCGTGAACTCTGAAGCCAGACAGCGGAGCCCTCACGCAGCCTGATACGCTCTGTTCATCTGACCTTTTCCTCCCACCTTCCGAACTTGAATCTTCTCCCCCCGCCAGGCCATGCTCTCGAGGAGGCCGCCACACCGAGTCCCGCCTCCCCAGTTTTTGCTCACGCTGTCCCCGCGGCCGGTGCTGCCCTCAGGCTCGCTCTGTCTGTCCATCCTCGAGGCCCCGCTCACGTCTCTCTGCCTCTGTCAGTCAGCCCAGATTAGCCAAGCCCGCAGCAGGGCTTCCTCTTCCCGAGTGCCTTGGCCCTGACTGTATGTACCCGGCACTTGATCCTTAGCTCCGGTGGCCTGGAATGACCAGTGACCTCTGGGTGCCTGCTCACGTCCCTACGCTAGGATTCACTCCCCAAAAACGAGGGGATCGCCACATCCTCCTACTCCCTTACCAGTGCCCAGCACTCTCTTCCTGCAATATTTAATTACAATTTATTTCATCTCGATTTTTAATTCAGTTCAATTCAATTCAGTTCCACAAGCATTTAAAAACATCCAGGTTGTACCAGGCCCTGTTCTAAATCCTGGAGGCCCACAAGGCTCATGGTCTGGGCAAGGAAGCAGGCTCAAAACCACACAGTCCTCCCCAGCAGTGTCCTAACACAGATCATCTAACAGGGCTGCCAAAACGCTGACCACGACCTGGAGCGGGGTACTCATGCCCCTCACTGGCAGACACCTCATGCTGGGGGCACTGAGCTGGGGTGGGGGCCTCTGCCCTCCACGATCTCCTGTCTGGTACTGTGGGCATAGCAGGAACGCAATAGATGCTTGTAGAATCTCAAGTTAAATAGACAACTTTTCTGAGGGATTGTCTCCCTAGGATTCCCACTCCCCATTAGGAGGTAATCAAGAGCTGACATAGAATCACAGGCTGCAGAGAGCTGAAGGGCTCTTTCCAGGCTGGATGCTATAGATCTTGACTTGACACGTGGGCAGAGAAGGGCCAGATGGGTTAAGAGACTTGCCAAGGTCACTCTCTCTTAAGAGGCCAGGCTAAGAAATGTCTCGGGACTTGAGTCTTTTGAAAGAAAGAGGAAGAAGGGAAACAGCTCTGTGCTATTCAGCTAGTAAGTGTCATAGCCAGCACAGTCCCCAGCCCATGTGTCCAGAGCCTGCGCCCGTAGCCGGCTCAGAGCTGCCCACGCTTGCTGCAGACGGGAATGTGAGTCTGAGGGAGTGGGGCAGGTGTGGGCACAGCTGTGCAGGGGTGAGTGCAGGGGCTGGGGGGTTGTTGAGTGCAGACATGAGCATGCTACAGGGGGGGTGGAGGTGGGAGTGTGGGGAAGGTGTGAGGTGGGCCTGAGGCTGAGCGAGAGGTGAGTGGCTGGCGTGCCCAGGGCTGCGAGGGGGTGCAGGGGCGAGGGTCCGGGGGACCTGTTAGTCTCAGGTGTGAGTGTGCACCCTCCCCCAGGGGCAGCTGAGTTGGGCGAGCACATCCTGGGGCTCTGCCTCCCTCACCCCCTGCCCTCAGCCCAGCCAGGCCTGGCTACCCACCTGTACTGTCGTCATAGACCACGGTGGCCGATCGCCACTTGAGGTACTGGACCAGGTCGAGGATGGCGTGACTGAGGGAGGCGTAGTCAGGGTAGAGGTTCACATAGAAGGTGTCCTTGTTGTCCAGTGGGTGGTGTTTCCAGCGCAGCTGGATGTGGGGCACCTCCAGGGCATTGCAGATGGACTGGACGGCGTTGGTGCAGGAGCCCTGTGACGGCCCGAAGATCGCCACCACGCCCAGGGCCAGCTGGTCACAGGCTGCAACGGGGGGGGGGGGGGGGGAGGTGCGGGGGTCAGTGCTGGGCCTCGTCAGGCAGGCGGGGGCAAACAGCAACTGGAACCTTCTGAGGGCAGACGAATGAGGCCCCTTCGGAATCTCGGCTTCCTCCTCTAGAAGCCAGGGTTGCAATTGCCCCGCATCATGGATCATAGGAAGGTTGAGCGAGATCACGCGTGTAAGACCCTCAGCACTGCCCGTGAAACAGAGATGGGGATTACTTTTGATGCTGTCATCACTGTGCTGAGCACCCCCAGTTCTGGACCCAACCCTGTTCTGGGCGGTGGGGGTGGGGGGTAAGGCTGAGAAACGGGTAGGATGAAACACCTCCCCCGTGGCGACTGTGAAACCTCCAGCCCCACCCTGTTCCCCAAAGTTCAAGGTGCTCATCTCCCCTCTCGATGGACACCACCACATGCATGCCCAAGATGCATCTCAGACCGAACGTGGCCCAAACACAACCCCCTCTCCTCCTCCAGCCTCCCCTCCTCAGTAAACCAGCTCCACCATCCCAGTGCTTAGGTCCCGAACCCTGGCTTCCCCTCGACTCCTCTCATTCTCTCCTATTCCACTTCCCAATCCTGCTGCATCACCTTTGGAACGTGCCAGAATCAGAACTTCTCGCCACTGCCACCATCCTCCTCTGCTTGCATTACTGCAGGAGCGTCCTCGCCGGCCCCAGCTTCCTCAGGGACCCTCCCTACTTTTTACCTCTCCCAACCTCAGCTGGTGACATCACTCCTTTGCTCCAAAGCCTCCAGTTTTACTCGGTCTAAAAGCCAAAGCCCTTACGGTGACAGATGAGGCCCTGCTCACTGCAGTTCCTCCCCACCCCTGTCCCACTCCTGTCTCCATCACCACCACCACTTTCCTGACTTCATCTCCCATCCTTCTCTCCCTTCCTCACAGCACTCAAGCCCCACTGGTTTCCATGATGCTCCTCAAACACGCTAAGCACACTACTGCCTCAGGGCCTTTGCACTTGCTGTCCCTTCTAGCTGATGTGCTCTTTGCTCAGGTAGCTGCATGACTCCCTCCCTCCCTTTCCTCAGGTCTCTGCATCCACGTGGTCCTCCTAAAGAAGCATCCCTTGCCCAACCCGTAATAAGAATCCCTCTCCAGCCAGACCCCCGAAACCCCAAACCTTGCTTTTTTTCTTTATTTATTAAATGACCACCATAAGTCTTGTTCATTTATTGACTTTCTCCTCCCACTAGAATGCAAGTTCAAGGCAGCAAGGGCTTGATCTATGTTGCTTACGGCTGTATCAACAATAAACAGTACCCGAATAGTACCTAAACGTGCTTAAAGCAGTACTTGGTCTGAGCCTCTGCTGACTGAATGAGTATTGACTCCCTGCCTTCAAACAGTTTGCATTCTTACGGGAAGCCCAGGGGCTCAGGCAGGGGCAGATGCTTCTGGGGAGGGCAAACACCGGTGGGCACAGCAGAGCTTTGAACGAGCAGCCCCAGAGCAGCTGGGTCTCAAAGGACAGCCACAGGCTCACGTAGGGATTGTGCCTGAAAGATCCTTAAAGTGGGACCTTTCAGGGGCAGTCAAGGGAAAGGCTCCCCAGGAGCTCTCGCCCTTTCTTCTGGCAACTGTCTCTGATTTTCCTTCGGGCTCCTGTCTTTTCCACCCCCAGGCCATGAGGGTTAGAGCACGTGCTTTAGACACTGGCCTCCGTCAGGCCCCAGTCACTGGGTTGGAGGGTGGTTATGTGACCAGTCAGAGCCAACGGGATGCCACGAGACCTCACACTGCGAAGGTAGCACTCTCCCTCTGCAAGGAGACATTGGGGGAGAGACGATCTGGAGGTGTGGTAGCCACCCTGTGCTCACAAACAAAGTGCAGTGCTTGTCTGGGAACGGAGTCACTATGCAGGTGAGCAGAGCCAAAGGAGAGGAAGAAATAAGATACAACCTTGGACCTTGGGTACATGAACCGAAACGTTCTCTTTTTGCTCAAGTCACTTAGGCTTTGGTGTTTTGTCACTTGCAGCCAGAGAAGCCCTAACCGATCTATCAATAAAGTGTCAGCAAACTCACCAGCCTGCGGCCACAAGAATGATGCTACGTGCACACTTCGGAACCTATGGTGCGTGTAGGAGGAGGCAAGACACAGTCCCTAAGCATCGATGGGCAGTGGATTCAGACATGTCCTGGCTGCCCCAACGGCCTCTGGGAATGACCTACTGGGCTCAGGCCACTCTTAAGATTTGCAGGGCCCCAGGCCAGAGTATAAATGGAGGCCCACATACTATGTGGCTCATTATTAAATGTTGTAAGTCAAGCTAACAAACTGTTAGATAAAACGCACCCTTTCCTCCTACCCTGACAAATACCTTTCCTAACAACTGGAAAATCAGGTGGGCATGGAGACTTCCCATGCCCAGAGATGTGGGGAGGGGTGGTACCAGCTCCCACCTTGCCCCCTCTCTTTTACTGCTGGCTCTGCCCTGAACCATAAGGAGGACTGCATTCTCCATGTGGACACCCCACCCCTATGTCCGAGCTCTGTCCATACCCCTGCAAACAGCTGCCCTTTGCTCACCCCTGGAAAGGGTCTAGGAGTGTGACCCTGGCAATCTGGCTCTCCCTCTGGAGAACAGTGCAGGGAAGAGGCTCATGCAGGCCTGGAGGTGGGCTAAGGGCCAACTGGGTAGGAAATTCAGGGTTCTAGATACTTGGAGCAAAGACTAGAAGGGCAGGGCACAGGCTTCTGCTAGGCAAGTGCCCTTAGTCCCACTGACCCTTTGTCCTGGGAGGAGACACTGACCAGAGGAGGGCAAGGGCAGCCCCCATAAAGCACAGACCCAGGGAAAGGGGCCCTCTTGCTTGGGCCAACAGTGGTACCAATGGATCCAGAGATGTAGGGTGGTTTTCAGTTGATCAGAATGGGTGGTCTTCAGGGTATTTTCTCTTCTTCATGGACATCCACCCTCTCCTCCCTTACTGCCTCCTGGGACAAGGAGGAATTATAGACAGTGTTGTCCCTGAACTTTGTACTTCCCTCAAGAACACGAGAGAATGCCATTTGTGGCCTGGGTGAAAGACAGCACTCTGGGGTGGGGTGGGGGAGCTAGTTATTGTCAGGAGTCTGCTGGAACCACCTGGAACATGGGACAGGGCAGCTGTGGATGGGAAGCAGCAGGGCCAACACAGGGGGCATTTCCTGGGTGACCGGGACTCCTCGTGGCCGATGTCAGGTGCAGGAGAAGATGCACAGTGAGGCAGTGGCACCTCCCTAGTGCTTCTACAGTCAGGGAAGTGCTGCTATCCCTGCTCTTGTCACCCTACAGTCAACAAGCCTGGAGAAGCCCTCTGTGTGGGATCAACCCCAGTGATAATAAATGCTTCCAAAATAGAACACTGGGTTTGTTGATAAATTGTCCCATTTGGGGAAGTTCTCTTTTTAGGGCCCTCGCCCCAAGGAGGCCATGCCCTCTGACCTGTCCACTCACTGCTCGTTCATGCTGCTCCTCTGCATCCTGGGTGTGTTAAGTGTCTTTCTGGCCACTTCTTCCCCCTAAGAGCAGGTGCTCCGAAAGGAAGAGACCATATGTGAGTCACTTTTAGCCATGGAGGCTGGATACACACAAAAGAGATAGTGACAGTGAGTGACAGCTGTCCAGGCCCGGTCGCTCCCACTCCCCTCAAGCTGTGGGCACTCTCTAAAATCTGTAAGTTTCTCTCAGGCTCTGTCTCCCAACCCTGTTTTGAACCTTCTAACTGTCCTATGATGTCCTTGGTTTCCATCCTATGCCTCCTATCTCTACCTTTTTCCTTTTGCCTCTAGGACCCTCTGACTGATAACTTGGTCAAATGACCAGTATGTTTCATTCCCTCCACTACCACCTCCAAGAATCTGCCTTTTGGATTTTCCCCTTTGAGATTTGCCTGGAAGCAGGCAGGCAACTACTTCCTATACCCTCACCCATCCCAACCTCTTAGATCATGGTCCCCTGTCCGGGCCCAAGGTCTAGGTATCTGGTTTGGCTGAGGCAAGGCAGAGTGGGCCAACCACAAGTTATGATTCTGCAGAGGATTATAAGAGCAATCTTGAAGGAGGCAATTTTGATTTTGACATCAGTTGTGAAGACAATGATAAAGGTAACCACAGTGATGGCTGTGAAGGCAAAGACCAAGACCGTACTTTTGACGATCATGGCCGTGGCATGGACGAAGGTGGAACTGATGATAATGTTGATATTGTGGCATAATGATGGGATGAGCACGGGACTGATGATGATAAAAATGTCAATGCCATGACAGTCATGGTGGTGATGATGGTGGGAATAATGATGGCGATATAAGCAGTGATGAGAGAGGAGGTGATAGCCGTTTGATGGTGACGACAGTAACTGTGGTGATGATGTTGGTGTTGATGAGGCTGGGGATGATGAAGATCCCAGCACTATGACAGTGATGAAGATAAGGGGGATGACAATCATAGGGGTGGTGACATTGGTAAGGGCGTGAATGGAGGTGATAACAGTTTTGATGGCATCAATGAGATTGGTGATGATGAAGATGTCAATGTCATGACCGTGGTGATGGTGGCAGGAATGATGGCAATGATGTTGGCACTGAGACCGGTGATGATGAAGCTGTGGCCATCTGGCGGTGACGATGACCGTAGTGACCGTGATGGGAGTGAACATGATGTGAAGGGTGGGGGTGATGATAGTAATTGTGGGCATGGTGCACTGGCGTTGCCAGTGGTGACAGGGGGATGATGGCCATACTGGGGTTCATGCAGTCATTACATCTCACGGCCGGGGCACAGGAAACATCCGTTCTGCCCGCCACCTATTTCTTCTCTTTGGCCTCTCTCTTCATCCCTTTCTCTGTCCCTTCTGTGTTCCTGTCACCTTCTGAGGATCTCCCGGGCTGGAAGAATGCCGCTGCCCCCGAGGGACCGGGGCGGGGTTTACAGAGGCAGGAGCAGCTGCAGCTTTATCTCCAGATGTTTCCAGGGCAGCAGCCAACTCTTGCTCTGGTAGCCCTGAGCACACACTGCAGTAATTACATTATTTGTAGCTTCAATCTGGAATCCATTTTCTGGTCATTTTACAGTAACTCAGTGGTTCACAGCCATTGCAGGAGTCCACAGCCTGAAGGCAGCCCCCCTCACCCCCTTTCCATGGCAATTGTAGTTAGAGCAAAAATTATCCCAATCAATTTGTGTCTTAAAAGGAACTGAGCAGCCCAGAGAATAAGTGAAGGCAGAGGAGCTTGGGGAGTGCTGGGTCGATTCCAGGCCCACTCCGGTCAGGCTTGGAAGAAAACACAGGCGCTCTCTGGGTTGCTGGCTCAGGCACTGTTTGGCAGTCACTCATCTTTTAATTTTCCACAAAACATTTAAAAATAAAGACAATAAGTGAAAGTCCTTTTTAATGGGGAAAGGCCTCTTGGGCCTCCTGTGGAGGGAAGGCCTAATTTGCACGGAGCTGGCGGGGCATGTCATGCCAGGCTCCGTGCGCAGCGCCCGCTCCCCCCCCCCCCCATGGCCCAAGGTGGCTGGATCTGGCTGTGATGGCAGAATTGATCATTCTCACTGGGTTAATTAGAACGAACCCCAAGGTCATCCCCCGGAAGAGTCCTAATAATGCTTCAGAGGAATACATTTTCAAAAACCAAAGATCAAAAGAAAACATAAAGACCATGGGAACAAGGGATTCCCCGAAGGGATGGAGCGTACCTAAGGGGGAGCACGATCCAACCACAGAAATGCCTCCGGGATCAGACAGCGGTGGTTCTAACCACAGCAGGGGTCTGTCTTGGGTATAGTATCTATCGGAGGGACATTAAGGGAAAGTGATGGCAGAGAGGAGCCTCTTAAACTTTTTTTATTGAGGTGTAACACAATATAGTAAAAGGCATCAATTTTAAGCACCGACTTCTATGAAATTTTACATATAACTGCATCCATGTAACTACTACTTGGATCAAAATATAAAACATTCCCAACACTTAAGAAGGTTATCTCTTCCCCTTTCCAGTTAATATCTGCTGCAAACTCCTCCCTCTCCCAGACGTGACCACTGTTCATTCACTCAACATTAAGCCTGCAAGGCTCATCCATGTTTTGTGTAGGAAGAATTTTTTCTTTTTTTTTATTGTTAACTCAAATTCCACTGTATAACTATACCCCAATCTATCCATTCCCCTGTCGATGGACCTTTATTTCCCGTAACATTTGGCTGTTATCAATAAGGTGGACAGGAACTCTCTTGCAGGCATACGTTTAGCTTTAGTGGACACTTCCAAACTCCCCTGAGAAGTTCAACCGGTTTTCACTCTCACCAACGCTGCAGGAAAAAATAAACCTCAACCCCTACCTCCCACTATACAGAGAAAATCACTGTAAGACAGATCACAGAGCTAACCACGAAAGAAAAAAACAACAGAGCTTCTAGAACGTAGGAGAAAATCTCCATGACATGAGGATAGATAAAAATAGAACACAAAGCCATTAACCATATGGAAAATATTGACAAATCAGACTTAAGTTAAGAACTTTGTTTCTCAAAAGATGTTGCTAAGACAGGGAAAAGGCAAGCTCATTTGCAGCAGATATAAGCAATGTGGAAGTCCCGCTAAGGACTCCTACCCACCATATATAAAAGACTCCTACAAGTCAATACGAAAATGACAAGCAGCTCCATTTTAAAGGTGGTTGAAAGGCTCAAAAACCACTCAAGGAAAGAGAAGATCTGAACGATCTATGAGCATATGAAAAGATGTTCAAGACCTCTAGTCACCAGGGAAATACAAAGTAAAACCGCAATGAGATATCCACCACACGAGCCACCAGAAACAAAACAGACTTTATCAAGTGGTCATGATGCTGTGGAGGGATTCCCACTGCTGTGCACCGCCCAAGAGGGCTGGTGCCAGGACTCTGGAAAGCATCTGGCTGAACATATGACATCCCGTGACCTCATACTTCCACTCATGTGTGTCTACTCACCAAAAAACCATGCACGTTTGTGCACCAAAAGATATCTACAGGAATGTTCATAACAGCTCTACTCTCTGGGCCCAAATGGAAACGACCTGAATGTCCAACAATACGTTTGAGTTTTAAAAATTGTAGTGTATTCATATAACAGACCACTACACAACAATGAATAGATTCCTGTTATATCCAACAACATAGATGAATCTCACGGGTATATTCCACACAAAGCCAAAATGTACGCACTGGTATTCTCTTTATGTGAAGTTCAGAAATGGGCAGAGCAGTGTATGTAGGACACCGGTAGTCAGAACAATGGTTCTTTAGGACAGCAGTGAAGAGGCAAAAAGACGTGTAATCTAGCAGAAGATGTGGACAATAATCACATAAACACACACACACACACACACACCCATGGATCATGGTTGTGAAGGAGAAGTCCAGAGATTTATGAGGTGAAGACTTGACCTTCATCTGGGGACTTGGGGAGGGCTCCCCTGAGGACCTAGACAAATGGCAACGCAGAGGTGGGACAGGGAAGGGGCATCAAAGAGAACAGCAGGTGCAAAAGGCCGGAGGTGGGAGGAAGCGTGGCATCTGGAGGATGGCAGGTGGGGCTAGAGCCCAGAAGCCAGGGGAGCAAATGGCACAGGTGTGGCTAGAAGGTCACATCTGGGCTAGACTGGACAGGCCCCCATGGGCTCTGATGATTTGGGAAAAGAATAGCAGGACACAGCAGCTGGGGTTTTAAGCAAACAAGTCAGGTGGTGGGGGATGAGGGGGCGTGGCTTTGGTCACGCGGCCCAGTCTGGCTGGACTTCCAGAGCTGGGTGTTTCTGCTTCAGGTCTACTCACCCACTACCTGGCAGTTCCACATCGCGTGGAACTCTAAGTTCCCGCTAGAGGAAGTGCCTCAGAAGACTCTGGAGTTCTGCCCGGGGCTCACTGCTGGCTGGGGAAGGTCCCCGCGCTGACTCGCAAGTGTGCTACTAAAGAGTTGTCATATTATTTTAGTGACTTTTAGAAAAAATGGACAGAATACCCAGCCTAGCCCTTTGGGGTCATCATGCCCACGTAAACCTCTGTTCTGATTCCAGGCGTTTGTTCTGTGTCCTCACCTTTTCACTGAGCATTTTTGGTTGAGTTCAGTCACTTTCTAGCTGGACGAGGCCAGGCAGAGGATGCCAGCAGGGGACTCTCAGTGGGGAGGTGGATATCTAACTGTACAGGGTTGGCCACAGGCATGCAGAGAGAGAGCTGGGAGGACGCGGGTAGGGAGGACAGCAGGCCAGTCCAAGGAGAAGGGTGATGGGCAAAGGACCACTCTCCGAGGCTAACAGGGTGGGGTTTCTCTAGTCTGTCTGCAGGCTGGCTCTGAGACTCAGGGCAGGGGTATCAAAAGTGTCAGGGGTATTGTGCTCAAGGTCAGGAACCCTGTGCCCTTCAGCTTACAAGGCATGAAGGAGCAGGGCAGATGAGACAGGGGCCAGCAGTGGAGAAAGTGCCTGTAGGTGAGGCCCTTAACCTGATGGCTCAGTGGGTAGAGAGCAAACCAACAAATGTAATAAGAGCTAAGTCCAATATGGTACCTTGTATGTGCCAAACACCGGTCCAGGCACTTCACAGAAATGTGTCCATTTTGTAGGTGAAAAAAAAACTGAAGCACAAGGTATTTTGTTCAAGGTCACAACTAATACCAGAATGGACAAGGTGCAAGGCTAAGCAATCTGGCTCCAAGCTCATGCTACACTGCTTTTCTACGCTAAGATGTTTACCCACAATGGGGCTTTGGAAAACAGAGCCAGCCCCAGGGAGAACCTTGGCAGGTCCTATACCTGGGAGCCCAGGAGACCTTGATTAGCTACTGGGAACCCCTTAGAAAGACCAAGGGGATCTTTTGGATGAGCCTCAGTCTACCCGAGATGCACAAATGACACTGTCTCTAAGCTCAGCAGACAAGGGTCCTGAGCAATGATGCTCAGGCTCCCATGCCCCATTCTCACATCATTCATTCATTGATTCATTCAATAATTATTTCAATGAGCAGTTACTATACACCAGTCTTTTAGGTGCTAGGGCTGTATCAATTAACAAGAAAGAGTCTTCCTTCCAGTAGTATTGGAGAAAAGGTGAAACACAACAAGCACACACCATTATTTAACTACAAATTGTGATAAGCGCCTTGAAGAAGAAAAGCAAGGGGCTATGATGGCAAATTATAGGAAGGATGATCCTGTCTTCCCTGGGAGTGAGATTCCTTAGGCCTGAGATTTTTAAATGGAGTTCTGTGGAACTCTAGGGATATACGGAAGCTATTTCTAGAGTTAGCTGAGGCTCTAAGTTAATTTCAATTAAGTGTGTGTGTGTGTGTGTGTGTGTGTGTGTGTGTGTGTGTGTAAATTATATTTTTAAAAACAGCAACAAAGGAGCATATGAGTATACTCAAATGTGCTATAAGCCACCCTGGAAACTGCTAGCTCATTCAGGTATTGACAAGTTGCTTTTTTTTCTCCCTGAGGATTTTGGAATAAAGTTCTCCAGTCCTTTCTGTGCA
This sequence comes from Callorhinus ursinus, assembly GCF_003265705.2. NCBI lineage: Eukaryota > Metazoa > Chordata > Mammalia > Carnivora > Otariidae > Callorhinus > Callorhinus ursinus. The sequence goes on along the minus strand of NW_027397080.1, from coordinate 8,517,179 downwards.
GTCATTGGAGCTTATTGTAAATGTGTCACTAATAAAGAAGGACGCAACCCAATGTATGTTTTGTTTTATTTTTTAAAATCCAGGTGTGGAGAAAACTGACTGGATTTACTAAAGCTGATTTTTATGACTTATAATTCTCCCGCTATTGTGAAGCTAAAACAAAATATGGAAATGTATTGAATGCTGAGGCTAATGTCAAGCTTCAAGTGTCATCCATAGCCTCTGGGGTCAAATTATGTTAGCCATAGAAGCAGCTTCATTGTTTAAGTTTTTTTATGGCAACTAAATGTTGCGTATTTTAATTATTGATACTCTGGGTAGGATTTCAATGAAAGAAAAACAAGTTTGAAAGTGCCAGCTTCAGTTCAAAGGTGTTGGGGATATGAGCTGACCTCTACATTGCTACCTCCCCAACCCCATCTCAGGCCTCATTGTCCACCTCCTCCCATGGCCTCTCATTCCCTCACGGTACCTGCCAGCGGCCTAGAAATTCCTGATGGACAACCTGGGGGATGACGCAGCCTACCCTGAACTGAAAATGTAGCAGGTCCCCAAACCAGGCGGCATAGGCTCTAAGCCTCGAGCCCACCAAGAGCTGGCGTCCGTTTTCAGGACCCTGGACAGCAAACGCAGCTCCCTCTGTCCCCACCCCTGGAAGATTATCAGTCAAGGCTGCATACTCACCCTTCTTGGTGGCCTCGAAGCTGTCATGAAAGTGAATCCTCTGGATGTCATAGGTCAAGGTTGTGTTGGGCAGCAGAGTCCTGTTCCTGTTGATGATGTTGGCAGAAAATCGAAAAGCATGTTCCTCAGCATTCATGACCTGGGCGTTGGGGCCATCTGCATACTCAAAGATTCCTCCTGCAACAGATGGGTAAAATCGTGTGTGCTGGGGAAGGGGGGAGGGCATGCTAACAAAGGTTCCTGGCTCAGAACGATTTATGGATAAGATTTTTCTCCCCAAAATGTTCAATACTCTCTTAGATAATTCCATGCATGGAAATTGTGCTAGAGCATAAGAAATACAAAGATCCTCCTAGTTCATTTCACTCAGCCAGCAACAGACTGACAAACAGAGCCAAATAAAATGACCAACTTATTAATATTGCTATGAAAATTCTCAATAGAGTGCTGGAAGTAGAATCTATTAGACTATTACAAGGATAACATACCATGACCAGGTACAGTTATATTCAATATAAAGAAAGGGTGGTTCAACATAAATCTATGGGTATCGTTCCATTACATCAATGATTCAAAGGAAAAAATAACATATGATCAACTCACAAGATGTAGAAAGGCATTTGATAAAACCCAATATCTACTGCTGTTAAGAACGCTTAATAAACTTAATAAACTAGTACCAGAAAAGTTACTGCCTTGAAGCATCTTTAGCTCAAATCTGCCTTCAATATCACTCTAATGGTGAGAATGTCTCTAGTGACATTCTCATTAAAGAGATAAAGGAGGGGTAGAGACATTCTCATTAAAGAGATAAAGGAGGGGTAAAGATTTACACCACACCATTAACCAACAAAATAAGAAAGAAAAAGAATTTAGAGACACACCTCTTGGAAAGAAAAAATAATTCTTGCAAATGATATAAATGTTTTCCTGCAAACCCTTAATCTCCAGGCACAAAAACTAGTTAAGAAGAAGCAGGAGCAGGAGGGTTGAATTAAATGACCAGTTAGCACAAATTAATACCATTTCTTTACATCAGCAACAACCAGTAAGAAAACTTAATGGTAAAAGATCTCCTTTCTATGATCAACAAAAATATTACATAAAGAATAAGGAAACAAATAAGAAGTATGCAATTTCAGCATTAAAAATGACAAAAACACTACAAGGGAAAGATGTAACAGCAGACTACAATGAGGAGACATGGCATGTTCCACGACAGTTAGGCTCAAGAATAAGAGCTGTCAGTTTATTCTGAATTAGTTTTTCAGTTTAATGCAATTTCAATCAGAATCACAGAAGGGTTTTTCTTTTACTGGATGAGATGACTCTAAAATGCATCAGGAAGACTAACCAGGAGATAGCAGCCTAAAGAGATGACAGGTGATCTGCACTGCTGGATTTAAAACATATCATAAAAGTCAAAATAATTAAAAACATGTCCTAATGGCATATGAAAATACAGACAGATCAATGGGATGAGGTAAAAAGCCCCCAGAAAGAGATTCAAGTAGAGATAAGTATTTAAGACATGACAAAGGCGGCTGTTTCCAATCAGTAGGTAAAATATGAATTATTCATTAATTGTGCTGAGACAATTATTCAATCATTTGGAAAAAATTTAAGTTAGATTCCAATCTTTAGCCATATATCAAAATAAGTTCCAAATGTATTAAAGATTAAATGGCAAGAGAGTAAGGGAAGGAAGGAAGAAAGAAAACAGTATACCAAAAAAGAAGATGTAGGTGAATATTACAAAATATTGAGGTAGAGGAGGTCTCTCCAGGCATTATAACAAAGTCAGAAACCATAGGAGAGATGCTGATAACTCCACAGAAATAATGTATCAAAACTACCATGAACAATTAAATGGCAAACATCAAACTTGGAAAAATATTTGTAACATATTTGGCAGTATAAAAGTTGATGTTCTTATTTTATAAAAATAAACACTTAGAAGTCTACAAAAAAGACAAATATTCCAAAAGAAAAATGTGCAAAGGGCAAGCATGGGCATTTCGCTAAAGAAAAAATACAAAGGAGCTATTAATATATGAAGATATGTTACATAACATATGAAGATATGTTACATAACATATGAAGAAATGTGTGTCTTCCCTAAAAATCAAATAAACTCCATTTCAACCAACAGTGATTTACTATGTCTTGCCCATCCCATTGGCAAACATAAAATAACTTATAACACTCAGCTTTGCTGAGGGTGTTTGGAAGGCAGCTATGTTCACCACTATACCACCAACGCATGCTAAGGGCGTTTGGAAACAGACACTTGCTTAACTGTTGGTGGAAGTGGCCACCGGTATACCTCGCCTTCCTGGTGGCCATCAGAAAATACCAAAAGCCTTAAAAATGCTTGGGTCTTTGACTCAATACTTCTCCTTGACTCAATACTTCAGTTTCTGGGAATTGACTCTGACAGCAACGGTGGACATACCAATCACTTATGGGGAAGAGGATCTAGGGATGTCCAACACCAGAGAAAGAGTCAATAAACTGTAATAACCTGTATATTTCCATGCAATAGCAAAAATTTAGGGATTTGGGAAATACCCAAGACATATTTTTAAGTGAAAAGCAAAGGTTATAAAGTTGTAGTTGCAGTGCGATTCCACGTTAGAAGAGGGAGAACAGAAGGAAGATAAGGAGGAATCTTTAACATTGACAGAAAAATAGGAGGTGTTTCAAGACAGCACAAGCGAACAGTCCTACGTGGTAGATTTCTTATTTTGTTCTTTGTGCTTTTCTTTATTTTCCAAATGAAGCTTTATGTTTACTTTCTTTACTCTTTTCAAAAACCAACTTCATAGAGGTATTATTTACATTAAGAAACTCCACAAAATACATCTTAAGTGTACAATGATTTGGGGGTAAATTTATGGAATTGTGTGAGCATGATCACAATTTTGAACATTCCCATCACCTCAGTGAGATCCCATGAGCCTGTTTACAGTCAATCACTATTTGCAGCCCCAGCCCCAGGCAACTACTAATTTACTTTCTGTCTCTAGAGATTTATCTTTTCTGGACATCTCACATAAACAGAATCATGCAGTAGGTGGTCTTCTGCATTTGGCTCCCTTCGCTTAGCATGTTTTTGAGCCGTATCCACATTGTAGCGTATAGCAGTGCTTCATTCCATTTTACTGTTAAATAATAATACTTTCTACGGATGTGCCACCTTTTATTTACCCATTCATCACCAAATTAATGGGTATTTGGGTTGTTTCCACCATTTTGAAAAAAATTTTTTTTCCAAGTGAGTATTTTAAAAAGTGAACTAATCAGTCTGCCCCCCACCCCAGTCCTCCAGCAGGTTTACAATCTGTAACACGTAGTGTGTAAACATGTGAGTCGGTGCGGGGGTGCATACACATGCTGGGCGCACACATAAAACAAGACGAGAAGAATGCATCCCAAAATGTCAAGAGGGCTTCTCTCTGAGTGGCAGGATTATGGGTGATTTTAATTTCCTTCTTTGTGTTTTTCTGTATTTTCTAAAAGTTCTGAAGTGAACATGTGTTATATTTCTAATCAGAAAAGCCATCATGTGATGGTGTGTGTGTGTTTAAAGGAAAATAAATGATCAAAATACCATATGATCCAGTAATTCTAGGGATTTTAATTTAATGCTAGGGATTTAGCATTTCTAAGGATATAAATTAAGAATTAAGTTAGAGATACATAAACACATTTATGTAGAAGGATATTCTTGACATAATATTGAAAAAATAGAAACAACTTAATGTCCCAAAGTAGGAGATTATTTGATATATTAAAAGCCACCCATATGGCAAAACAACTTGCAGGCATTAATAGTCAGGGTATAGGATGGCAGGACATGGTATCTGGGATTTGCTTCAAAATCATGGGGGGGGGGGCGCCTGGGTGGCTCAGTTGGTTAAGCGACTGCCTTCGGCTCAGGTCATGATCCTGGAGTCCCGGGATTGAGTCCCGCATCGGGCTCCCTGCTCGGCGGGGGGTCTGCTTCTCCCTCTGACTCTCCCCCCTCTCATGTGTGTGCTCTCTCTCTCTCTCTCATTCTCGCTCTCTCAAATAAATAAATAAATAAAATCTTTAAAAAAAATCATAGGGGAGGGGTGGGTGTGAAGTGGGTACGGATAGGGCAGGAAAGGTCATGGATTACTGGTTGCTGGGGCCAAGTGGTGGGTACACAGGGCTCCATTATACTGTTCTCCCTAAGTGGATGTGGCAGATATCCTCTGTAATAAAATATTCTTTAAAATCATTGTATAAATAAGACAAAATGAACAAATCATGGTAGTGCAATCAGAAAGGAGATGCAATATTATTTGCAGACGCTTATTACTGTTTTCTTAACAACTCAAGAAAATCAGATGGAAACCTAGCAGAATCCAGACAGCTCATCAAGGAGCCAGCATACAAATACAGAAAAACGTACAGCATTCCTAAAAAGTGAGGAATTATAAGGAAAAAGAGAGACCATATTCATAAAGACAACAACAAAAACATAAAATACTTTACAATAAATGTGCAATTCTTATACCAAGGAAACTACAAAACTTTACTGGAGGACATAAAAGAAGGCTTGAATAAATGGAGAGACATAACTTTCTCCTGGAAGAGAAGGCTCAATATTGTAAAGATGTCAGTTCTACTCAAATTAATTTATAAATTTAATGCAATTCCAATTAAAATCAAAAAGGACATACCAGAAGGGCATACACCAAAATGTTAACAGAGGTTCTTTCTAGAAAGTAAAATGATAATGGATTGCTTTGCTTAGTGCTTTTTTCCTGAAGTCCTCTACACTGAGCAAGAGCTTTGGTAATAAGGAAAAAGCTTTAAAAAAAATGCTCTTAAGGAATACTTAATGTTATAGAAAATGCTCGTTCTCCACCCCACCAAAGCAACAAAATTATATTACAGTTTGAAATCTATTTATCAAACTAAAAGTACATTATCTATATTTATAGAAAAAAGACTGGAAAGATTTCTACCAACATTTGACCAATGAGTACCTCTGGATAGAAGGGGTTTATGGATACTTTTAGCTTGCTCCTTGTATTATCTTGATTTTTCCAGGTTATTTACAATAAATACACATTCTTTTTATTATTTTAAAATGTAAAAATGAAAAAAATTATCTAAGGGAGCCTGGGAAGAAGTCATCATTACAGATCCCCAGCTTAAATGAAGGTCAAAGGTCAGGGGACAAGGAGCTCTTTCCTTTAGGGCTTCACTCCTTCCCCGCCTTTCACATCTTGGCAGGTGGGGCAGAAAGGAGAGAGGCTGATTGCTCACGAGGGTGGTGACACATCTCAGGCACTGAGATCCCAGCCCAGGGGATATGCCATTCAGTTCCACAGACACTGACCGATCTCTGCCACACGCCAACCTGCCACTGAGTTCTAGCCCATCAAGAGAAGTTAGCACCAGGCTTCTGCCCTACAGGAACGCTCAGGCAACAATAAGCAGACAATAACCTGCCAATGTGTGGGGCTCAGCTTTTGGATGCAAAAGCGGAAAGGTTCCCAACTCAGACTCTGAGGATGGTTATGCCTCAGTCTGAACCCTAGCTCGGACTTTCCACTGGGGGAAGTTACTTGATCTCTCTGAGACTCAATTTCTCCATCTGCAAAATGGGGCACATACTTCCAAGGGTTGACCATTGCGAGGAAGAAAGAAAATGTAATGAAACACATATCATGTGGTGAGAGCTTAATTCATGGCAATTCTTTTTTTTTTTAAGATTTTATTTATTTATTTGACAGAGAGAGACAAAGCGAGAAAGGGAAAACAAGCAGGGGGAGTGGGAGAGGGAGAAGCAGGCTTCCCTCTGAGCAGGGAGCCCGATGCGGGGCTCAATCCCAGGATCCTGGGATCATGACCTGAGCCGAAGGCAGACACTTTAACGACTGAGTCACCCAGGCGCCCCAGTTCATGGCAATTCTTAAAAGAATGCCAGTTAGAAGCACAAAATGAATTTTAAACTTCTATGTTCTAGGGCAGGGGTCAACAAACTTTCTGTAAAGGATCAGATAGGAAATATTTTTGGCTTTGTGGACCAGATGGGTTTACTCAACTCTTCCATCGTAACGTGAAAGTGATAGACAGTAGGTATGCAAACAGGTACAGCTGTGTTTCAATAAAACTTTACTTACTAAAACAGGGGGCTGGGCTGGATTGGGCCAGTGGGCTGTAGTTCATCCCCTCTTCTAGGGGAAGGGCAGCCTTTCTCTTAAAGGGAAAAGTCCCATAGGCCAGGATGGAGAAGATAAGACTATGATAGTACTAACCTGCTGTGCAAAGGATACAAGGATGTGATGTTGAATTTTGAATGAGGAGGATGGGAGAAGGGCCTAAGAAGAAGACAAGAGGTAGGACATAAACCCAAAAAGGGAGAAAGGAGGAGACTCTGACTCATGGCCAAAGGTGGATGAGGCTGGTACGAAATCCTCCATGGCAGGAAGCGGCCGGGTTAGCACAGTGGTGCCGCGTGCTTACTTTCCAGTGAGCCTGCACGGTGCTGTCACCTCCCTTCCTTACAGGAGACGTGACGCTGAGTAAAGTCAGCCACAGAAAATGGACACCAGCTTGTGCTCTTTGGGGAAAGTGAAGGCAGGCAGGCAGGGCCCAGCACAGGGTGAACTGGGGCAGAAAGAAGACAAGTTGGAATAAGCAGAGATTCAGAGAAACTGGAAACCCAGGAGCATTCTTAGAGACACTGTCGGGAAGAGGCTGCCCCTCCCCTACCCCCAAACCCGGTGCAAGGATGGGCATCATTCTACTTGAACATGTCAAGGACCAGGTGACCCCAAACGTTTGAATCTCTTGGGACACCCCAGCAACAAATATTTGGGTACAACATAGAGGTTCAGAGAGTGGGTTCTGGATGCAGCAGGACTGGGTTTGAATCTTCCATACATAGGCTGCCCTTTTCTCTAGATAATTGTTCTCAGTTGGAGGGAGCCACCTTTCCCAGAAGGTTACCCCACTCACCTCGACCCTGGGAGCAGTCTGCAGCCACTGATAATTCATGCACACTGGGGCTCAAAAGGGTGGTCCCCTGGCCTCAGGGTGGGGATAACTCTGTGGTGCATGCATGCTTCAGAGCCCCCCAGCACCTCCATGTTGTTTTATCCAAGGTGGCATCTTTGCCTACCCTATCCGCATCTCTACCCTGTTTTGCTTATTCCCTGACAGTGCTTTCCTAAAGAACTCTCTTCCCCTCTAGCAACTTCATGCATCTCAATCCCTGCCTCAGGCTCTGCATCTGGGAGATCTGACCTAAGATGGGGGTGGCATTACTCTAGGGGAAATATCAATCACACTCTACCTTTTCATGCTTTTGAAGGAAGGGAAAGGGGGCACTGAACCTCATCAATTGATAAACTGTCAAGGGTTCTTCTCCCTTCTCCCTGCTGGGTCCTCTTGACCCCTTTCCCTTTTGTGTTGGAGGCCTGTACAGATCAAGGAGCTTTGGAAGCTCAGGTTCTGATGGGCTAGGGTACTGATTCATGGAAGAAAGGCTGCTTTGGGTCTTGGCTTCTGGAGAGAGCATCCTGCCCCACTTAGAGGAAGTTCCCCCACTCAATTGGCTCCTCTCCATTTTCTCCCTTCCCATACATTCCTCATGATCGTTATTTAAAGAGGCTAATAAGTAGGTTGGCACCATTGATTAATGCATAATCTTAATCATGATTGCATAGTGTAATTGGCATTAATTTGAAGAGCCAGTTCATTATGAAAATAATTGTCACTGCTTTCTGCTTTAATAAAATGGAGCAGAGACACCAGGGCTGCGAAGGAACTGGGGTGGGGTGTGTGTGTGTGTGTGTGTGTGTGTGTGTGTGTGTGTGTGTGAGAGAGAGAGAGAGAGAGAGAGAGAGGGAGAGAGAGTTAGGTCCCAGAAGATGTAAGCAGGGGTGGAACACAGCTGGAACTGGAACATTTTCTTCAAACAAAATCTTGAGTGGAAACCCAGTGGGTAAAACTAATAATAATAATAATAATAATAATAAATAATTCATGTGTCAGGGATGATGATGAGCGTTTTCCACACTTTTCATTGAATACTCAAAGAACCTCTACAACCCCATTAGGTAGAAAGTATTATTGTCCCATTTCACGTAAGAGAAAAATGAGGCCCAGGGAGGTTCAGGATGCTGTTATAACTACTATGTAGTAGATTCCCTTCTGCAACCAAAGCCAGCTCGTTAGAGCCAATTGTGAAATTTTAAGGAATTTTCAAAGTGAGCTGGCAGCTTGAAATCAGCCACGGTGAGAATATTTACACCATGGAAATAAGCAGATGCTACAAATTAAGGCTTTTTTTTCCCTGGAAAGTGTGTTTAACTAGCACACCACTGCCCAAGCCTATTTCCACCATCTGGGCACTTAAAGACTTGGTCACTGAGAAGGCTCTGGTAGCCACCAGGGTTCTACCAAGCACAGCGCAAAAATCACTAGCTCAAACATCCCCTGATCCACAGAGTGAAACTGAGGGCCAGGGGTTCGGGGAAGGAGGGAGTGAATTAGTTGTGCCAGCCAGAACCAGTTCTCCTTCTGGCGGCCTCTACGATGATGTGCTATTGTATGTTTTGAGAAACATTCTGAATACCCTAAGCAAAAATGTCCATTTTTTTTTTTTTTTAGATTTTATTTATTTAACAGAGAGAGACACAGCAAGAGAGGGAACACAAGCAGGGGCAGTGGGAGAGGAAGAAGCAGGCTTCCCATGGTGCAGGGAGCCCAATGCGGGACTCGATCCCAGGACCCTGGGATCATGACCCAAGCCGAAGGCAGACGATTAACAACTGAGCCACCCAGGCGCCCCCCAAATGCTCATTTTTTTTAAAGTAGGTTCCATGCTCAGTGTGGAGCCCAGCACGGGGCCCAAACTCACGACTCTGAGAATTAGATCTAAGCCGAGATCAAGAAGAATCAGACACCTAACCAACTGAGCCACCCAGGTGCCCCCTAAATGCCCATATTTTAAAAATTGCTTTTTCTGTCTCTGGAAATGTGCCCCAATGGTGGAATTTCCCTGCCTCTTGGGTGAACCTGCTACGGCAGCCTGTGTGTGACCTCAAAAAACAGGAGGCAGGATGGTCACGGCTGCCCTGCCAGGCCTCATCCCTACAACATTAAGGGCAAGGACCCTGGCGGCACCCCCTCCCCCCAGCACATATTCCCTCTGGTCAGGTGGCCCTAGAGACGCTGAGAGGCACAGGTCTTAGGGCAGATGACAGTAGAAAGCTGAGTCCCTTTGCTTAAGCCCACGGCCTCATGACTTTCTAGGGCTGCTCTAGAGTCTGTTGAGATTTCCCTTTCTCTTGACCAACTTTGTCCTCCTGAATTTGATCCTGGCAGAAGTAGCTCAGTTCTGAGCGCGGGGAGCCCGGGAGACTCGGCAGGGCCTGGGCTTGCCTCCCCGCTCTGTCTGGTGGCGGAGTCCCAGGAGACACACACGTTCCCAGCACCAGGCCCAGGCACTGTCTCTCCTCCGGGGCTTGAGTCTGCTCTTTCTTTTCTGGTCCGCTTTGTTCTTTTTCTGAAGTTTCCAAGGTGTCATGGAGATTAATTGAGACGCTGATCAGTGTGATTGTTGCTAACAGCCTCTTCCCGGGCCCGCCTCCCTGTCTGTTCTGATTAGGTTCTCTCGTCTCCCTGCCAGGGCCCCTGCGGCTCTGTGCAGCCTGTGGGTTGGAAGAACCAGGCTCTGCTCTCTACTGTACCTTAGCCAGCCCTTGGGGGACCCTGACGGTGCCTCCGAACTTGCTTTTGGGCCTCTGTATGCTGTTGTCTCAGCAGGAGAAGGAGTCAGGGGACAAGTTGGCTGGCTTTCCCCGCTGGGCATATACGTGGTTTGTAGAAGGCAAGCAGTGCCTAGCAGAAAAGACCCAAGGATGGGCTTTCTGAGGTTGTGGGCAAGGAGGGGGGCAAGAAGTAGGTTTGTCTCCCTCGTGTTCGTTCGTTCGTTCATTCATTCATTCATTCATTCATTCCCCAAGCAGTTTATTGGCTACAACTGGGAACACAGTTCTGTGCTGGTCACTGCATGAGTGAGCCAGCACTTGGGCATTCTCCCAGCCCTTCAGGAGCTCACAGCTTTAAAAAGGAGATGATAGGAGGGGCACAAATAGAAACACCACATGGCTAAAAATTCTCCATGTGGTAAGAATGGTCAGAAAGCTGGTGCGACTCAGAAGATTGCCATGGAGGTCTTCATGGAGGAGGCAGCATCTGACCTGCTCGAGATCTGAGCTGTGAAGGGAGTGCAGCAGCTAGTGGCGAGTGGGGAGACTGGCCCTGGGCGGGCATCCTGGGCAGGACTGGAGGGCGGGCGAGTGGGATCCGGGCAGGAGGGGAGGACTTGTCAATAAGGAGGGGCTGAAGGGACGTGGGGTCTGGGACAGGGTGTGGGACAGGGTCTGGATGAGGCCAGAAGTATAGTCAGGCATGTGGGCGCGATAGCCAGATGGCTGGTTTCAGTGGACCCCACCGCTTCCCAGCTGTGTGACTTTGGACAGGTCGCCTCCCTCCTCTGTGTCTCTGTTTCATCTTCTAAAAATGGGGATATTAACAGCACTTATAACACAGAGTTATTGTGAGGCCTAAATGGTAAAAATCATCTAAGGCCCACTGTAAGCCCTCGAAAGGGGTAAGAGGTGCCAAGGAAGCTGGGGAGCACTTCCCGGAGACAGGGCATCCAGAGAAGCAGCAGATCCCGTGGGGCCCCAGGGGAGGGGCTCCTGATTGAGTTCCGGGGCCTGGTGGCAGTTGTTTTAATTGATCTGGTGATATGTGGAGCTTTGTCTGTACAACTCAGGGACATGCAAGTCAAATATTGCAGAATCGACCGTGTCGGGAGGATGGCTGGAGGCTCCAGTGCTGCCCAGAGAGCCTGATGACCGATGAGCTGTCAGTAGGCAGAGGAGCAGGATCTAGGGCTGCTGGGGACAGGGCTGGCAAGGGGGCTGCTGCAGAGGGGTGCAACCAGCAGCGAGTGTCCTTGCCAGAGGGGCCGAAGGAATGAAGATCTAGAATCCTTGAGACACCGGCGGGGCTGGCCCACCTCCTGGAGGGGCAGAGCCATGACGCAGCCCACTGTCATGCACCCATGCCCACTGCAGAAGGACCAGCCCCAAGCTGGCCTCTGAGACCCTTCCTGGTCCAGTCCGGCCTCCCCCAGCCTCAGCTCCTCTACACAACACGTCCCCCACCCACACGGCAGTGCTCGCTGGCCCATCCGCACCTGTCCCTTCAAGCATGCTTTTCCTCCACCTGCATCCACTTTCCTTCTTCCTCTGTTCCATCCCTCCAAACCCGGCTCCCACACTTCTCTTCTCAGCCTGTGTTGCAGACACCATCCTTATGCCCCAGTCCCACCCAGGGCCCACCCTTAGACACGTCCTCTGCATGGCCTGGGCTTTCTGTATCTAGAACATTCTCTGGCAATGGTGCAGGCATGGCCAGCACAGGCCACAAGAGCCAGGGAGTTAGGGACTCTGCAGAACCTCTGCCCAGGAGGAAGGGAGTAGATGGGTGAACTCATTTCCTTGCCCCTGGAGGCACAATTCTGAGGTACGATCTACAGTTCCTCAAAGGGCCCAGTGGGGCTGAGTCCCAGGCATCCGCAGTGTAGCCCACTGGCAGGCACACCTTCACTGCCTTTCCTCCCTCCCTGACTCACTTCCCTGTCCAGCACCACCTGCCTGGGATCACTCCCAGGACCAGAACCCTTGTCGGGTCTGCTTTTGGGGTCCCCGACTAAGACATCTTCCCTGAATTCTGAATTCATCTTCTGTAGGCTCACACGTGTTATGATGCATCGGGTGCCCCCCCTCCCCCATTAGGCTGTGGTCATCTGGAAGGTGGGGACACACCTTAGCCATCCTGGCATCTCTTTCCCTCCCCCAGTGCCCAACACACTATCCAGCACAGAGAGGATGTCAAGACTCATTTGTTAAATAAATGCATTTATCAATGCACATCACACACACACACACACACACACACACACACAGTTTGTTCTAAAAAGCTAATTCCAGTTCAGGATGTTAATTCCAGTGACAAAGCAAAAAGCACACAAATATCCTCAGACCACCTGCCAAAAGATGCTCAGCCAGGAGGACACTGGCTCCCTCAGTTCCCAAGCTGCCCCCACCCCAGCCTGGCAGTGGCTGGCTCTTACTAGACGAAGCTTCCGCTGAGGTGTTCTCAGGAAGCACGCTTGCAGCCCCCTGCCCCCAGCCTGGAGGGCGAGTTGCCCTGTGCTTGGCAGCATGGCTGGTGGCAGGAGAGAGAGGACCCGGCTCTCCCCCGCGCTGGGGGCGGGCCAGCCCTAACTGGGGCTCATCTCCTCACCACCGGGCCACCTGCTCCACAGTGTCAGCATGTGAATGACAGCCCTGCCTCCAGCAGCCCCTCAGTGCCAGCCTGCCCACCCACAGCCCAGCCCTGAGAAGGCCAAGAGGCCCCACTGACGGCCACACCGGATGTGGAGTGGGCAGAGGTGAGGGGCCGGAGGTGCGGAAGCCGGGAAATTAGTGGAGGAGACAGGAGCAGCCCGTTCTGCATTATTACTCCCATCCTCATCTGTTTTAAATATCAATTGCTATGCAGGTTAAATACTTATTCAGATGCCTTTTAGCTTAAAAGCAAGCTAATTGATCTCTGGAGATCCTGAATGAACAGTGAAGAAACTGCACTAATTATAGAATCAACTTCCACTTCTTTGTTTTGTTTTGTTTCTTCTCTGACAGCACGGGCGGAGTGACATGGGCCGGGTGCAGCAAGAGCGCATGCTGTTTTCATTAGCACACACACACACACACACACACACACACACACACACACACACACACAC